>NC_140476.1:8222500-8817500 GCF_051167445.1 Perissodus microlepis
TAAAACATAAAACCTGGCACTCTTTGCTGACTTCACTTTGGCAGTTCCTGTTCTCAACATTGTTCTCTAATCGCCCGACTGCCAAAATCCACCGTCGGTTATTACACCGCACTCAGAGCAACGAGTTCAGCAAGCAGCGACAAGCGATGTGGCGAGTGATGTGCAGACTTTGTGCCCTGGGTTATGTCTCTCAGGCTGGATACACCCCTTCTTAAAGATGTTCAAAATTCCCTCTAGGCATCTTCATACAATTCAAAAGCACTCTGATCTTTTCTGATCTTTTTGACACAAATGATCTCTCAGATTCATTATATGGTGAGTAATTCTTTAGGAAAACAAAACTGCAGCTCCTTCCTGAGAGAGAAAAAAAACTCGGCTGTATGAAGAAGCACTTACGTTTTAGCCAAATGGAAGATTTATCAGTGATAGTGACAGGTTTGTACAATGCGGGAGTTAAAAAAAATACCTGCAGAATAAGGGCACGACTGCTTCATTTTAGGCTAATTAGTCAACATAATTTGCTTTGACTGCTTGCTCTGTAATAAAACATTAAATGCTGCTTTTCTGGGACACTTTTGGAGCCAGCGGCTCATGATTGGAGGTCATTAAAAGACATCCATCCCAATTTGTGTGCAGGATTTATTCACTCAGGAGCACAAATTTGGTCATTTGTTAATTGGTCAGGAGTACAAAGTGAGTCTAATTAAGTAACTGTAGATTTTGCAAAGATGAAAGAAGCCTGAAATCTCCGAATCTTATAAAAAACACTAACCCCAAAGCTTTCAATAAAACTGGCTGGATTCCTTGCAACAAGTCAAGGGTGAAGAGTCTGGTTCGAACGCTGCTCCCTGCAGACCGCCCTCCCCTTGTTCTTCTTTTTTCCAGCCAGACATCTGTATCCTTAACGCTGTAAAAGTGTCATGAAAGGCGATATGATCATGAATACTCCCAGCGGGACTCTAAAGAGCCGCGTTTTTAGACCATGGGATTTGTACCGTGTCACCGGCTCTCCGAGTGCCTGACACAGGCCATCCTGGTCGAGTCCGTGTAATTGCAAGTTAGATCTGGATAAAGCTTTCATTTATGCACTTTCCCCCCCAAGCCTCAACAACCACTGAGCAGTTTTCTTTTTATGTATGCATATGTAATTTGTTTGCCTTTGCCAGGGTTATACCAACAGGCGACACTGCTGTGTTTATGGGCCGGTTTAAGGGCCGTCATTTGGAGGTTATGGGCAAAGGTTACGAGCGCGGGCCTCCAGCCAGCTGGGCCAAGCGTGTTTGACTGTAATCGCTGTGGACTCCTCATAAATCCAAATGCATTTGGGAAGAATTGAGTGAGGCCCGGAGTGGACAGGAGGTAGTGACAGACAGCAGGCCAGAAATATGTAGCTGAAGGCAAAAAATAGATTGATTTTGCTCTTAGTTGGCATATTTTTTGCATGTTCGCTGGAATGTTGACAGCTATGAAAAATATGGACATTGCAGTTTCTGTGTGTTCAGCTTAATGTATTTGCATGATTAATTAATTGTTCTAATCCCCGATTCGGGCCTGTCTATATGTGAGCATGTCGCGCTCTCACTTTGTACCAACTGGCATGTGATGGACTCAGATCCTCCCAGACTTCCTGTCAGACTGTTACTAGCCAATCGAGGCATCTGCCAATTGCTTGTCCAATCCGACCGACAGTAGCGCGGGCCAGCGTAGGAACAATGCTGGCCAGCGGATCAAAGTCCCCTTGGGGAAATGCCACCGAGGCTAATTGGTATCGTCAGAGTCGAGATCCCAGCTGGGATCAAACGGGGCAGACGGCAGAGGCCCGATAACCGAGATAAAGCAGCCGAGTGTGGGGCAGGCGTGTGAAACATAATGATATGGCATTTAGAGATTCAATTTCTCTATATTGGCATGAATAACAGCCGTGAAAAAGTGGTATGGGCTAATCTATTGCTGATAATTTCCGATTTATATCTGCTGGGATATTACTGTCACGGCTGATTACCGCTGAATGACGTGACTGACAAGAACACTCAGAGCAAAGGATTCGTTCGACTGGTGCACAGGCTTGAGGTTCAACCCCAATTCCAAGATCTACGATCTCATTTTGTGGAATTTATTATGTACTCATTTCTTTTCTTTTTTATTGAACATTTAAGTGGATTTTTGTTTTTCACTCCTGATATCTGGATGACCCGATTGACTGTGAAGCTAAAGAGTTCCTGTTGATGGTTCCTGATGGGCAGAGACAAACGGCATTATATGACAAGAAGAAGATGCTAAACATGGATCAAACTTCATCCAAGAGAAAATCTGAGAGGTCTGAAAGTCCACACTGAAGTCAGCACAGAGTGATTCTTCCCCGAAATGCTCAGGGCTCACGCACTATGAATCTGGCCGTGTTACAAGAAATTCAGAAAAGCTCGAGGTAAAAAGCACTGAAGAGCCAGGACCCAGAAACAGGTTTAAGGCTTCACTTTTCTGACCCTAAAGATAAATCCATCTTTTCTACTGTCTACACCCAGAACATGCAGGTCTTTTTTTCTGTGCCACTGAAATGGATGAACTCCTGTAACATCAATGTCTAAAATACAAGAAAAGCTAAAAAAAAATCAACCCTAAATTTCCCTAAAAAGTAACACCAAAATCACATGACCAGATGGGAAAAAGTGCATTAAAGAAATGGATTTCTCACATTTAGGTAATCTTTGAAAGTGACTTTCTTATAACATTTTTTCACACATGCGACATCGCTGCTGCACAAACACAGAGCGACAGGCCGATGTTGAAGTCCTCCATGGTTCTCACCACACACAGTCTGCTGGATTTCTGGAGGCCTCTGGATTACCACACAAACTGACGGCACTTTTAAGATTTCATAGTCCTCCTGAGGACACTTATGTGAAAACTACATTGTGATTATTTGGTTTCAAATAAACTGTGGTGTTGTCCTCGTCCAGAATGTACGGATCTAACTGTAAACTGTAAGTGTGAGCCGAGTCTTTCTGCCCCACCTCGCTCACACTGAAGCTGCATGTTTGGCTTTGTCAGCCTGCTGTTTTGTGCTGTGATTAATGTTTGTTTTCTGGCTCCTAAAAAAAAAATCACAGTACTTCTTTTGTCTTTTGACTAAACCCTTATTTGTGCTTCTTTATGTGATGTTATAAATTATAATTCAGCCGCTGTCAGTTCAGGTTGACTTAAGATTTAAAGGTCACATGTGCAAGTTACAAATAGATTTATTAGATCCTACTAGCCCAGGGTTTTAATGCTCAGCATGTTTTATGAATGGAACATAAGCACCACAGACTGAAATATGAATGAATGTTCTGCAGGTTAAAGGCACTGATTGTGTAAGTCAGTTAGCATGTTTGCACTCCCGGATCCGAACAGATTGAAATCCTGAAATAAAGTTTTGAGCTTTCGACACGTTTTCTTCTACATCACAAAATACGTCAGAGCATTTATTCTTATCTTCTTATTTAACCAGGAAGTTCCTTAAGATTAAAACCTCCTTTTCATCGGAGGCTTGGCCAAGAAGGTGCACCCTTTGTGAAATTACAAAAATGAAGTCAAAAAGTGAGACAACACAAATAAATGTAAATAACCTTCTGTTAGCAAGTGTCACGTGGGCTTGCTAACAGAAGGTTGGGGCCTAGAGACCAGTCAGCGATCCCCAGCTGAAGGTCACCGTGTGAAACTGGTAGTTGAGAGGCTGCTGCACTAAAAACGTCCAACTTGGCATCTTCTGTGCAAACTGCAGGTGACTGCTGCAATCTGATAGCAACCAAAACAATCATGAGGAGATACCCTACAGCTCTTTATCACCAATTTTACTTTGCATCGGCCAGCAGCCACTCACCAACAAGTTGGAAAACACACATTTTTCCTGGAAGTTGCTGAACAGTCTCTAGGTCTGTGTGAATGACATATCACTCGTTCCTGTTCCTGTCACCTGTTTCTTTCTGACTGTTTGCTTCAAGAATATGAGAACGTGTGAGTGTGTTTTGCTGATGCCACACCCCACGCTGCTTTCTTTCTTTGCCTTTGGCCCACATACTAATTCCCCAGGATTCCTCTACTGCCGACTGTACACACAAAGGTCTTTCCATAAATCCATCATTTGGAGAGGAGGCTTTTCTTTTGTGCCACGTCTCCCCTGAGGATGTGACATCACTAGATCCCTTTGTTTCCCTGACCTGTGGCGTAAAGAGCCAAGTGAGAATTTATACGTTTACATAAAAAAGCTCATTTTTTTAAGCTGGCCTCACCCTCCCACTGTCACGGGGCAATATATAATCATCACCTCCACATTTGAACTTCTACTTCAGAGGGAAGGACCGGCGCCAGCGAGGCCTGCTTTGTTTTATTAGTGTGTCAAAACTTGTATTGATTGAGAGTATGATTGAAAGCGCTGCATATAGCCTGAGAAAGTAAAAGACATATCTAAGCAGGATGAGTGTGTGAGTTTAAACCTATGTGTGCGTGCGGGTGTGTGTAGAAGTTAAAGTGCATGAGGAAGTTCTTTCCGATGCAAATAAGGAGCTCATGAACGACCGCAGAGCTCAAAAATGTGTACATCAGCGGGGAAAAAAAGAAGCTAAAAATGCAGCAAAACAAACCCAAGTGAAAAATGGCCCAGCGATTGTAAGCCATACTTCTTTATTTATAGCCCACAGAGTGACATTTTCACAACGCCGCCACCAACCATGAAATTTTCCCTCTATAGTTTGCCAAGAGACGCTCGCAGCTGTGGGGACCGGAGGGAGGCAGGAGCAGAGGGGAGAGGCTGATGGATTACTGAAAGTACAGGACAACCGAGATCTTCGTGTTTTTTTTAAAAAGAGGGGCTTCTCTGGATGATTGTCGGTGGCAAGGAGGACACAAAAAGATGTAGACAAAGGACACACTACAGGTACAAGGAGACTGCATAGAGAAGATGCCTCGGGCTGGAATAATTGAACATACTGACGTCTGGTGCACAAAGCAGGAAGGAAAACCAGCAGATTGTGTCAGAACTTTCAGTCAGAGTTATCTAGTAATAAAACAGTAATAGTACAGCAGAGAGCAGAGTGTGATGACTCTGCTTTGATCCAAATATTGATAGTATCGATGTTGGTATTGGTTGTATATCGATACCAGCGTGACAGGATAAATACTTTCTGTTCTCTAAGTTCAGTATGAAACCCACTGAATAAATTAAATAAATAATTTCCTTTTGAGAAACAAAAACAAAAAACATGCACTACAAAAAATGTCTGAAGCGTTCTGTGTTGACTGTCACATCTATTTTAATTTACAGTAAGTAAAAATCACAGCGATTTAATGTCATTAAGATGTGTTCAGAATTTGCAAACTGATGATGATTCATCTCATAAATCATGACACACTGCTCTCCCTGCAGAAGCTGCCTTAATAGATTAAAAGCATTACCATTCCCTCTCTTCTCCCCAGCCGGCGTGCATGTGGTTTGTTTAGGTTTGGTTGTGGGTTTACTTTTCTTTCTTTGAAAGATTTAGCCTGTATGTTTCTCTTCAGTTTTATTTAATTAAATCCTTTTTGCTTGTGGTAAACACCATTATCTGTGTGGTCTACTGGGTCGGTCTTAACTTTGAGCCAGTTCGTGAGAAGAGGATGCACGAGTCTACATTAAGACGCACAATGAAAATAAACACATTTGAAAATGCAGAAAATTAAAAGTGTAAATTATATGTTACAACAATATTTCTCTGCCTTTGAAGCTTCTGTGTTTATTAAAAGAGAAACATGAAATGTAAATGTAACCAGTTTTGCTCTGTTATTGTTTCATCTGACTATCCTTTACTTTTTTTTTTTTAAAAAATTACTTTTTTATTATCTGTGTAATTTTTTTTTTATTTCTGTTTTTAGGCTGAATAAATAAAAGTTGGGAGAAAAAATTAAAGCATGCGTGGATGTAAAACAGCAAAATCTTTTCTCTAAACGAACGCACATTCGTCAGATGGGAATTTGCCATTTATGAGACTGCAGCAGTGCTAGTTTAGCTCAGCGGTCACTTGTGGTTTTACCCAAAGCCCCAGAAACAGTTTAATCTCAGACCATCATCATAAAACAGACTTCATTAATGGCCTGAAGGACACTTCCTGTTGTAAGCATTGCAGATTTTTAACTATTCATACTTGTAGAGAGCTCTTTGGTGACTAGAAAAGCCTGATTTATGTTCAACACATTATTACAGCAAATAATTTAACATCACAGGGAACTCTTTCACAACTGGATACAAGTGCCAAAGTTGGCAACAAACTCTTTAATCATTACGCCTGATAAAGACCATTTGTCATTTGTAAATAAATTCAAATGACTAATCACAGTTTCTAGATGTGAGCTGACTCTCGCAAGAGTCACTCATACATGCTCTTTAGGAAATATGTTTCTGAAAATCATACATGTTTGATCACGCAGAAATGGGCTTCAAACGGCTGAAATTCCTCAGAAGTGTCTTCATATAAACTGTTTTTCCCCAAACTGATTTGACAGCAGGGGCGGCGGCTGCTTTTGTTAAGCCACACCTCCTCTGTGAAGCTGACCAACTGTCTGTTTCTGTAAGTGACAAAATTAATGTAGATAAAATAAATTATTATTATTTATTTATTTTATTTTATTTTATTTTATTTTTACCAATTTTGTGTGTGAAATAATTTGGAAATAACTTTATTTTGTTCATTATTATATTACAGGTTTAACTGTATTTAAATCATTTATATTTATACTTATTCTTAATGTGAAATAAATGTAAATGTACTTTCTTATAGTCAAAAACATCAAAATGAAGAGTAAAACCTGCGAAACTGATCCACTCATTGAAAGTCTGAGGTAGTAATTTTGAAAATTGTCCACTTGAAAATTCAAGAGACTGCTGTGATTTTTCAAACAATGTCTCCACAGGGATAAACACACAAAAGTTTGTGTAAGACCAGGTGTGTCAAACATAAGGCCCGGGGGCCAGAATTGGCCCAACAAAGCCTTCTCTGGAAGTTGTAAAGGAGGGCATAAATTCTGACCTTTTAATTGTATTTTTTTTTTTTAATTACTGGCTAATGTTTTAACAGTAAATCTCTAGTTAATAAAAAGTAATAAAGTCTGGACCTGAGCTTCCAGCACTTTTTTCTGTAATTTGACATATTTATATGTTACAAAGGAGGATTTCAGTGACCCAGCATAACCTCAAAGTAGGCTGCAGGTAAGGAAAAAAGTAAAAATAACTCTAGTTGAAGACAAAGAAGACGCAGACCAGACCGATGGAGCAGATTCATTCAGAAATCCCGGCCTCTTGTTCGTTTTGCATTGTAATCTCAGCTTTAAGCCAAACTTGGAGCAGAAGACGCTGCTCCACAGAGAGCCACCACCTCCTGAAAAAGATTTTCCCTCACTGACCTCATGACAGACAACAATAATTAGAGCCAATTAAACGCTGTGAGTGGCATTTTAATCGCACCCCACACATTTGTTACACTCCTCCAGCCGCTTGAGGTGGAAAATATTGCTCTTGTCTCCCATCCCCACTGCAACTAATGCAGTTTTAATTAAAGTTTTTCTTTCCACAGAAGCTCTCTCTGCTTTGTCCTTGGAAGGTAACAAGTCCAGACGTGTTCTGTAGGTATCGCATGAAGCTGCCAACAGCGTAACAAATAACTCTGTGGTGATTGTGACTCAATGTGCAGTTATCTCTGGTATCCACTTAACTGCAACGGCAAACAAGTAGCAAACCACAAACTATGTAGCTCACTTATGAAAGTCGGCGTTTAGATTGCACGACACACCCAGAGCTGCTTTTAATGTAACAGGGGAGGGGAAGCGGTCTAGTGCCATCGCACCGTCTATAGAAAGTTAATTTAGTGGAAGGTTGCATGTGAAATGAGTCAGGAATGTGTTTCTATAAGCTCATAGCTGCTTCGACACGCTGATCGCATCCCCGAGTGAACACAGGACGGGCTTATCTCAGCCCGTCTAAGGTGTCAGGGAACAGATGTCATTCACTGCGCTTACAGTAAATCTCAGTGATTCACTTCACATGTGTCACAGCAGACAGCACTGCGGGGGGACGGCTGAATAACCCTGACACAAAGCACATTTTTAACCTGTTTGGTCTTTATGTTAAAGCTTCGGCCTGCAGTCCCCTCCTGATCTGTCGAGCTGTTACTTCATACGAGGGCCAGATGTTGGTGTTTGGCACCAAAAGTTTAAAAGAAGTGTTTCTTTAGATAGGACAAATGCAGAGAGTGCAACTACCTCCAAAGAGCAAGGCCTATATTAAAACACGATGATTTTGTATTGCTCTATAATAACATTAGCCTGTCATGGTGCTAATGTGATGTAGTTGGGCATTGTATTGAAAAAAGAAAGAGTCCATTGCACACCTCTCATGATACCCTCATTACTCAATACGGTTTGTTTACATTTTTTTTCAAGGTGAACTTTGAACTTGGGTACTAGCGATGAAGTTCAAGGTTAAATGCTTAGCCAACCTAACTACTTATGTCCTCTAGTGCCTAGTATATTGTTGTTAAGGTTAAAGATGATAACATTGTGGGCAATATGAATTTTTTTTTAACATTTGTGACCTTGACCTCATTTCCCCCTAAATTAAATAAGCTCAAGCTCTTAATTGTATCTCCGATGACACATATATCTTGAAAACTGTTATTCTCCCTCCCTTCAGAGGGAGTAGCTTATGTCTTCTTAGCCTCACCTGCACAGACCCTCCCACCTGCTTAAGTGAGGAAAGGGGTAAGCAAAACACAAAGTTTAGACTGGTTTTTGCCAACATGCAGCTGAAATATGTGCACATATTGTGCATCCTTATAACAAACTGCATGCCTGCAAAAAACCCCTCTCCTATTCCCTCACAGCTGAAGACGCACCAATGCAAACCTGTTTTCACTGTCCCTGACTAGCAGCCGATTAGCTTCTAAACCAAGAGGAGCATCACTGTGGGAATGTTTTTCTGGGTTCAAACCGTACAGCAGATGCTAAAAATACAAAGACAAGGCTGTTGGCCAAGTTTCTAAAAGCAGTGGTCTTAACTACTTTTTCCGTTGATTCCAAACTGACAGGAAGCACTCGATATGAGCCCTGAATTGTGGCTGCACATTCTCAAAATGCCAGTACAGCTTTGCTTGAGAGCAGCTTGTGTTTAGCTGCAAATGAAGCACGGAGGGTTACATCCACTGAAAAGAAAACGTCTGCTCATTTGTTTTGATTTGCTCACATATTTTTAGAACTTTTTTTCAAGAAAATTACATAAATGACCATAAATAAGGATATTTTTCATAAAATAATATTTACACCCAGGTCCTACAGAACAACTCTTCAGCTAGCAGACAGCTAATTTGAGCTCTTTATGGCTCAGGTATGACAAATATATTGTGGGGCAGGTGAGGCTGAAAAGCCCCGAGCTGGACTTGACGATGAGGATTATGTTTGCTGGATGTGTTCCAGGTGTCACAACACACTAGATGTCTGGCCTCTCTGAGGTTGAGATGACTCCCAGTTAAGTCCAAACTGCAGATGTGGGTCAAACACTTCAAATAGTTCTGCTTCCAGAGCATATACAGCAAAATGTTACCCTCATCCACAAAGATGCTCACTGCCTGCTGTCATGCTCCCTGGATGCCTCGAGTTAGGACTGTGCGATATGACCAAAATCTCATATCCCGATATAAGAATTCTATCGTCCTGATAACGATATAAATCACAAAAATGTAACATTTTCTGTAAATTCTGTGAATCTCGGGCAGCTCGACTTGCGGGAAGTGTTTCCAGCTGCGCGTCATGTAGCTGGAGTCGAGTGTTTTAACCGATGCATGAAACTATACATTTTTAGACATAAGTTGTAACAGCCGCCGTTTTCTTTGTGAGTATTTATTTCACGGCGTGCTGCGGGGAAAAGCCTGTTCTAACGTTTGAGTCTAAGGTTTATTTTTTAGCACCTGGCAGCTCTTTTTTACTTCTCATCCGTAAATAATCTGCTCTTTCACGTGATTCAGTTTATTTTGAAAAGTCTCAACAGGATCTTGATCTTTATTGTGAAAGGTTTATGTGGAACATAAACAAGCGGACACGCGATGGTGTTACCGTTGTTGTTGCTAACCACAACGCATAAAAACAGGCCCTTGTCCGTCCGTAGTGTGGTTATATTAAATGTAAGAGAAAGAGAGAACTGAAATGAATATAGCCACTACAGTGACCATCAAAACGATGAAAAAGTATTGCCGTAAACAGTTTATTTTGCGACACCACGAAACAAATGATAGCGTAAAATGAAACGATAGACGTTTTTATATCGTCATCCGATATATATCGTTATATCGAACAGCCCTACCTCGAGTAACCAACTTTAGGTGTGCTTCTAAGAAACAAATTTATTTTGCAATTTCCTTTAGTCCTCTATCCCCTGTAGTGGACATCAGGTCTTATCAGATCACTGAATGACATTATATAGTTATTGATTTTGGCAGGATGTCCACGAAAGCATTGTTGCTTTCTGTTTAGACTTCAAAACAAAGTTTTTGATTAACTATAAATAAATAAATTTAAGACCAATTGACAGAGTCAGGGTTGACCTCATGTTTGTATCGTGTGCTTGCATTCTTTAAGTGTTATTTAGACTTCATCCAACAATGCCAGGCCTCGCACGGTTTATTCCTGCTTCAACAGAAAGGTCAGTGAATAACGAGATGGAAGTTTCTGCAGGATCTGTACAAACTCAAACACCAAGGTGCCCTTCAGCATAACTGCTCAAGCGTCGCTGTGCTGAGAGGAGAGGTAAAAAAAGAAACGGTTATTGGCCGTGGAAGTCCTGTTACTTTGAGTAATGTCATATTAATAATGTATCTGCACAGTCTCTGTACCAGAGCTGGTACTCATAAAATGCTTTGCTCTTTAAGAACTGATCAAGGATCAGTTACATAACCACACAGGACGAACTTCACGGTGAGATGAATTGTCTCAGAGGAGCAGGAAATAATAGCTCGGGTTATATTAAGTAATTCAACCTTTATTTGCGCGGGGAAGTGTTTGCGGAGCGAGGGTGCTCTTTTGGAACGAGGCAGTGCTTCACATTCACACCTGGGAGCTACCAGGTACAGATACAGGAGTCTGGGCTTTGACCGAGATAGGTGCTTTTTGAAGGTTGTTACTTCTACTGTAATAAATGTTCTGGAACATCCTCCTGATGGTTTTACCACCACTTAAAAACACAATGTCTTTGTGAGATATGAATACACTCTGGCTACAAGTAGTTTGGTAGCTTCAGGTGCTAATCTACATAACCTCTTTCTTTGTTCTCACTTCTCTTTTATACTTTTATACTTCAATGATGGTCAAGGGCTGTTATAAAAGATTTCAAATAAGCAAATGTATAAATATCTGCTGCTTTACACGGTATGCACTTGGACCACTTATAGCTGGTATTTGAATAGAACAAATGGGAAAAGTTCTCTTTACCACCAGCTTGATATATCTAGTTGGATTATAAGCCAAAGGCATGATAAGTTTTCAGTTTATTTGTGAATCCACAAACATTAAAGCTTTCTCGAGACTAACAGGCTTCATCCTGTAGGTCCATATGACTAGCCAAATTAATGGTTGAATCATTTTGGGTTATTGTGTTCTTAACAGTCAAATCCATGTCTTAGTTTTTTATTATGCTGTTAGTTCCTGAAAACATATAACCCACAGTTATATTAGAAGTCTCTTAGCCTTACAATGTTTAACTCAAGGGTATCTTTAAGATGGCACTAGTCGTTCTCAGTAACAAAACATGGATGTAGCTTCAGGGTCTGAAAAGCCTGTGGTTTCAAGAAGACTTAGAGTGCTAAAGCAGGGGGAAAACAATACTCTACCCTGAGCTCTGTAAACTAAAGTTTATAGGCTAAGTCACTCATTAATCAGGCTTTAAAAGAGGATTTCACAAATCAGTGGTTGATGCAACAGTGGCTACATCAATCTTTCAAACTGCCTATGGCCTAAGCCCTCCCTATATCTTGTTAGTGTATATTGCTGGAGGGGTCAGTCAACTTGACAACAGAGAGAGCCTTTCAGGTGTTATACAACTGTCTCCAAGAAAGGGCCAGAATTCTACTTCTGTATTTGCCAACTAAACTTGACGGATTGTATAACTGGAAGGTGCGTCCCTATAGGTGAGAAGGCACACAACAAGCTACTGCCAGACTTAATCAACTCGCACACGATCGATCTTCCTGTAGAAGGTCTTTTCGTCAAGTCGTTATGGTTCACAAACGAACCGATGGTCCTAACTAACTAACTATGGCCTATGTGAAATCCTTTTGTTGAAGGTTCTGACCAGTTTTCACTAAATTCAAGAATGAACATCTTCTTAGCATTGAAACGGCACACAACTATCCACTAACAAAGATCTGTTGGATTAAGAAAGGAGCTGTCATGAACCAGAGCATTATTTTCAATGTCTTAGGCGCTTCTGAAAAGTTGGCAGAGGAAGCTTTGGTAAGATGTTAGCTCTCTGGTGGAGGAATTTCCTTTGACTCAGGCTTTCTGTAAAGTGGTGAAAATCTTGAGATACTGAGTACGTAAAAGATTAGGGATGAAAGTATAGAAATCGTTTGTTGGGTCAAGAAAAGCAAGGTTTTTACATAGTTAAATAAGTAAGGATAAAAAATGAAACAACATAAATCCATAAATGCTTGTCAAATGAAAGTTTACATTAACTAAAAATGGATAAAAAAGATAAAGATCAATGAATACTCCTCCCTCCCTCTCAAAAAAAAAATCAACAAAAAAAAATCAACAGTCCAAATAAAAAAAAAAAAACGAAGCCATCAGCTTATAAAACCATAAGACAAGAAACAATCCTTATAGTGTAGCAGCAGGAATATGCTTTACCCAGCGGTGGACCAGGAAGCCGTGAAAAGGGTATAACTACTGATTCTAAATGTTTGTGGGCACGTCGGCCTCTTCTCTGATCTCCACGACACCAGCGTCCTGCACAGGTGAGAGACAGCCAGTAGTAACTCAAGTTACAGTCGATCCCCGCCTATTCAAACTCCAAATTACTGTGGGAAATTTGTGGATTTTTTTGTAGAGCATATCTAAAATATTTGCTAAATATTTTCATTAGGATGATAGATTAAGGTATATTTGGTGTTTGAACAGGCCGTTGTGGTTCCTGACCCCGTGAACACTGGGGGTCGACTTTACTCATACTCCCAAAGATTAAAGAAAACCACAACCAGGGCTCCTGTGTCTTTCTGACCTTTGTTCCAACCTTATGTCTCCCACCAGGCCTCCTATTGGTCTTTGCCTGTTAGAAGGCTGTCGTTAATTGGCTGGAACAAGCATCCTTCCAGGAAAGTGTGATGTACATAAACGGAAGGCATAAAACAAAATACTTCCACCAGATGATAAGCTAATCAGATGACTGTACTGTGGTGCCAGGGTAATGGCACATGGCTAATTAGCCTGAGCTATGACTCATCTGATATTCATAGTGCTCTTTGAAAGCCTGGCCTATAAACTCATGCTCACATCCACCTTCTGTGTTTTTATAAAGTATTTCTCCTCAGCATCCATCTGTAGGCTTGTGGTTTCTGTTCCGAGTTTTCACTGTGGGGAGTGATGAGATCAGAGTCTGAAAACCAGGCATCATTTCTCTACACATTTCTACCTTCACATAATCTATTCCACATGAGCTGAGAGCCTGAACCACCTCTTCCACAGTGAGATAAGATGGATTATGGCTTTCCTGCTGTATTAAAGGACACACAACCATACAATTAAAACTGAACACAGGCTCATACATGCACACCCGCTGAGCTCCTAATGGTCGCAGGCTGGAGCTGCATCGTGCACGATCAGGCATCTGATTTCTGATAAGAAGTTTCAAAGAGGAAGACGAGAGCTGAGAAAGGCTGTCTACGCGCAGGAAATCAAAGGCAGGTAATCTGACTTGCAGAGGAACAGCTGAGGTGAAACGAGCTACGGTGAGGTTCTCTGATCTTATAAAGTGACGAATATCTGGCCACCCACAGAGTCCACGGATTTAACGTGACAGTCCGATTGCAAAAAGGATATCCCTCCTGGTGAAATGCACCACTTAAGGATTCCATACCAGGTCTTTCCTATCTGGATTTTAATAACACACATTTGTGCTCATTTGAAGACCATAACACACACTTTACACAAGCCACCTAAGACTGTTTCAGTAGCAAAGTCTGTTACCAAAGCCAGGTGACCTAATACAGATGGACTGGTATTTATGTTGCACTCTTCTAATCTCACTGACCACTCAAACAATTTAAGACCATAACCTACATTTAACCTTTCATACAGTGCTTATTTTCTGCACACTTTTAGGACTTTATCTGCCTCACAAACATGGCTAATTTAGACTCACTAGCAGTGTGGGGGTCATTACTCAACATATTTACTCATTACTTTTGTACATTACTTAATTACTCCTCAGAGAAAGTAATTTGTTACACCACTCGTTATATTTCTTTCTCAATACTCAATAAAAGGACCTGAAACACACGGTCACATAATTACAAGGTAACAATATAAACTTCTTGGCTACAGCTCCACACAACACAAATCCCTATCCTGATGAGCACACGCATACAATCTTTCTTACTGTTTGAACACAAAGCAAACATGAAAACCAGCCCAAAGAGACATCAAAGCGATCGCCACGGTGATTCTACTTCGGAAACATGAACAGAAAGCCTGACTGCTCATCACTGCTTTTGGTACCTGCTGAAGTACGGCCAGCTGGGCTGGAGTCAGCGAACACTCAGCTTTATAATCATTCTAGATTCTTGGCTAGCTTTGTGTTAGCATGCTAGCTGTGCAGAAGCTTGCAAAGAGCTGAAGTTCTGTTAGCCGCATAATGTAGTTGTTTCTGTGCTGAACACAGTGGAACCAGCAAATGCACAGAGGCCTCAGCTGGCTAGTGGATTCAAACCAGGAACCAGCTAATTTGAGTCCCTGAGCTTGACCTCTGGACTGTGTTTGTGCTAAATTTACATGTTGCTTAGTGCTGTTTAGCAGGAATCTGTTTGCATGTTGTTTGCATGGATGCAGCTTGCTAATTAAGCTAGCTAGCATTAGCTGGTAACTCAGCACTCTGTCTGCAGCCAAAAGATTAAGGCTAAAGCTTGAAAAAGCAGATTCCAAACACTAACCTATTTGTAGGTCTTTTGAACCACATCAACTGAAAATGTAGGACTAAAAGAAGAGTTTTTTTCTCAAAGTTAGCGTACAACTACCTCATCTATTAAGTTACCTCTGTGCACTATTGCTTAGCTTAAGTTATTAACAGGAAACCTGTGTCATCATGCTACTAATTTCCATGATTTTTAGATCCAAAACTACAAATTTTTCTTTGTTGGTCTTGTAGCTTCTGAAAAACTTTACCTTAAATTAAAGCTTTTCCCAGATTTGGAACTTATAACTTGTATAATATATTTTTTTATGGATGGAGAATCTTGCTGGACTGGCTCAGCTCCCAATCTTCATTTTGCTATGCATGAGAGCATCCTGAGTACTTCTGTAGGGGCTTTACTTCAATCTGCGATAATTGGTTATATTTGTCCACTTGGGGGCAGGAGAAACACGGCAGGACAGCTTCAGACTTATGTGTTTTTATTTACACATCTAGCAGTTATGGACTAAATTAGCATTCATTTGGAGTCGTGTCTCTTTCTCTCTTTCAGGCTGTTTGGTGGATCTAAGTTCAATATTCACTCTCTTTTATCTCTGCTTTTAGTTTCCACCTACTCCTGAGGGAAATATCTGACTCTAGCTGCTCCAATATTTTCACCAGCTAATCGCTAACTATCTCTGTCTGCTGTGTAGTGCTGGGTAGGTAATGTGCAGTGGCGTTTTAGACTTTCAGAGATCTGTAATGGCACAAAACTAAGTAGTGCAGGTGTGTTTAAACTGCAGATCTGAATGTTTGACAGGTAAACAATGAGCTGAAAACCACCATAAACATGGCTAATAGCTGTATGTATATATAGCTGTTGTGATCTTTTGAAAGTCTCTTTTTACAAATATATTTACATCTTCTTTGAGTTTGGACTCAGCTACAGCTTTATTAATTAGACAAACACTATGATTGTGAGAGAGCCTCCGCCTGTTGCTTTAGTCCTTGATCATGGGTATGGCTGATGTTTTTAGGATGTCTTTGTTGGATCAGTCTCCAAAGAACAACCAAAAACTGAGCATATAGCATGCAGTTACATGAACTTTGTTCATGTAGAGCAGGGTGATTATTCACCACAATGAATAACTTCTTCATTTGTTTGCCCAACACAGGCTGGCTACAAAAGCAACCGCCTAGCCTTGTTTTTGGCCCCCTCTTACTGTAAGACAATGTCTAACTGCTGCTGCCTGGCAGTTGTGCCAGGTTAGATGAATAACCATGTTTAGATTGGCTGGTGGCTAAAGTTTAAGTCTCTCTGATAACTAAGTGCGAGCAAAGCAAAGAAACAGAATGACAGTTTAGTCCAGCAACATGACGCCATGAAACCTGAAACACATACATGCACAAGTAGCCTTAAGCTTACATTATACTCGGCTGTGGACATGGACACAGACAGCTGTAGTCTGAAAAGCTTGAAAATAAGAGGCGGTTGGACTTCTTTAAGTTTGTGAACATTTCTTATCCAAGAGACTTCTTTAGTTCTAAAAACAAAAGGTAGGAAGACCTTGTTTTAGAACTGAAGCCTCTTGGATGAAAGAGGAAACCTTTGAAACCATGAAGGGTGAATAAAATTCAGTAACTTGATTGAAGCAACTACCAGTTGGGTCAAAGGATAGTGCTGACTAATGATGGAGGGGTAACTGCAACTACAGAGCAAAATAAGATTGGATTTTAGTTACATCATAGTTGCATCATAAGAAAATTACACTTTTTAAAGGAAGCTTCTGCAAAAGGTCTGCTGCTGTGGGTGGCTGTAGCTCAGGTGGCAGAGCAGGTCAGCCACTAATCAGAAGGTCGGTGGTTCGAGCCCAGGCTGCCTCCTGGCTGCATGCCAAATATCCTTGGGCAAGATACTAACCCCATGTTTGCCTACTGGTGGTGGTCAGAGGGCCCGGTGGCGCCTGTGTCCGGCAGCCTCGCCTCTGTCAGTGCGCCCCAGGGCAGCTGTGGCTACAATGTAGCTTGCTATCGCCAGTGTGTGAATGACTGAATGTAGTGTAAAGCGCTTTGGGGTCCTTAAGGACTAGAAAAGCGATATACAAATGCAGGCCATTTGCTGAACATCTAGAGAACAAAAACTACACCTGAGTAACCTCCATCCATACCTCTGTCATCTGCTCTCGACGTAACAGGATCAGTGCCTACTTACAGGACACTTTGGTATCAGATCGTCTCTGACGTTTTCTTTCTCTAACCGAGATGTTTCCCAGCTCCCCTCGGGATTTAAAACCCCCTAACCCTCTGGTCATAACTCATTTTCCCCGAGGCTGAAGCAACCCTTTGCAAACTAAAGCTAAAGCCATTCCCCTTCAGTCTATCATCTTCTTTAAGTTTGTCCCAAACATTTAGCTGAAGTCATCGTCTGCAGGCTGCCTTGGCAGTCTGCCCGGCACTCTCCTTTTATATTTTACATTGGAGACACGTATACACACCCCAGTGGCAATGTGAATAATGAGAACATGTACTTGGGATGAGAAGAACAAATGGAGAACCAGCAGAGATAGAAAACAGGATAAAATAAAGATGACCTCCTGATGGTTTAAAGCTATCCTCTTAGAAATAAAAAATTCAGTTTCTGTCCCTGCATGTGCAGTCTACACAGATGAACCTGCTAATACTAATTACTGGACCTCATGTAGCTTTTTGAGGGCCAAGCAGTAAAAGGTTCATATTTGCAAAGTTTCTTCTAGATTTTATGCTGTAATATCTGGAGACACATCTGTGTTTGGTCAATTATAAAAAGAAATTAGGTGAAATATAATTTCTGCTCTTAGATATTAAGTTGGTAAAGTTTCTGTCTTACTTGTCCTTCCAATTTTTTTATTTTTTTTTACCACCATCAGGTTAGGGATAAAATGTGGGTTTGGTTAGTGTTGAATGCTTCTTATAGATTTTTCAAAAAAGCTTTTCAGGGTAAAGCTTTAATGCCAAATAAATGTTGCCATTCATCCTTGTACTTGACTTCTTCCACTGCGCCTCTACGGGGGTCTGAAGCCAATCCCAGCCATCATAGGGTGAGAGGTGGGCAGCCCCGGGACAGGTCTCCAGTCTGAACTCAATCAGAAAACATATATTACACTTAATTTGAAATGAACATCCTCTACGTCCTGTTTATTTGCCTGTGGCTAATAGAATGTGGCTAAAACAAAGTTTTCACCTACAAAATAACCAACAAAAACAAAATAGAAAGTCCAGTTTAGAAATAACAGTTGTGAGCTTTCCAGAAATTCAATTCAGTTTTAATCATATAGCACCAAATCACAACAACAGTCGCCTCAAGGTGCTTTATATTTTAAGGTAAAGACCCTACAACAATGCAGAGAGAACCCCAGCAGTCGACCTCGAATGAGCAAGCACTCGGTGAAAGTGGGAAGAAAAAACATGTTTTTTTTTAAACAGAGAGCCAATAAATAGAAGTCAGTATGGGAGGAATATGCTCTCTCTTTGTGTTTCCTGTCAGTACTAAAGGCCTTCTCAGGGAATTTGTAGATGTAATTATAGTAAAAATAATAGTTGTCTGTCTCTCTCTGTTATTCCTGCATCAGATTGATAACCTGTCCAGAGTGTACCCCGCCTCTCGCCCTATGGTACCTAGGATAGGCTACAGCCCTTGGCATACCTGATAAAGATACGCAGATGGATGGATAATAATAGTGCAGACTCCAGTAACTATATTTGCTTCAAAGGCTAAAAGTCACCATCCCTGTAACTAGGATGTTGGCGACCTGGTGCATGTTAGGAATTTAGAAATCCACCTTTTGTACCTTTACGTTAGTATACAAAACTACTACAACAGATTCAAGACTGGTCTCTATAAGGTACAAACCACAAAGGTACTAATAAATACCCCCTGTGAAGGGTACAGCAGCAGTACCTCAGATGGTATCACCCTGCTGACAAACCGCTGACGCCTGACAGCGTAGATACTGTGTGCTCTCACAGACGACGGAGGGTTAATATTTAGATGTTCGGTTGAACCACTTCATCCACTCTCTGAGCCATTCATCTGAGGCTCTGATGGCCCGCTGACCATGAGGGAAATTACAATCACTGTTAGAAGTGGTGTAATGAGTGTTTGTGTAGGTGGGCGGGTATTGTATCTGCTTCCATATGTGTTCTTTTCTCCTTTTTCACCATCACTAGCTGAGTAAGCACAAGGTCCTTCCAGAACCTTCAGCAGAGGCATTCCTCGGGCTGAATGACAGGCCCGCACTGCCTCATTGCCATCGAACGCAGAGATAAGAACCGATTACAAACAACATGAAAAAGGCTGCTTCAGGAGTAATTAATCAGACCGCACAGCCCACTCTCAAACGCAGAGTAACCCTAACAGAAAGACAAACCCTGTCCAAACTCATTTCAAACAAGCCTTTTATGTGTACTCTTAATTGGTCAGCACTATTGGTAATATAAGCCACCCTTTGGCCACACGCTTTGTTAGCATGCCAGCATGGACGCAGGGCTCGCAGTGACCATAATCAGCAGGCCGCTCTTTGAGGCTCCACATAATAGAGGACCTTCTCTTACTGAGCTGCAATCAGCGGTTCGGTATATGTTTATTTTTTGCAAAGACGGGACAGAACATAATACTTTGTCCCGTTTGGCGTCTCTGCTTCGAGGCCTGATTGGGAGACCCCCCCCCCCCTCGAAGGAACTGAGCTAAGAAATTGATATCCTTTGTTTAATTGGCTGGGTCGCTCGAGGTTTGCAGAATGCCCCCCAGGACTCATCCTCAAACACCAGAATTCACTGATTCCTCAGTTTTTCCTGGAGCACCACAGCCGCTTTGTGCTGAGTAAACAGTAGCGGTTCCACCGTGGCCACAGGAGCGAGGCAATCCGCCATTTTGTTTGTCCTCTAGGTTTGTGCTATTATGAGGAAGCGGGGTGACAAACAGCACAGCTCAGCAGCTCTACTAACACCAAAGGATTCACCAGTGAGGGTTTTCTTTGTCCTACAACATGCCTCGGTATAATTCTTTTGGTTGATTTTGTGTGTTTTGAATTATCGTGCAGCCCTTGTGGACATCGCCATCTGCCCAACCCCGGTCCTTTTAAACAAACCCTTGGCTGTTGTTGGCTGCAGGGGTGGAAGCTTGCAATATTCTGCCCAGTTGTTGTGTTTACACGGGGGAGGCATGGGAATTGTGTCTCTCTCTTGTGTACTTAAGGCAATGCCACCCAAACCCAGCGAAAATCATAATATCCATGGTCAGAGAAGGGCAAATACACAGAGGGAAATCTGTTTGGAGTGATCGGGGTAAAGATAACAATGAAGGAGAAAACATGATCGGGCTGACTGCTGCATGCATAAACAGTCTGATAATGATTCAAATGGTTTGTTTGATACATGTGGAGCGTGCTGTAAAAATAAAATGGAGGGAAATGTTAGGAATAGATGAAATTGTCCATGACTGTCACTCAACATGCTGCTGGAGCTGCGACGTCTTTCTTTTCCCCTCTAATCCATTACATTAACAGGCTTTTTCCATCCTCGTTTCCTTTGTGTACCTTTAATCTTCACTCCAACACCTCCACTCTCCCAACTTGTGTTTTTGCACACACACTATCCCAGCGTTCTCCCTCTCTGACAGCAAAAGTGTTTTCGCAGTTCGTGTTTTCTCGCCCATGCCCACTCTTACTCCTTTTTTTTATGCATCCACCTCCATCCAGCTTCTTTCATTATACACTTTTCATAAGGTTTTATTTCCCTCCAGCTGAGAATAGGCTCATTTGCATATTTGTGATCTTTAAATGCAGGTTTTTGTTGTGTTGATTGATGTGGCTTCTGTCTAAATGTGAATACTTCCCTAGAGTCAAAGCTCAGACAGTGCATACATTTCTGTGATGATAGCAGGTCCAATGGCAATCGGATATAAGCTTTAAACTTTATGTCTAGCTTTAAGACATCATCTATATCTGCATAACTCGTCTGGATAAAAGCAGTTGCTCTTTAATGTGATGTGTAAATGGGATCAGGGTGTTATAGGATCAAGCAGAACGTGCAATGTTCCCTCAGACTCAAGCCTAGCAGACACAAAATCTAGTGTTTTTGTCATGTATCTCCTGTTCCAGTCATCGATGTTCAACGTGGCCAGAGTTTCAAATAATGAGATCACTGTATGAAAAGTAATCCCTGTGAGCTCAAAGCTCAGGCACTCAGTTTTAGGGAGTTTATTTTTTTTTCTACTCTTGGATCTGTATGATGTCATGCAGAGTGGATAAGCCTACAAGCGGCCAATCAGAAGACAGCTGGCCTGAGGCGAGGCGAGTTTGTTTCAGACAGGATAATCTGAAAGTGTCATGTTTGGGTGTGTTGGTAATTTTGCCATCCTAAATACAGGACGCGAGAATCAGTGAGGGTGAAAATAGAGCGAGACTTTAATGTCAAAAAACAAAAAATTACAGTCCAGAAAGCAGAAAGAATAAAACAAAGCAAGGATGAATCATTAAACATAGAAGTCCAGTACCAAGAGACACCACGCCTTTAGGCAGGACTCAACAAAGGAAAAGGAGAGACTGAGACAGTATATACAAAAAAATACTGAGGCAACAAAATGAAGAAAACAATTACAACTTTAAATTCGTAGAAAAAATGTCCTTTAACACCTACAATCAACCTGAAGTGCCGAATGCTAAAACATCTAATGCCATGAGTCCTAATAAATAAATAAAGGATGTAATAACTGAGTATAAACTAAGCCTAAGAAGAAACAGTGTTTTGGCATTTATTATTTCAAATTGCATAAACGCGGGCACACTTACTAAATGTGCAGCGAAATGAGATGTTAAATCATTGCTGCTTTTGAAAAGTTAACATTTAAAAGTGCGATCTATTAAAAAAATTATCTATATTCAGCCTGACATGCCTCGTCTCTTTCTGAAGTCCCCCTTTTCCAACCTTCTGCCCTTTTTCTCTCCGTATTACCCTTCTCTTCAGACCATTTTTAGCCACACTGACAGCGTAGCTCGAGGCAGTGTCGGCCCTCCACTTTGGCCCACACTGAAATATCTCAGCGACTAATAAACTGCCATCGAGTCTCATTCAGACTTCCACTGTTCCCAGAACACGAATTCTGCTGGCAGTTTTGTGATCTCCTGACTTTTCATTTAGCACCAACCAAAATTCAAACCACATTTATAGCCTTAAACCTTTGCACACATTTCCACTTCTACTAGACAGAATAACACCAGATGTAACAAACTGACTTTAGGGATGTCTTTATTTTATCTACTGCAGCAGCTTGAGGGTGAAACTTGTACTTTCAGGTCAAATGTCTCGACAGCTCAAGATAGACTGTGGGATGGAGTGAGAAGTTGTCAGCTAATACTATAGTGAGCTTGTTTAGTAAACTACATCAATAGTACTTATTAGGAAATATCTGGTTGAGGTGGATGGGAGAAAGACACGCTGTGGAAGAGCGCGAGAGATTAATAACCTGATCCAGTCACCTGATACAGCCCTTACTAGATACATATATGTTTATCAAAAAGGTGAAAGCTTAATCTTAAAAGTACAGAGGGTGGTCTACCTCCAGAATCCAAACTGGATGCTGGGGGCCTGAAAGCTGAAGGCTTACAAGTGAGACCTCACTCTGGCCATTAACCAGTTCACCATGATGCTCGGGATGGCAACTTGTCTGTAAGTCTATAAGAAGGCAGGTGCTTTGACAAAACGTTAGGCTCTCCTATTCAAGGAATTAAAGTTCTTACTTTTGATTCATTCCGTCAGATTAAAATTAAATTCCTAATATGATGTATAAAGTCAAAACATTCAGTGAATTCAAACGACAGCCGGGGACGTGACATGATCAGGATGGAGTTGGATGTGAGTGACTGAATCAACTACCAATGAGAATGGATATCGTTGACTGACATATGACAGGATGCTTAATAGAATAGAGGGTTACCTAGGCAACCAGAGCATCGAATATCTACTAACGACCAATCTAAGCTTCAAAGCAACATGTGAACAGACTTTAGGTGCTAAAGTCTGCACATTCAAACAGTACATGTTAACATTAGGCTGGTGAATATGCTGTGATGGTGGCTTTAGGATTCATCAGGATTCATCTAATGTAATTACTGTGCTTCAGTATGTGCTCGCAGAGTCGCTCTCATGGCCGCGGCCTTGTTCTCTTTCTGCCCGCTTGCTTTTCTGAAGCTGGAACTTCACACAGATCATCTTTCATTTCTGTCCGGCACTCTTTCACATCTCAAACTTCTGTCCCTTTTTCATCCCTTTCAGCCTCCTCTCCTATGCAGTTTCTAGTGAAAGATTCCCTCCTGGACACACTCTCTGTACAGTTGGAGATACCGAGGCCCGTCCTCTGCAGAATACTAATGTCCATTGATCTGCTGCAGACATAACATTTCAATCACAGGGATAGCATCCTCCAAGCCTCCAAATTTATGACGATCAATGTGCAATAATCATAAAAGCTATCGAGCTGAGGGTTGGGCGGGGGGCGGGATTAACAATCATGTACATTTAAATCAAAGGTTACCACTCAGCAATGCCATCCGTTCACAGAGCCGTCCGGCCGAACTCGCCGCGCTCAGTTCAGAGAGTCTTAGAGGAAACATATTGTGTTCATCAGTGGGAGACAAAGGCAGCAAAACTTATTTCTCGCCGTCTCTGAGAGGAGAGCGGGAGTTAATTAAAGCGTGAGACACCTCTCTGAATATCTTTAGCACTGTTTCCAAGCAGGCTTTCCAACACCCAAGAGTAAAAGAAGGGATGGAGAGACCGAAACATAGAGAGAAATGAGTTGGGGGGCGGCAAACGCAGCACTATTTTGGCACGCAGATCTGACTAGACAGGCTGAAGCTGCAAATTGCTTTTAGCACTCAATTTCTCACCTTAATTAAAAGAGGAGAGAGCTCCAGTTACAGGCTACCTCACTTTAAGCATCTGCTTTTCATGACAAAAGTGGGACAATGGTGGGTGTTTTTTTTTCCTCCCTTGCTTTCTTCCTGCCTGCAGTCTTCTGCTGATAAACCCCTGAGTGGTGTTGAGTCGGGTCAAACTGTGATGCTTAACCTGCGGTGTCAGAGGCTCGAATGCCAATTAATTGTGCTTTTACCGGCTCGTCCTGTGAATAACACCACGCTACACTTCTCTCTCCCCTTTCTTTGTTTATTCAGACATACAGCGGTCTTAAAGCTGCAGCAGCCATTGGTGGCCCGGTTAATTAAACTGGCAAATCATCCATGCGTTTTTTTCCTTTGATGTACGACTGAGTCCTTTTGTCCACACTGATTGCAGCTGGATAATGATGGCTTATAATGAATACAGCGGGAGGTACTCCTACAATACCGATTAAATAAATATATCATGTCACTCCACGGCTTTTATCTGCTGCTCGATGTGACTTTAACGATGTTACACAAATGACTGTGCGCATATTTCAGGCTGTCGCTGAATCTGTGATTTGTTATCTTACAAGGTTTAAAAGTAATACATTCACAGCAGAGGTAGAAGATGGCGTGACAGAGTCTCACAAATTTTGATGAGGCCTCAAAAATGTACTAAAGCAGCAGAAGTTGAGCAGGTAGTCAGTGCAAACTCACATTCCTGGTATATTTGATAAGTTAAAACCGATTTCCGCCATCTGCTTGGTGACTATTAGACCCCAGACCATTTAAGAGTTCAAAAGTCCAGCCTGTTTCCATTCCTAAGGAGTCAAATACTGTTGCATACACTGCTCAAAAATAGTTAAAAGAATAGTTTTTAATCAGAGTATAGCAGCAAGTCAGTTGAACTTCTGGTATATTGATCTTGTCAGTTAAGTAGCAGAGGAGGTCGATAACTGGTTTCAGCTCTTTTAGTGTTAATTAAACTAACAACAGGTACCCAGGAATAGTTTTACAGGTGGAGGGCACTGACATTTTTTCCCTCCTCATCTTGTCTGACTGTTTTTTTCCCCTAGTTTTGCATTTGGCTAGGGTCAGTGTCGCTGCTGATAGCATGAGGTGATACCTGGACCCCACAGAGGTTGCAAAGGTATTCCCCACTCCTCCAGGATGGGACATCAATACATGCCATTGCCAGAAACAGGATGATCACTGCCAGAGCCCTACAGAATGACCTCCAGCAGGCTACGGTTGTGAATGTGTCTGACCAAACTATCAAACTGAGTTCATGAGGGTGGCCTGAGGGCCTGATGTCCCCTAGTGGGGCCTGTGCTCATTCCCCGGCAGCATTTCCCATATATACCAGAATTGGCAGGTCCACTGGCACTCTGTGCTTTTCACAGATGAGAGCAGGTTCACCCTGAATATGCTGTGACACATGTAAAGTGGTCTGGATAAGCAGGAAGAACATTATGCGGCCCGTGACAGCATTCAGCATGATGGTTTTTGGAAGCATATCCATGGAGGGCCACACAGACCTCTACAGACCTCCGGCTAGGCATCGGCACCCTGACTACCATTAGGTATCAGGATGAAGTCCTTGGACCCACTGTCAGATTGTACACTGTTGCAGTCGGTCCTAAGTTCATCTAGGTGCACGACAATGCCTGCCTCATGTAGAGAGAGTATGCAAGCAGTTCCTGGAGGATAGAGGAATTGATACCCTTGACTGGACCCCACTCTCAACCTCTGCTGCTCTCTTCACTGCTCCTCATTTCAGACTTAAAGTGTCCTTCCATATCATCTCCTCAAACACTGGAAAGTCTTTCAGTGATGAGAAGTAACTCCAACATTTTCTGTTAAATTCAGCTACAGTTAGAGTGCTGATGTGGGGCTTAAAGCCTCAGTTTCAGATGCACACACGGACAGGAGTCTTGGACATGCAGTTGCTTATTTTATGCTTTTTTTCAAGTCCACCTGAAGAGGATACACTGCAGCGGAGTGTCTCTCAGATGAGACAAAAAATTGCTCAGTGCTCAGACCCAAGTGGACCCTAAAACACTCACAGATGTGGAAACTATAAAGAGATGTAAAGAATTCCTTGGCATCACATTTACGCACAGTGGGTCAGCACATTTTTTTCCACATGCACAGTTCATGCAGTGACTGGGCGTAGCATAACTTTAGTTAATGAAGCCATCCAAAGTACACTATGAATATTTCATTGACTATATGAGTTACAGGCCCTTGAAGTACAAAGGGGTGGGTCCAGATTCCACCACATCTTTTCCAGCATTTTTGAGCCTTCATAACTTCATAAATCCAGAAGAATTTCACAAATTTTTAATGCTGAAAAACATATTTAAGCTGTGCAACTTCTACTCCAAGTGTTATAGTCGATATTCAATGTAGAGCATAATTATCACATTTTGAAAACTCATATAACTGTGTGGAATAGGTGGTATATGAAAAATCTCCTTTTTACCCAAGTTTTGGACTCATCCCTCTGAAATTTAAGGGCCTACAAAAGAAAATATTTAGAGCAGGAAGGTAAAATTTAGAATTTATTGCACCTCAAAGTCTGATGTTTCCTGTATAGCGGTGAGCTGTGCACCTCTGCACTCGCTGGGATCTCTGCTTTCAGGCGTCGCTTCCAGTTAAAAGCCCCAGAGGAAATGTCAGAATCACCATTATTGATAGAATCATTAAGACAATCTCATAATTCCCACACAGATCAGGAGGTAATTTGACCGTACCCATAATCAGCTCTCTTAATCAATTCGTGTCTGTGCCTGACAGCCGAGTATGATGGTAGAAAAGGAAGTTTCCTTGTTGGCAGCTGAGAAACGACATGGATGAATGTCAAAGAAAAGCAGTCAATTATCCTAAGCGGGTTTACATAAGTGATTGGTCCGATGATGGGGCGGGAACAGGGGAGGAGGGAAGCGTTGGGCTGGAGGTCCGTTTGATTTTGGATTCGTTTTGATGGGCCCAGTTGATTTTTTCCTCTTTGTGGTGATGGTTAAGGAGGGCGCAACAAATTACTCCTTGTTGGCCGAGGCCAGCATGGAAATCTGATGAGGGGAAATTACACATCACATCTGCCCTCGTTTGGGGCAAAACGTGCCTAAAACGGTAATTGTCCAGCTTAACAGCCACCCCAAAAAAAGCTGAATAAGTGCCTTTGTGAAGAAGTTAGCGTACGTACTGTACGGTCTCCAGCCAGCTGTCCTGCGGCCATCACTGATCAGCCCCAATGGATTATGGGAAGAAGGGAAGCATTCCAGTCGTGCTCTCGGCTAATTAGGCTGTTTGTTCTTGCCCCATTTTCAGGATCCAAGTAAATTGGGCGATCAAACTGTTTAAACCCCTGACCTTGGGCTGATTATTTCTGGGCAGGGGGGAGACAGAGGCTGACATTTGAAGGCTGTGGTTCAGCAGAAGGAGGTGAAGGAGAAAGAGGAGGCCAGAAGGCAGTTGAGCTTTTGGCAGAAAGTCACTGACATCTCAGTTTTATAGTGAGGGTCCGTGTCTTCAGGCTCACTCCAGAGCTTAAACTTAACCAAAAAAAAAGGCTTGCTGAGCCTTACCTCCTAAGATTTGCAGCTTGATCTTGTTCCACCTCTAGAAACATGTGAAACACTGAGGTGCTCCTTTGACAGCTGCACACTGCATGCTGTACATGCTGTAAAGTGTAAAGTGCTGGCCACCGACCTTTAGCTCGATTACCATTTGAAAGGAAGGTTACACAGCTGCTTGGCACTGGTGGATATGCATCACATTCTGCAGGCAAACTGTGTTTGACCTCATGGACGACACTCTGGGTCTTGAGACATAGCTCAGCATCAATAATTTACAATCAAATACTGCATACATTTCATGTGTTTCCCTTCATAGATGTGCCACAGATCTTAAAACCACACCAAGCACTGACAGTACTCGATAGGAAGACGTGACGGCCAGAACGTCTCCATAAAAATGTGCCTGTGGGTTACCTTTAAAAATCTTTATAAATGTTTATTGTCAGTTGTTGTCAACTTGTTTTTTTATTACACCCAGAGAGCCTAAAGCAGTGAGTTGGTAACCTTTACAACAAAAGAGCTTTATAAAGAAGCTGAAGGTAGTATAATAGAGTAATAATAGATAATTACTCTTACCACATGTGAGAACTGTGATGTGGGCTCTTCAGTACATTGAAACATCATTGCGATAATCCCATGTTTTTGTTGCATTTATAATAAAAAATTGTCCTGCTAATATTTATTCACTGGCAACAAAAGAGCACAATTATGAAGTGGAAGAAAAAAAGTATCTTTTAGGATCTCTTGTTCATTTCCATATTCATGAGGAAAAGACAAAGACCAAGTGAAGGAAGACACACAGGGGGTTGATGTAATGAGAAGGTGAGACGAGGACAGATGATTCGCTTTAAATGAGTAGCAAAAACAAAGAGGAGAAAGAAGACATTCGTATAATTTTCTGTGAAAGCCATTGCAAATGAGCCATATATGGATCCAGAGCCACAGGTTTGCAACCCCTGGGGTGAACCACTAATATCAATGATTTGAACTCTAGCTAGCTAGCTAGCAATCTTGCTAGCTATCTAGCTAGTCAACTATCTATCTATCTAATTATTGTAGGCTGAATCCTGAATGAGTAAAATAGTTTTACTTGCTCACAGAAAATAAACGCCTTTCTTGGATTATTCCTTCAGTTGTTAGAGCATCCACAATTTTGCTTAGAGGCATGAAATGAGCGGCCACTCATACTCTGTAGCAGCAGCCTCATTATTGCTTGACCTTCAGCCACCACAGCCAGCTGCTTGTTCTTCAGACACGTTTCAAACCTAATGTCATTTGGAGTTATTGTTTGGAAATGGGAAAATCCTAAATTGCCCAATCAGCACACATTAGCATAATGCTAGCATTTTGTAAACAGAACCCGGCTTCCTGTAAGAAAAACGAAAGAACAAATATGTTTTTCATTTCAGATATATTGTTTATGTTATATTTGTGAATACTAGAATAAAACGTGATTTAATTTTGACCGAAATATTCGTTCAGGACTATGTCAGTAGTACCCTCCGGTGAACTGAAGCCCGTTTCTGTGCAGTGGGATTAAAAGGAAGTGGAATGCCTCGTCTTGATTATACAATGCAGAAACCACATTTTTTTTCATAGTGGGTGCATTTGAGTTATTGACTGTTTCTTTTCCAGCTGTCAGTCTTTATTTTCCTCACTTGCCCTCATTTGACATCTTCATGTTGATTCTGCAGAAAAGTCAAAATGCAGGAACGGAGATGAAAACAAGGCAAAGCCACAACAAGTGAATCACAAATGAAGCCAGCAGGAGGACAGATAGATGACTGAATAGGCAGAGACACATGCAGCTGAAAGCAGGGCTTCAAAAGAATGTGGTGAAAATTGTGATGTAGAGGAAAAAGAGGCTGGCGAACAGATCAAACGGGCAGAATAAGCCCACAGAGAAGGGAAAGGAAGTAAAACAGAGATAAGCTGAAGGAGAACACACAGTGAGAGATAAAGAGATGTGAAAATAAACTGGTCCTGTAGGTCAGTGGAGAGATATCACATTGAAAAGGAAGGTTGTGGAGAAGATAGAAGTCGGGAAACAGGCAAATAAAAGGAAACAGAAAGATTTTGTGTAACAGAGGTAGTTCAGAAAGATGTGCAAGTACTTGCATACTAAAAAAGCAAAACACTTTATTTAGACTGAACAGATTTAAAATAGTATGAGTAGTACTAATAATACTAAAGCTGCTCTATGTGAGTCACAGTTCAAAATAATCTTTATTTAACTCATACTGGGCCGCAGCAGCCGCTCGATCAGAAACAAGCCGCTTTAGTTCCTCCTCCTTTCTGCTGATTAAAGAAAACTTTGTTCAAGAGCGGCTGTTTTTAAATGTGACTAAGAAACAAGAATGCACTGGAAAGAAAATTTTAAAGGGAAAACAACCAAAGACAAGACGGATGATGGGACTGAATACATACAGAGACACTGATTACATTTTAAGACTCAGGTGGAACAATAACAACAGGTGAAAACAATGAAGGCAGGGATGACACATCATGAAGGCTGGAAGTAAAAACTGAAAAGACACATGAAAAAAAAACAGCTATCAAAGTAAAACAGGACAAAAGAGAGAGGGACACAGAAAAGACAGAAAGGGAAGTACCATCAAAATCAAAACAAGAAATAAACTAAAAATGAGTTACCTGTACTTACACTAGTGATGTTTGTTTAATACAACAGTGGAACAGGAGATTTTTTAAACATGTTTGTCATACTTACATGGTTCAGATTATCAAAGAACTTTGGTTGTAATTTAGTCACATTGGAAGGTTTTTGAGCATGAATGGTTTTGTTGAGCTTGAGCTTCAGGACATGAACTGATGGCCCAAGATTCTCCTTTAGGATTGTTCAGTAGAGAACTGAATTCATTGAATTGTTAACTACGACAAACCATTCAGGTCGTGAAGCAGCAAAGCAGCTGGTAAGATATTCTTTTTATGAAATGCTGTTTTAGTTTTTCATCAGATATAATGGGTCTCTTCCAAAATGTTCAACTTTTGTCTCATCAGTGCAGAGAAGTCATCAAGATCAGCGGCCCCCAGCTGTACCGGGTCGCGAGAGTTGAGGCTTGGGTGTGAAATTTATGGTTTTCAGGGTTTTTATCGTTTTTTATTGTTATTTTTCTTCATTTTTATCGTTAACCCAGTTTCCCTGGGTCTTTTCCGGTTTGTTATGAACACATTTTCTTTTTTTTTTAGCACCAGTACTGGTTTTATTTATCCAATTATATTTCACACAGGTCCAGCTAGGTTTGGATAGCTTTTTCCCATTAATATTCATTAAATAAACTGGACCTGGAAGCCATAATTTCAAAACTACATTGTGTATTTACTCATTATTTACTACTTGACCAATATTATTTGTTTGATGGCTGGAAACATTTGACATATATGTCAAATACAACACTGTATATGGCAGGAAGTAAGACAAAGCAGAGTAGAGTCAATTCATGATATGAAACTAAATTTCCATAGACTCAGAGGGCCTCATGGGAAAATTCCTCTGATTCTTCAACCAACTCAGGACTTTGTTGTGTAAAGCAGTCTGAAAGCACGCTCCAGTGAGAAGTTACTTATCCTTATTAATTGGTTTCATTTTGGCCTCGTGGCTCTCGTCTTACACAGTCTGATTCCTTTTCTAATTTCCTCCAGTTTTCCTCTCTCTTTGTGTCAAACTCTTATTCTTCCCTGCAATGCAAGCATGTGAAACCTGTGTGGGTCTGCTGGGAGCTAATAGATTCTGCCAGGTCTTTAGCCAAAAGCCTCACTCTGGTTTTGTCGCTCTGCCCAGCCTGCAGCAGGGCTGGAGGGGTTGGATGGGCACACAGGGTCCTCGGAGAGGATGGAGGTCTGGCTGGAGTGCACGAGGCAGAAAGAAGAAGGAAGGTGAGGGCGGAGGTGGAGGGTGGGGGGATTGGAACTGGAACATGATTTGGGTCGAGCAGCGTGGAGAGAAGCCAGAGCGGCAACCTGCATCAGAGGTCACCCCGCCTCCACCCTCTGCCACGGCCAACCACAACCCCAAATCATCCACCGGAGGGACCGGAGTGACCCTGCGTGGCATCAGAGGGTTCGGCTGGCAGGGAAAACGGTGGCATGCAGGCAGCTGAAATCCTGTTTTCGGTTTTATTTCCTCCAGACTTTGGAGTCTGTGTTTATCAAGCAGCTCAGAGTCACTCAAAGGAATCGCTCTGAAAGTTAACCTAAGGCTAGAAACACTTGAGCAGAATTTGAGGCTTTTATGAAGTTTCCAACCGTGGCAAACAACTTGTGGCAGAGAAAGTGTTTGAACACATTCAAAACCACAGATGGCACGTTTTTTTAGCAGCTCGGTCGGTGCCACATTTTTCTGTCCAAACTCAAATACCTCCACAACTTGTTTTAAACATCACCCCTGCGGACTCTGCAGACCCTACGGTCGATGTGTATTTGTAAAATAAACATTATTTCCATCTGCAGTCATTTAGGCTTGGTGGCATGGCTCCGTTCTGGGACCTACTCATAAATATACTGTTGTTTTAAAAAAAAAATATATATATATATAAACTAAATATTTCTGGCATGCCCAACTTCAAAAAACTTCAGAAAGGTTCATAGCCAACAGAAAAAGGCTCCAGTTGAACTTAAAAGTAAAAATAAAAGTTAAGATTATAGCATCAGTAGTTTCTTGTTTGAGAACGGCTGCTGTCTTGATAGATTGCACCTTTCATGTATATGTCAAGTGTAAATATGCTGAGTGTGCAAAAAAGAACAGCTTCGAATATCACGGCTTAAACAGAAAACGTGTTTAAGGTGGAAAATGTTACTCAGCTGTGACCCTGCAGCTTTCCAATCAGCCCGATCCAATCACCTCATTGTATAATGGCCATGATAGAGCTGCACGGTGAATTACTGCGCTGCAGCACTCAACATTGTTTCCACTGCCTCATGTTGGGAAATATAGCATAATTATATGTAAATAGTATATCCTGTGCATATCTCTTATTACTCTCCATCATTTACATTTTTAAAATGAGTGCTTTGCATGATTGCAGCTTGTTTTCCCAGAACTACACTCAAAGTGAATTAGTCTGAATTACCTCAAAAGCTGTAGGGGTGCTTAAATTATTGCTGTTTAGCCGTCTCTTTTGCCAACAATGGTATCATTTAAAAGGCTTACTGCCATTACTGCATCTCTCGCCTGTCGATTATATATACAGAACAACACTCAGTCGCTTCAGGAAGTATCCAGACCCCTTCAGACAGCACACTTAAAGGATTTATTATAAATTTTTCCCCAACAGGAACCGATGATGTTTTGGGTTGTTTATGTATTTTGAGTTTTTTATGTATGTCATTTGAATGGAAAAGCTTTTAACAGAAAAACTGTAACGCCAAAATGAATGTAGGAAACTTAATTTGAAGGGTAACATCTTGCAGCGTCCAAACATTTGTCTGTTTTGCCTGGGGCTCAAACAAACCCCAGTCCTACCCCTAATCCTAGATGGGCTGGTGGTGACCAGGTGGATGTTAAGGGATTAAAAACTCAAAAACCGAAATCTCAGCTTTTCACAAGTTTTCCGACAGTTTTCTGTGGCTACAGACTGTGGTCAGGTGCGTCTTGTTTGCTTTTATTCTCTTCGAGATGCGCAAAGAGCTTGTTTGAATCCCACCTGTAGCAAATTAAATGGGATAGATGGAAAGAGGAACCCATCTGTGCAGCTGAGGTCCTCCAATTCACCGTGCATTAAGTCCAAAGATCCCTTGGTGTATCCCTCGGTGATAAAACCGCTGTGATCCAGACAGGTCAGGGCAAGAGTATAAAACAAGCACTAAAACATCTCCGAAGCTCCAAGTTCTGAGTAGCAGATATAACGTCTTAGCATCACCCATACTGCTGAACTTAGGCTGCATTTTGCTAAAAAAGCAAACTTTGACAAACTAGAAGATGTTACTTTTCAAGAAATCTTTCTTACATACATTCTCTTACGTCCAAAATCTCATATAGAGCAGTTCATGTGAACCCAACTCTGATCCCTGCATTGCTCACCAGCAACCAGGTGGACCTGGGAAGGTTGTTTTGTGTCTCCCTGGGATTTGGGAAAGTTGGATCTTTTTCACAGTGTGTTTCCCCTAAACAGGCTAAACAGTGATGTATACAAAACTTTATCAATGGAAAAAGAGATGACTGTTCCATTTTCTGCATCAAAAAGGGGGGCCTAAGGGTTTGCCTTTCACAGCCTGCAGCTATTCCCCAACTCTCCGAAAATGGTACTCATGGCTATTAATCAGTGGTCATGTCTTGCATATTAATGATCATGAAATTGACCTCAAAGCCGATTGTTAGTCAGTGGTGCTTGTGTTGGTCTTGATGCAAATGCACTGTTTCTAAGGTTTGGGAAACCTGCATCCAGAGACCGGATGAGTGACGAAATGTTCTCCCACTGAAAACACAACGTCAGAACAGAAAAAGAATCAACTTCCTGTGAACAGAGTTTAAGAAGCTGTATAATTTTTTCTCTGCAGGTTTCACAGCGTCATTCCAACTACAATCCAGTGGCTGCTCCAGCTCTCACAAGTATATGTTTATAATCTCACCTCAGGAAAAATGCCCCTACCATTTTCTATCAGAGCACCATAACTGGTGGCACCTAACAAGTCGGGACACCTCAAGAGTTTTTGTGCATGTCAGAAAAGATAAGAGTAGCTTTTTATTCTTGACTTAAAAGCAGATCTGAAGTACTTCACTGAGAATTTTGGACTGGGTTAGGCCGATATCTGACTCTGATATACTTGTTTCCCAAGTCTGTTGTTTGTCTGTTAAAAATTTAAATATGACAAAATCTTTTCAGGTGATAATTCCTGTGTTTTTTTAAGCCGTCTGTCATTCTCTGCTGTGCCCTTTAACCTTCACCTGCCCTCCATCTAGACCCAACAGGCCAACACAGCATTTAAAAGGCTGCATCGCCCCGGGTTGCCAGTACTTAATGCGATAAAAACCATCCACCTCAGAGTCCCTGCGACCTCTGACCTGTCAAATAAGGTCAGAAGTGGCGTGTCGGTTTGCCATTGCGTCTCTGTGAAATTTCCGTGCGGCCGCACTTCCTTATAGCAAACAATCCTGACTTCACATTCTCTCCTAGCCGATAGCATCTCCGGGCTTTCATGTTGCTCTCGATGCTGAGACGTGCTGCAGATAGCAGAGTGTCTGACAGTAAGTGTGCTCCTCATCTGTCAGCAGACCGTGATGTGCTCTGATGTACCTGATAGCGCCTTCATTTAGGAAGGCGCTGATTGTTAAACACCACAGACGTGCCACACTCAAAGATAACAGAATTTAAGGACCGGTCTTACTGCTTCTGTATGCAACGAACACGAGAACATGGACATCGGCCGGCTGCTCTTATGGTTTCAGTTGATTCAACACATTTCTTAACAGACAATCGAAATTCCACAAGTTCACCCCGCCGACAGATACGCTTATTGTTTACTTAATCTTTGTTTCCATATTTGGGTTTCTAAACTTAGCTTTCATCTGAACTGATACTTTATCTTTAATGTCAGACAACCACTGCATACAGTCTGATCAGATCAGATCCATTCATAGTTTTCTTTCTTTTGTTCGCAGTAGTCTATGCATACTGTTTTTGCAGTTTGTACACACACACAAAAAAACTTCAACATATTAACAGGGAATTCTTTTGGCATTTATTTTTGATGCAAACTGAACTGCACAAATCCACACTGACATACTTTTTCTTTGTTAAACGTTTCTAACGTTTCCTCTGTAGATTGGAGAAAACTCCAAGAAGACACTCCAATCATAAAACATTTCGGGAAAAGGTCGGAGTGACATGCCAGGAGACGATTTCAGAAAAAATTTCTCGAATGCTAAAACTATTTCGACGTGGTTTCTATCCAGAAGGACGCAATAATAAAAATGAACCTTTTGTTTAAGGCCAAACGCTAACAGCACCTGTTTGGAAAAAATAAGTCATACAATAAATGTTCCACGCCGTAATGGAAGTGTTTCATGTATTTTGCATCAGATTTCCAGTTGAGTAACATCATGCTCTCACCCACAGAGCTCATTTTGACCTTTTGCATTTTTTACTGAATACGTTTCAGGATTTTTGTTTCCACATCTGTGGAGATTTCAAACAGCAGCCTGAGGTTTGGGGGTTAAAAGACAAACAAAATCTGTTTTTAAAGGTTTGGTGATGCTTATTGAGCTTTAACTCAGTTAGATTAGAGACCTGATCATGGAGCGCTCAGCTTGTTGAGTCTCTGAAAGAGTAAAAATATTTTCTGATGTGAATTTTATTTTATTTTTTGTTTGTTTGCTATATTAGCATTTATTTTTCTCTGAAGAAGACTGGAACAGTTTACCCACTGAGATCAGCATTATCTTTGAAATCTCTGCTTAAAACATCCTTTCATTAATGTTTGATTTTAACGTTTGTGGCTATGTTTATAATCCTTCTCCTTATTATTCCTTTTGTTCTCTTTTATTTAGGATTTTTAAATAACATTTTTTTCACTTATGTGAATCCCTTTGTAATTTTGTTAAGAAATGTTGTGTATACCTAAAGTTTATTACTTTGTAAAGAATGTGAGTCACCTTGTTTGTGTGTATTTTATTTTATTTTTTTTGTCGGTATTTAAGATATATAGACTGGACAAACGCCATGGTGTTGCATGAAATTTGACCTTACTTTAAAGCGAGGGTGGACTAGAGGTTCCACAATTTACATATAAGTAACAGCCAATGTCTAAACATGAAATATGGCAACCAGCATGCATCTATGGGCTGTGAGACACCAATATGGTGTAAGCAGACTCGTTCGTTTGCATTAGGATCCAGTGTGCAGACAACGACTATGTCTGTAAATCTGATCAGCCTTCGTGATGCTCTTTATCTTCTATTGATGTCACCATAACAGCATCAGTGGGAGGGAGAGGCAATCAGCTCTTATTGTCTACTTAATTAAGCTTCATTTGACGGAGATGATGGTTTGTAATCAGCGCCTCAACCTGCAACAACGTGGCAAGAGAGGAGCTGCAGTTACAAACTAAACTCCAAACTCTGGAGAGGAGACATCCAGTGCTCCTCAATTAAAAAAAATCTGATATTGATCAATTATTGCAATACATTTTAGAAAGAAATATCCCGCTTTTATCAAACCTTAATTATTCAGAGTGTTGCTGGTCACCTGGCAGATGTTAATATGTTCAAAAGCATATTCCGGTCATAGACCCCTGATATCCCTGTTAAGCCCTCTTTCTAAGTTATCTTCAAAATTTCAAGTGCTTTCTTTTCATTTATAATGTTAGTGGCCACCTGGAAGTTCTTCAGCTCTATTTTTTGAGATTTTTGCTCAGAGGAGGAAGGGATGTGTTGTTCAATATCACTATTATTGGTAAGTCTGAAATTTTGCTGTACGGTATCTGTACAATTAAAATAGAGCGATACATCTGAAAGTGCATTACAAACAAGTTAAAATACAAAGAAATACAGACGAGATAAAAGCAGGGCGCATCCATCCATCCATGCTTTGACCTTATCATACTAACTCTAAGCACCTGTAGCACATAATCACTTATCTTACACCAATCAGCCACAATGTGAAATCCAATGAGAAGTCATTCAGGTAAGATTAATCATTAAAGTAAAAATCTTTGTGGGTTCTGACTGTCATGTGAGTGGTACACATCCACCTAAACACTGTTTGTGACAGAGCACCAGTACTCCCCAATGGCGGCAGCCTTTTGCAGGAGAGCAACACATCGCACCAGATGACAAAAACTGCTAAGAAACAGCCCAAGGCTTTCAGCCTGAGAAATCCCCATGAAGCCTTCCAACCAAGCATCCACAGGACAGGTCACAGCTGCGAAGACCCACACAGCACTGCTGTGTTATGGCTGACTGTTGTGATAGCTCACAAGAAACAGTGCTCATCAGAATAACTAACTTTAGATACTTTAAGTTTGCTGAACGTACTTTTCCATCAGCAGGACTTTGAACTCAGCTCTTTGTTGTGTCGGCGCTCGAGGAAACAATCCGAATACACTTCTTCCGGCGCTGTAGAGAGCTTATTCTTTGACTTTTCTTTTCCTCTTCTGGCTGTCGGCTGCTTTGTTCTCACTGCCTCAGCACAACGGCGAGTCAGCGTGCAAAAGCCATCTCTGGTTGAGGTATGTTAGCCAGCTGGTTTAACAAAGTCTCCGTTGCTTGTTCTGTCTTCTGGGAAATGACAGCAAAGGTCCACACAAGCCAGTCAGGGGTTCATTTTCGATGCTCTGTGGTCTGCACATCTGCGTCTGCTCCTCCACAGAATGGCCTACTTGACTGTGCATGGCGCCATATGGGAGCCATGTTTGAAGCTACTAGCATAAAACCACACAATTAATTCTGAATTACGCCAGACAATCTGCTGCAGGACGGCCCTAATGATAATGATGTGGATGGGTTTCTGGGTGCACAGGACACGGGGGATAGTTCTCAGTCCACCATGCAGAGACAATCATGCATACAGTCCAGCAGCCATTCAGCCTGTGCATTCAGGAAGCGTCTGCATGACTGCCCTAAATTTGCCTGACGCGGGCTTGAAATTGAATCTAATGTAGCGCACCCTGGAGACAGCGAGCAGCACACATGTAAATTATTTAAAAAAGGAGCTTTGGACTGCATAATTTAACCCAAATAAAGGAGGAAGATGAGAACAGAATAGTAACTGAAGACAAGTGTCTGTTGACTTGTAGTGTAGCTCGTTTATCACGATCACAGTGTGAAGAGAGTGTGCTGGGAGTGAGTGTGTATGTGTGTGTGTGAATATTTAACCGACTGAAGCTGCAGGAAATGTAGCAGCTCCTTAGAGAACAGGGAGGTGTTATGTTCATTTATATTTTGAAGGTTATTTTTGACAACATGCTGCTATAGAAACACTAGGATATATTTCAGAAGTGTTTGATCTAGATTCTTTACATATATTAAAATAACTTAGAATTTGAGGCTTTCCCTGATCAGCTTTCTTGGTTGGCTTTAAAAGCCACCGATTTCCGTGAGAAGGAATGGAAGTGCATCAACAGTGAGCAACACTAGCTAACATTAGCTTAGCTTGAGTCCACTAAAGTCATCAAAGAGCTGGCTCCCAGCACAACACAAACTCCCAAACAAACTCCCTATGAGGATAATAATGTGGCTTCACAAGTTGGAGCTGAGAGTGACAGCAGTGAACTCAGAAACCTAGGACTTCTTTTGCTCCATATCAGGTAGAGCATTTCATCCATCGCTAGCAAAACAGCGCATCACTAGCAAAACAGTGCAGTGGCTGTTTTTGTGATAGACAGATAGAACCTGATCAGCTCTGTTTAATGGTTTATTTAGTGCAGGGGTAGGCAACCTTTCTGATGGTGAGTGCCATTTAAAATTTCCTCAGAGGTCAGTGTGCCATATGATTGCATTAGCAATAAATTTAATAACGCTCTATATTAACAGTTACACACTATATAGAACCACTTTATAGAATTATATTTGTTCGCAGATGTTGGCAGCTATCAGCGAATAGTTATCAGCTATTTTGAAACAAAAAAAGACACTTTATCCATAACAAGAACTCCATAACAGCAAATGAACTGTACAACAGAAAATACAAATGCTACTTATGGTCTCCTCATAAGAATGATAAGAAAAATAAACTAAGCCAATATGGCATGTCTGTTAATACAAAGACACATATGTTAATATGATCTCTGGTCTCCCACTCAGAGACACAGGTCTCCTAATGTCCAGCATTCAGACGGCTACCTGAAGACACTCATGTGAAAGAAAATCTTCTCACACAGACATGTAGAGCCAAATACTGTCAATAAGGCCTCTGCAATGTTCTGAAGACAGTTAAACTTGTCAGGTAGTGATGTCCAGCAGGTGAAAATGCAAGCTCCAGGAACACGCACAGCTGTGGATTCCAGCTGCTTCGATGTTGCATTAACTGGCATTAACTCAGCCAGTTAATGTGAGACAAATCTAGCTGCTCATTAAAGATTTCTGGTTTGATCAGAAAATAAAACATTGGTCCATACACCTGAAAGTCCCAAAAATGCATTGTGTCTTGAATCTACGGATGTATCCGTGTATCTCCGTGGTGCTGATGCTGTGCTGAGCGGACAGCTCCTGAAGCTTTTGAAGTGTCGGAATGTGGAAAGCTAACAACGTCCCTCTTACCGGTAGGCTAAGTTATTTTTAGCCAATTACAAGTTGAATCTGGTAGTTGGGGTTGTTAGTTAAGATACCGTCATTAAGAAGAGGCACAACTAATGTGTCTATGCATGCTAATTTGCGATGTGCACTGCTGGCGTGGCCATTTATTTTTTGATGCACCTTCTCAGATTAATTCACTGCGTGTCGTGCCCAGGGCTGGACTGGGACAAAAAAACAGCCTGGGCATTTTGACTAAAGACCGGCCCACCAGGTATTAAAGCCATAAAGCCTTTGAATGAAAACAAATGCTGTTGTGACAGTGATGTACAGTCTTGTTGCTATATGTATGATTTCTATACATTTTACATCAGATAAAAACCTTGGTTGTAAGCTTCGGATAATTATTTAATAACAGCCAGACATTTTAAATGAAAATAAGAAAGTATTTCTTTGTGCCCCCCTTTCCCTGTTAATGCCCTACCTGGCCCCCTGGCAAAACTTTGCTAGATCCACCCCTGCACAGTTACCAGCTGTCAGCTACGTAGAAAAGGATCCTGGTGTTATTTGTCTCTCAGAAACAGTTTATAACTTCCCTTCAACTCATTCATGTCACCTAAAACGTAAACCTGTTTCTCCATCACCTGTTCAGCTCTGATGATTCAGTAAGGACATCTCCTGGTTTCATCCTCATGTTTCCCTCTCACCATATATACAAACCGATATCATGACCAGCACTTTTTACAGCTGTGGCTCCAGCAAACCTCAGCTGATACTAGAAATTAATATTAAATAAATTCTAACAACAGCTGATCAAGCTTAAACGTGCTGCTGTTGTTTAGTGCGACATCTGGCGGTTTCCTCTTTCTGGTGCAAAGTGGGCAATAAACAACAAGAGAGAAAAGCCGATCAGCTGATCATTGATCAGTTTCATGATTAAAGTAGCAACAGGAGAGGGAGGAGAGAGAATGAGAGAAGAAGAGGCAGCTGTGCAGCAAAGACAAAGAATAACTCTACCTTTGTGTCTTTTTTCATTCTAGCTGAAGTCCGGGACAAACTGCGTCCCTTCTCAGCTCAACACGAAACGCGTAATAATTTCTCTGAATGCGGGAGGATTCCGTCTTTTTACGGGACGGTTGGCAACTCTACTAACTAACCTTATGAATAAAATAAAGTTCAAGCTCCGCGATAGCCACCACCAAACAACTGAGTTATTTTTACACACCGGCCAGCATCTGGCCAATCCAACACCTTTCATTGTTTATACCATTACAAAAAAATAAAAAAATCATTGGGCCACCGAGCAAATGCCCGGTATGCCCGATGGCCAGTCCAGCTATGGCCATGCCATCAGTTAACCCTTCGTGTGCCAACTGTGGCACGCGTGCCTAGAGTTGCTGACCCCTGATTTAGTGAGTTGTTCACTTAGTGAAATAAACAGTGGTGGCAGTACAAGTGTTACAGTTTTACTAATGTTTATGTTCACAGCTGCCATTAAGCTGGGCTTGGTGGGGCTGCGTCAAGTCCTACCTGAGGGTACATTCCAGTTCCAACTTCAAATGGAGAGTACTATAATTTGTGTACAGTGTCAGATAATATTGATTTTATTCATTTATTGGCACAAAGGAAAGCAGCCAACTGGTGGGAGTTAGCTAGCTAGCTGTTACTTAGCTACAAAGCCTATACCCATAAATGGTGAAAAATATGGCTGCCATAGGTTGGCTGCCTAAACAGAGTAACCGTGTTAAACACTTTCCTGCTGCTTTTGGCCATATTGAATTAAAAAAAAAAAAAAGCCTATCTAGTAAAAACTGATGTTTCAACTATGTTTCAAAATGGTCTACAGGCTATGGTCATTAGCCAATGATTTATGATGTACAAGTCATTAGCCAATGAGCTAGCGGTTTCATAGCCAAAACTTTGTCACATCCGGTCTTTTGAAACCATGGTGGTGATGGTGAAAACACTAAATGCAAAACTTCAAATTGGGATTTAATGGTGACGTAAACCAGTGGTTGACATCATCATCATCATCTACATCCATCCTTTATACAGTATATGTTTCGGTCACTGATAACTTTATCACATCCAAGATACCTCAGTTGTCGTCATACTAATACTCAGGTACTATACTGATACTATCCTGTTCTCTCAGTCTTTGTGCAATATGCATGACACACAGTGCATGCAACAGAAAAACATAGTGCAGGGTAGTCTTGTACTTCTTTCATCATGGCTTTGCCTGATTTGCAGCTCACACACTCAGTCTATACACGATGACTGAGTTCACTTAGTGGCCAATGGTGTCAGTAACACTAGTATTAAAGCAGCACTCCTTTAAACGCAGTGTTTATGCTGCCTGCACATAAACATCAGCTGACATTAACATTAAGATTAAAAGCCCTTGACAAACACTGGCATCACAGCTAACACATAGACGCCTCCTAGTTCCTCTATCTCTCTTCGTGCTACATGTCTGTGCAGCAGCACTTTGCAGTTTGATGGATCTGACAGGAATACACAGGAGCAGCGTTGTGCAAGGTGGCAGCTACTGTAGCACGCTTTAATTCCTCGTCTTATTTCCCATGCACAAGTCAGATGGGCTCCAGTGCACTCACAGCTCCTCTTCATCTGCAGCCTGTGACTTTGGTTATTGCAGCCTCCCCTTAGAACTCGGCCCGAGCGGACCTTCAATTATTTATTAAGCTTTTTTACTTTTTTGAAAATCTGAACACAGTGGCACGGGAGGTGCAGAGGACGCTGCCTCTGCTCTCCCGTGGACATTCCCTGCCCTATTAATGGAGCTCTGCTTCAGAACAACAGCAAATGACATTGAGAGGAAATAACTTTGAAGCATTAAAGGAGGTATGCTTCCATTTTGAGCGAGATTAAATTAATCTACTGTTATTGAGTGCCTTAATACATTCAGCGAGTCCCTCAACGCAACCTAATTATATCAATTGTGGGGCAAGAAAAAGAAAAGAAGATGAATGTTAATCTGCCAAACGTAGGTCTGATGTGCTCTCATTTATCTCATCTGGATGGGATGAGGTTCCCTGATAAGAAGGTCACAGTGGTGTGTTATCTTTATTAAAAGGTGGTTCAAAGGACGCATGTAATGATGATCCATTCAATTCAGTGGATTACAGCCTCTTTGATGGGTTAAATGTCTAACATATGTGCAGGCCCCTTACATGTGTTCCCACCAGCTGTGCTGCTATCACTTGCCTTGGTAGTTCACTGCTATGACCCTCTGCGTGTTTTCCTGTGGGGCACATGGAGCCGAGCTTCCTAGGACACTCATCATAAACCCCTATAGAAGGTCTGATGTTCTGTATGGGAACACGAGGCGTGGCACTTCCAGCTCGCTGCAGTCAAACTGAATGATATCTCTGTTTTTGAGTTTAGCATGAACATCTGGCAGACACCGTGAAATTACATCTTTCAGAACCCACCGGGGCTGAGTTATGTCCGCCAGCCAGCAGCGGGGTCAGAGTTGAGGCCAGGTAACAGCTGGCCACAGCGAAGGCTTCGAGGATGGATCAAGGTTGCGAGTGGAGATGATACATATGCAGTGACAGCAACAGTTTAAATAACTTTACTGAAAATAATGAGTGCAAAAAGACAGTCCTGTTAGGGATAAGAACAGTGCTTTTTGACCTCTTAAATTACCTGTGATCAGCCTAAAGTAGGGCTATGGCTGGGTTTTAATTTTGAAATGAAGTCTCATTACAGTTTCAAGGTTTTCTACTCGGGCAAACAGGCTGAAATTTTCTTAATAAGAGTGTACTTTAACTGAACCCAAACACTAACTCTAACTATAGACAGGTTCAGAGTTATTATAGTTTGCTTGTTTGAGTTTAGCTCTTATTTTTAGAAAACCTTAGTTTTCAGTGTTAATTTTATTGGGGGATGTTTGTCAGGAGCAAGATTTAAGGTTCATATTCAGGACATGTACTGCAACAGAAACAAACACACATCCCAGTTGAGGCATTTTCACTAAAGCTTCCTGACACTTGCTGGGTTCACAAATTTGACCATAAAGACTAAAGTTAATAATGATCCCTGTATATATATATATATATATATATATATATATATATATATATGTTAAAATTTTGCTGTAGGTGGATTTGCAAGCACAGCATATCATTTATTGTAGTTTCTTTGTCCAAAAGGATTTGTATTTTTATTTCAGTTAAAGCTAAAATGTCTTTTAACATATCCATCCATCCACCAAATTCAATTCAACAGTCGCTCCGAGGTGCTTGAAAATGCCTTTGCAGCAACGTTGGATCGTACTTGCCAAAAGCGCCATTGCAAACCACAACCACTTTGATGGCCACTTCCATTTCGACCTTCATCAAGGTCTACAATGATATTAGGCAGACATTCTCAGTTCCACTGTAAGTCATCTAATAATATTAGGTGAGCCAAACAGTCAGCTAACCACATCCATATCTAAAGCCTCTCTCCGTGGCAAGAGGAGATGCTAGTGTCTCAAGTACTAAGGCTGCCTAGCTAAGATTAGCCACCTCTTACAAAGACAACCTTCTGAGCTGTCCATCAATAGTGTCTTCCTTTCGAGTGCAAAGACATTCACTTTAAAACGAAAGATACAGTTTATATACTGTCAGCAGTAAAGGTCAATTTCATGATATTTTTATCCCTCACATCCTTCAGGGGAAACTCATTTCCACTGCTCTATATTTTAACACCTAGGTTTAGTTGAGTTAACTTTAATAAGATTAGATTCATAAGGTTAGATGAGTCACCAAGGATGCAGCAGTTGTTAAGAGCTGAAAAAAATAAAATAAAAACAACATAAAAAAGCTAGTTTGTGTGAACTCTAGCGATAAGCTAGTATTAAGGACGGTTTGAGGTTGCAGTGCATTTACATTCTCATATATTCACTCATGAATTCACCAAGACAAATCATTACAGTGAGAACACGGCAGCACCTGTGCCTGTGGTATCCAGGTCATGGGGTCAGGTCTGAAACTGTCTGAAACTGGATACAGTGTCTCTTTTAGCATTTCGCTCATGTGTCATTGAAGAAAAATGTTTATTGTGGACGTGTTTGTATGAATTCAGAGATACACTAAAATATTTGTGATTTAGGTCTGCGTTTTTAACTCAGTATTTAAATTTCAGTCCTTCATGTCCTGTTGCTTTTCCAACAGGTCTAAATTAACCACAGTTTCTCCACTTTCTCATGAACACTACTTGTAAGACCTCATGGGAAAACTATCAGTGATGCATGAATTAAACTGCATTAAAACAGTTTGCATAATAAATACTTTTTATATGAATTAAAGTGGACACATTCTACTCATTTCTGGAGCTACATTTTTATTGTTTAACTCTAGTAAAGCAGCTCTACATGATTCACAGTTCAGAATAATCTAAGGAGCTTGGAAATTAAAGCAAATCGACTTTCTTAAGAAGAAGTCCTGTCACTTCTTTTCCAAGCTCCCTAAACTACCATGACCTGGAAGTTTACAGGCATTCAGAAAAAACACTTCTAATTCATCGTCTAATTCTTCTAATTAATTTTTTTCTCAAGGAACCGAGGTAATATGGGCCAAGGTGGTAGATTTTCCAGAAGTCAGAAGTATAACTGCTAAGTCCAGTGTTCATGAAACTGTTTGAGACATGGTATAAAGCAGCTGAAGAAGCCTCTACATGTGTAATTTAAATAACTTTGATTTAATTATGCGTCTGAATGCATGCAGCTGGATGCAGATTCAGTTTTATGCAATGTCTTTGCACTCCAAGAAGAAAAATGTTAACGTGAATCCATATTAACACGTCTGCATTCATTCCCAGCGCTCCATGCGTCAGATGACGGGCAGATAGAGTGTGAATTTGATGGGCACCAGTGCAAAACACGAGAGTTTAGGAAAACAAGGCTAAACAGAACTATCGAGGGGCCGGAAATAGTGGGAGAGTGATGTCACCCCGGTGCCACGGCGTTTACCCGACACAATTAAGAGCTCTTCCAGTCACTGTTGCACTTTCTAACATAATCCATCTGTGTCACCATCCAGGTCCCAATGCACGACCTAATCTAGGCTAAATGCAACTCTAATCCAATTAATCTGTCATTGCACAGGCCCGCTGATGATATTTTTACTTTCTGCTGACACGTCCCATTTCCCTCTTGGCAAAATAATGAGGAGGGATAACTTAATTTGGATAACGGAGAGCAATAATGAAAGACAGTTAACACAGCAAAGAGGGAGCAACACCAAGGGATGGAAAGAGCAAAGGAGGAAAGTCATCATCGTTATAATGGGCTGCATTCACTGGATCCAAACTTCTGTTTACTCGCTGTCTTCTAAATGACGAGCGTGGTCGGCTCACACGTCCAACACGGCCACGCATCACTGTACAGATGTGTCTCATGCTGTTAATTTCATTTACACCTCAGCTGCCATAAGGACAGGTAATTGGGAAAGTGTTTTAACATCAACTCCTGACTCTACAGTGTGGCTCATAATGGGAAAGTGTTGATAAACTGCTGATGATTGCCACTGATTATCTTTGTTCATTCTGTGATGTACAAACATTAGATGTATCATCAGCCCAGATGGGGAGTCTCATAACCACTGAGGCAATGAACCATCATGTGGTGTGATTGAACACTCTTCTTTCTCTGTTTCTGAATTGATTTATTACAAGATGATACCTCGAACCTGCTCACTGCCCATTACAGAGCGGATAGACAGAATCTGATCGCATATGAAGGATGTTAAACCAGTCGCAGTGTAGCACCGATGGGCAGAGAAAACTCATGCTCTGGGAGCTAAAGCTTGATATTTTGCAGGTAGATTCTAACAGCAACGCCCACCAGGTCACCAGTGGACTCCTGAACAGTAGTGTTAGGGTCATATCTACCTCTTTATGTGTTATTTTGACCTTTTTAACAACGATTGGCGATTGTCCCGGCCTCGTCGAGATTTATTGTGCGATCTCTGATGTCATCTTTGACCTGTTTTAGCCATGTTTTCTTCGGTGCCGTTCACTGGGCGGGTCGTTGACGCCAGAGGAGTTGGTGTGGTAGTCGGCTCATGTCCATTCGACACACATGGCCAAACCATCGCAATCGGTGTTTTTGAATGTGCTCCCCGATTGGTGGTTGGTTGTCGCATCTCCATCAGATGTCCTCATTTTGAAGGCGGTCTCGTAGTGATACTCGTAATATCTGGCAACGCATCTGGAAAACTTCGAGTTTGTTGAGGTCCGCTTTGAGCACTGTCCATGTAGAGTAGAATTGGCGGGATCAGCGTCCGGAAAAGGCGGATTTTGGTTAAGATGGAAATATTGGTTCGCCTCCACAAGCACCACTTTAGAAAAGCGTATGCTGCGGTTGTTTGACTATTCGACTGTGGATCTCCGCCGTGGAAGCGACTTTCTTCTGCTCTATCAGTGAGCCCAGGTATTTGAACTGCTGAACTTGCTCTAACTGGATGCCGTCAAGTTTGACGTTGGCAGGCGATCCATCTGTTGTCAACACCTAATTCAGAGCTGTCCATTGGTTTCGTGCTTATTTTCCCCGGTCTAATGGTTCTGGTCACTTCGGCAGGGCAACCACCTTCCTCCTTTTGCAGTGCAGTGTTATAGCAGACATATAGTGTACCAGTCCAACTAGCAGGCGTGTTTGAGTCTAATCTGAGCTACTTTGGCGCTAATGATCATTTTTCTCTTAGGACACCTGACATCTGGGCCATATCAGGTGGACCTTTGACCGACCGGCGGCAGCCAGGCTCGTGTTGAATCAACACAGATACATATGCCAAATGTTTATCACTATATGAGATTGGAGGGCTTCACCAAGAACAAAGGATTTCTAGGTAAAAATTTATATTCAGTGCAATACAGTGTTGTTGGCCAAGGCCTGGCACTGACCAGTAAAAAGTCCACATACACCCTTGAACAACAGTCCATTCATATTGCAGTGTTTTGATTGTTTGCCTCGTGTGATAACTTTGGATTTATCTGAGACCAACTTTCCCATCTATGTAAACTCTTGTGTTCTTGTACTGTTGGTTTGGACATCTGATAAGCATTTAAGGCTCAAGGTTTCCCTAAGAACTGAATGCCAGCTTTCTTTCCAACTCTTTGCATAAGATCACAATACTTCCTGGCACTAAACTCCGGCTCTGGATGTAAATCAGAGGGTACGAAAATCTTCCTGTATGGAAAAAACTCCAATAACACTGAGCGTGCTGAAAACTCTCAGTCACCTGTTGTAATGTAATTTTCTTCACCAATTTGAGATGGAGCTCGCAGTGCACATTCCTGGGATTTTAAAAATAGTTGTGTGAAATTGGGATTGCAGAGAGTGAATGTAATAAGGAAGCGGGAACATATCGCCCAAATGTCTGAGGAACGGCTCTTTATCACACCTGCTTATCAGCACACTGTGCAAGAACAGTGGAAATGAACCAACGCACCGTCTCCTCGCAGCTGCTTTGTGTTTAAACTGAAATGTCAGTGCTTCAGATAATCAGGTGCTGCGCTTTGAAAAGTCAAATGGCAGAGTGGAGCCGGCAAAGATGGGTATAATCTACCTGCATCTGCACGTTTTTGGAAAATTCACGCAGAAATGAGGGTTTTATTGAACAATTGGTGACTTTTTGAATAAGTAGTGATCATTTTAAATGCCTGTATTTCAGTGATGATGGTATTTACTGGAATCCATCAGCATTAGCAGCCGCATAGTTATGGTGCATATCCTGCTCCCCACAGTCAGAAAAATGAACATTATAAGGAGATGGATAATTAACTCCCTGGTTGCCACAATCATTTTTCAGAGTTTGTTAAATGGCCTGAAGATGAAAAAGATAAATTCTTCTCCTGCTGTAAATTCAAACCATTTTAATGGGCTAGAAAAGTGGAACTTGTAGCTGCAATAATATAAACAGACACGTGTTAAAATGCAATAAATACTCAAAAAGATGAGCACCTTTTGCTTCCTTAGGCACACAAAACTCTGGACATGATTTCTAGCCCTGTAATGGATAATTTGGTGAGGAAGCCTCATAAAAAGTTTAGTTGTTTTTTCTTATCTCCATGCAGCTTGGCTGAAGGACCACAAAGACCGGTGGAGGGAGAGGGTTGGCGCGACAGATTAGGATGATGGGGATAGGAAGTAGAAAAGACAAAAAGAAAAACTTCATCTTTCAGCTGCTCCCTGAAAGATTGTTCAACTTCACCCCGTCTTTGACTTCCTCAGTCCCCATCAGTGTCCTGGACCCCAATCAATCCTCTGTGTGTGTATAGTCCCATCTCCCTGCTGTTTAATCCATGGATGTTTTCATGTATCAGCCTCTTGACTATGTTGACTCTGCATTTTCTGCCTTTTTGCTCCCTTCTTTGGATTTTTAAATATTTTGACGGACAATCATTAGTTTAGATTGCAACCTGTTTCTGCCTCCTTTCTTTTTACACTTCATGATTTTGAGCCCAGTGCCGGTTAAAACCAGCAGAACACAAGAGATTAAAATTTTTCCCGGAGTAGCTGTTCTGAAAAAACAAGTATTTATAATCCTGCTTAAATAATATTAGTTACATTCAAACATTAGCATTAGCATATAAATTAAAAAAAAAGTACCTAAAGTAAAAGTACTTAGTTGACTTTGATGCTGCAGATAGAGATGGGTGTTATAGCCTTAATAAGACAGATGCAGTGATTGGCAGAAAAACAACTGTGTTCCTTTTAGTTTCTTTCCTTTGCTTTTGAGGAGTTGTTTATGTTTCTTGTTATTCCAGTTTAGCGATGATCGGTCGGGATGTTTTTTGATCGAAGATGGTGAACTGGGAGAAAAGTACACGTTACCATGTCCGCTTCTGGTTCAAATGTCCAGTATCGTTTCCTTCATGACCCAGTCCATTTTTGCCCCAATGGTTTTAACGGTGCTGTGAAGGGAACTGTTTGACTGTAATCAGTGTAGCTGTTGGTGAATTCAAGGCGCAAGGCGTCTTGTTTGGGGTGTTTCTTCTGAGTTTTCATAGTTGTGTCTATTGAGTAGTTACTGTTGGGGAAATGATTGACTATATGAGGTATTTTAAGTTCTCCAGTATGGAAAGTGAATGTTCTGGTGGAGACCATGAAAAAGCTAGTATTTAGATGTCGAGCCTCAGTGATGTACCATTACTATTGTGGAGTATAAAGTAGATTTTGTTATTGTAAAAAGATAAGATAACCTTTATGGGTCCAAATGCTCCTTCAGTTGATGGAGGATTGTGGGGATTAATGAGGATGAGGAATGATGTTAAAGTTGTTCTTAGTAACAGTTCTTGTTGAGGGTTCCAGATAGGCAGAGATAAACGTCACCATACAAAAGAAAAACAGACCAAAGTTGAGCCAAGAGAACGTCGGAGATGATCCACCCGCACCACAAAGTCAACGATCGTCCCAAGCAGAAGGAGAGCAGGGATTCTGGACCTACAGGCTTTCTATGTGCCTGCAGAGCTGCATTTAATATGTATTTTCATAAGAGTGTAAACAAGCCGTCCTTTGAGCTCACATCTTGTTGTGCTGGAGCGCAAACTATTAATAAAACATGCAGCAGCCGGCATCTGCATTCGCACAATATAATCAGATTATCATGTTCACCTCAGGCTGTGTTAGAATTTAAAACCTCACCTGCTTCCTCCCTCCAGCTCCTTTAAAATGTTTGGCCTCATGTTTCATCATCTCTTCATTTTTAAGTATGCAGCTCATCCAATTAACAGATTTTTTTTAAGTGGGCTGAAATGAATATTCCTCAGCCCGGAGGTCTGAAGATGATAGTTTTCCCGAGGAGTTTTGATTTAACATTCATTCTCAATTATGACTTAATTGCTTTTAATTGTTCATCAGCTATGGCCACTCTAATCCTGAGATGTTTACTCATCAAACATTTTGTAATGCCAGTTGTTAATAAAACAAACGGAAGAGAATCAATTCGGCCTCCTTGACGGCACATTAAGTTTTAAAAGTTAAAGCCAACAAATGCAATAAAATATGAGTGTGCAAACAGTTTGAGATGCATTTATTTTTGCTGGTGAAATGAGACAAACTTGAGCATCAGACATAATTTCCCATATTCTGTTTGTGCATTCTCCATCGATTTTTACGGTGTAAATATCCTCTTTGTGTAAAGAAACAGGCACAAGGTAACGGTTCAATACAGGATGAGAATGCACTGAGTCTCTGGCATTCTGTGTTTCTTTCAGATAAATATTCTCAGCTTTTCTAATTTAAAATGATCCCTGCTGGGAGAACACAAATGATTTACTCATCTGTCTTCTTTTATGTTTGCCTGGTTCCAGACTGAGCGTAAAAGACTGAAGACCTGTCAGGCCTGCCTATAAATGAGCCTTTTGTTTGAAGAAATAACTCGCTTAAGTGTGTCGTGTGAGGCAAATGAATGACAAAAAGTGAGCTTTTGTAATGGTCTGCAAAAAAATGAAGTCCAGAAAGATAAAAAGGAGGAAGAGAAACACAAAGAGGGCACAGGCAGAAACAATCACAATCACAATGGGAGGAAACAAAAACAGGAAGTAAAAGTAAAACAAAAATATGATGGGTAACATGACAACAGACACAGAAATGCAGGCGGCATGGCATGAAGATGAGATAAAGAATAAGTAAGAAAGGAGAGGCTGATAACTGAGGATGTATGTAAAGGAAAGCACGACTACAGAGGATACATTGATATGAATTTATAATTCATATTTTGGGAGTAAAACAGACCACTTTGTCCCCCCTTGCGAATCTACACCTATGCAAGACTGTGTAGGAAAGAAATAACAAACCAAACCAGCCCAAGGAACTAACGGCTTTTTCTTTTATAGTTTTTGATCTCCCTTTAAGGTTTTCCAACAGAGTTTTCCAAAAGATCCGAAACAGTCCCTCGTCAACGCTCGAGATTATACTGTGGTTGTGTTATGTGAATATTTTCCTTCACTGACAGAAACTGAAAAATCAGAAAGCTGTCCGTCATTTTGACAGATTAGAACACAGATAGTGGGATTAACACTAAATAATTCACTCGCAGAGACCGTGAAGAACAGAGCTGTCAGCAGCTGTGGGCGGTCTCTATCAACACGAGATTAAACACAAGAATAAACTCGTCTGTGACCTCTGCACGGTCAGAGGTGCAGAGGCAGTTCATACGCTAGGGCTTCCTCGCAGGTGAAGTGAGCACCTCAAAAATGAGAAAGCCCCACGCTTGGTAACTTTACTGACTGTAAATGTAACTTCAGTGTCCCGCAGAGCGAGGGGACCAACCTTCAGAAGAATATACAAACAGACGTAAACAGGTTGGAAAAGAAGTAAAAGGGAATAAAATAATCAGCTCTACAGCAGCGGCAACATCACCTGATGCATCTGATCATGTTCAAAAATCAAGTAAATTAAGTCTGCTTAGCTCGTGTTTCTCCATTTAGGCACAAAGACTCGGCTGTACCTGCAGAAAAAAACAATTTTGTGATATGAAAAGTGTTTGTTTTCTCTCTGTGACCTCATAAACACTGACTCTTCTGTGCGTGTGTGCTAGTTTCTGTGATTGAGCTGTTTTTGAAAGTGTAACACTGTTAAATGTCCTAAATTTATCTGTTTGTACCATTGTTTTTTTCAAATTCTGGGCAAACACCAGTGAGGAACCAGCAAACGGTGAAATTTACCCAGAGTTGTGTTTCAATCAATTCCTGGAAAAGCAGCATTTATACTGTGACCGCAGCAAGTCACAGGCTAGCTCAGTGTAAGAAGAAGTGGGTTATGAATGCAAATCAGCACCATTAGATTTACTCAATACACTGAATGAAGTCTGATGCCGGCGGTCATGTGAGGCCGTCCCACCCTTTGCTTGAAGATTGATACACTGCAGCACTCACATAATGGAAACAATAAATCGAGCTGGCCTGTTTATTTTTGTCAAACCGCCTGTTGCCCTGTCTAATTACTGAGATCGGTATCAGACATGGACCCCACGCTCACGTCTGCGGGCCAGCCTGAAATTTAAGCACACTCAGAAAATCTTGTGTAAATATTTTATAAATAAAGATTATTATCATCCTTCAGCCTAACTCTGGGGGAGGATGTGTCGTCTTTTAAGGATTTATAAGGAAGCTGGGAGTGATCTTTGACACGAACTCTTAATAAACTCATAAATTCTGTTATTCACTTTGGCTGCTTGCAAAGGTGAAGCTGCTTCTCCAAATCTGAGGCCAGCAAAAGGTGGCCAGGATGGGAATGAGCTGCTGCCTCATGTGGAGGAGTTCAAGTATCTCTGAGTCTTGTTTCAAGGATTCTCATTTATATCCTATCCTTATGCGCCTTTGATAGCACAAAACTTATCTGTGGCTGAGAGAGCACCACCAGAGTTCAACAGTCTCCAGGAAGAAGCTGTTCCTCCGTCTGGTGGTTCTGCTCTTGATGCTGTGCAGACTCCTGCTCGAGGGGGAGAAACAGTGTACGTCCTGGCTGAGTAGGGCCCGGTTCCTGCATCTGCTGGTGTAGATGTCCCATGGTGGTGGTGGAGAAGGTGCTCTCTACATTCCTCTGTGCAGCTTTCACCACCGTCAGCAGAGCCTTCTTCTCTTCCAGAGAGCAGCTGCCATGACACACAGAGATGCAGGAGCCACCACACTTCTCTAGTATAACCCCAACCTTGAGAAAAAACAGAGGTGGTGGTGTGCCTTCTTAACGAGGAAGGAAGTTGTGTGGCTCCAGGTAAGCTCCTCAGAGAGATGAGTCAATTTGCCTGGATGAATAAAGGATAATGAATGAGACGGAATTAACAAGAACGCCTCCTGGACCCTCCTACATGAGGTTTTTCTGGCATGCTCAACTGGGAAGAAGACCTGGGGTGAACCCAGGAAACACTAGAAAGACTTTGCTGAGATGGCTGGGGAGATGAAGTCTCTTTGCTCCAGAACCCAAACCCAATAAGTGGGAGAATGGGTGGATGCTTCAAAAAGCTGAAAAATCTATATGAAGAGGTGGATTTATAAACCTCTGATCAGTTGATATAAAGAGGTAAACCTCACCATCAGACGATAAATCTCTAACAGTTTTTATTTGAAAGCCACCAAAACACCGAACGCTGCTCAGAAATAGTTTTCAAATCTGTGTAATAACTTTTATCCATGTGCAATATATTCTGGAATCTGGAATGCTGACCTGATAGATGCCTGGACAAAGTCTTGCAGCCATAAACATCACAATATTTAGCCACTGACTGCCAGTAACAAGAATGCAAGTATCAGCCAATAAATCTACGTATCCTTAAAAATCCTGTTAGCACGGGCTGTGGCTGTACTGGACAACAAAATGCTCCTGATGCATCCCCATGAGTGCGTGCGTGACAGAAAAAAGTTCTGCATGAATGTGTGTGAATGGGTGCATGTGGTGCTCAGTGCTCAGTAAGCACCATTTAGGGGCCGTTTTAAAGCATATTACAGTTAAGTGGTTGGAACCTAGCATTCGGCATTTGGATAGAAACTCTGGGAACTTCATTGGAAGGAACAAATAACCTGCATGTCTGTAATGGCCTAAAAGTTGCCATATAACTCTCTGTAATCATCACTGAAGATTCTCTGTAGGTTCTCTTCACCACGGGCCGAAACGCCTTTCCACGCTGAACATCAGGAATATAAAAAAAACAAAACAAATGGAGCTGCCTTAAGTGTATGCACATGCAACGATTACCAGATAACAGGATGTACGTGCCCACACCGCCACCTTCCCCCAAAAACAAACTAACTAAAAACACAGATTTACTCCTCCACCCAGAAAATTGCTCCAGCATGCTCAGAGACCACCTCTTTAAGCAACACTTATTTCATTATGCATTGTTGTCTTAAATATAGCAATATCACTTTCAGCTGCCTGAGACTGAGATGTGCCTGTTAGCTGAAACCACTTCTTTATATTTATTGCCTCAGCCTACCCGCCCTCAAAGAGTGCTAATGATTTTCAGACCTTTCTCCCTAATTCATCCAACAGCTGAACTAGCAGCTGTATGCCCACAGAGACAGCCCATCAAAATCTCTGAGCTGCATTCTTCTTCTCTCTTTTCACTTCTTTCACTCTATTTTTGCTCTTCGTTTTTATGCGTACTGGCTCGAGTCTACATTCCTTTGTCTCTCTTTACAGCCTTCGCTTCATCTAACTTCTTTTATTTTTGGTCTTTTGAGCAGAAATGAAGCAGCTGTGTCTGTTATCTATACGTGGACTCAAAAGTGCCCAAGCGGCGTAGATGGTGCACATCCAAATCGCCAAGGCCGACTGCAGTTCCTCTAATGTCCAGTGGAGGATGGCCTATTATTTATTTATTTATTTTTTAAGAAAAACGTGCTTTCAGTTCTACAGTCACATTTGGGAAAAGAATGGTTGGCATGCCCAGATCATCGAGTATTTGATGGGCGCTAGGCAGCTTGTTTTTAGGATCAGACTTTTTTTTTTTTTTAATAATTAGACATATCATACAGGAGCGTGTCCATATATGAGCACAGAATATTTCAAAATGGAGAGGGTGTACCTTACTGAAAAAAAACACACCTCTATCTGTCTGATTTCCTGGTGATCTCCTCCTCTTTTTCCTCCTTTCAGCATCTCCTGGCAGTACCAGGGTCCTGTGTTGAAACAATAGTGAAGTAGAGCCCAGCGAGCTTTTACAAGGAAAAGCACTTTTTGTATAGAAAAGGAATAAATATTATTATTATTTTTGTCAAAAACAGAACAGTTTCCTGGATACTCGCTTCTTTGGTTTGACGTGTAGCAGGTCTCCTATCCACCGTGATTGTGAGCTGCTAGCTTGCGTCCCCATTTTTATTTTTTTCCCCCCGTCGTGCTGTTTTCATTCAGTTTGGAAGTACCGTATCCACTACAGGTTGCCTCCCACCAGGTGACCTGTGCAATCACATTGCAATAGAAAGTGGTGATGTTGATGTTGAGGATGTCGCTCGTGTGAAAGATAAAGTGTGAATTTTGTAAGGAGGCTGCCATCGTGTTTTACTCCAGCCTGACTGAGTCATTAACTTTTTAAGCAGATGGTAAAATCTGGTACAAAAATGGAGGCTTGATCACGAAATCAAAGTGAAGAGCAGCACTCGACAGGTGAAGACTGAACAAATGTAACGAGTGAGTGTCAAAACAAGAAACTTCCAGCTAGACTACAACAGATTGTCCTTCTACTACAACAGAATGTGCTGAAAAACATCAAACAGCTCTGTGGTTGGATTGTTTTTCATTCTCACCTCAAAGACGTTAGCAGTTTTGCAGCAAAGGGTGTTGTTCTACCAAAAATATTACCATATAATTATACTACAAAGAAAAGAAAAAATATTATGAAATGAGAATAAACACACATTATCCGCATTATCTTTTTTTTTCCAAAAATCAGGCTGCTATCATGTGAGAAACGCAGAGTTTCCCAGGAAAAGAGTGAAACATATTCCTGGGAGGTAGTCGTTTTAAAACCACAGGAAGCCCTTCAGCCACGGGTGCACGTGCGAGCGGCCGCAGGTCCATTCCCAGAGAGTTTTCAGATCGTTTGGACGTGGTCTGAAGTGGATGTCTGGAATGTAAATCTCACCCCTGGTTGATTTCTGGATGAGGGGCAGCATGTGTCTGAATGTGCAGCTGAGGACAATTTCCTCACAATCACTCTGAGTGGATTCTTTTTGCTCGTTAATTAATCCGAACTGTGAGAATACGCACTCCTTCGCTTTGCAGGTGGACACTTACAAACCCACACAGCCACGCAGTACACAGTGGAGAAAATCAAACCCACTCTGAAGTGTGTGCATGCAATCAGCCTCTCCACCCTAACCGCTGCTGCTGCTCCTCCACCTCTCTCTTTCGCTCTTTCTGGGAGAAAATAATTTGGCCGGTCGCTCTGGACCAAGAATCTCTGTAAAGTGGTAGTGGGCAGCAGATTCTCAGGAGGTAAAGATTTTGGGTGGTGGAAGAGCAATTACTCCACGGGGATCTCTGGAAGCAATTATTCCACCATCCAAATGCCCCTGAAACAATTCACCGACCGCCATCAAACACACACAAACTGCTCTGCCAAGCTATTGTACTGAGTCACCACATCATTGCTTGCAGAATTGTATTAACCCCATTTACCGTGCATACGCCCACACAAATAAACTGAGCTAGAAAATAAACAGTTGGCCGGCTCAGATAATAACTGGTGAGACAGTTATGTAGAAAATGTGGTGTATGAAAATACTTGGAGAGTGAAGCAGGGATGGTACGAGGTAACGCCGTCTACCTCCCGTATACACACCCCGAGGATCCGTTTGATTACACTTTGAAACATATGGACCTCTGGGAAGGTTTTCATAGATGTCGCTTTGGAGATTAAATGTTCTTGATATCTACCCATCGAGGGACCTTCACCTAGCGTAGTAGAATAGATTGAATTAGTCCTTCTCAGTGTTTTGATGTTATTTTGTTGAGAGTAGCATGAACCTCTGGATGATCACTGGCGATTGGAAGTCAGTTAAACAGGTCACCTATTTTTGAACAGACTGACAGCAGTCACCTTCAGACAGACTGGCAAAGGTTTGCAAATAATCACAGTCCCAAACTCATTTGGGATGTGTCTCTTTTCAGGAGGAGAATCAACTCAACTGGTTGCCAAATGGCTGTATTCTGGTTATATTCTGGTTGCTGAGTGCCCGTGTTACTCACAGCCTTCGAGTAATGGCGTTGCTACTTTTGGAGGAATTTCTGTTTCAAATCTAGAAGTTTCTGCCTGGAGTCTGAATCCAAGTCATTAATTTTAATTTCTGTGCATGTAGACGGCAACACATTAGCAATTTTTGCTGATTAATCACAGGTAATTACCATTAATCGCAAACAGAATGCATAAGTAAACAGATCTCAAGTCCACAGGAATGTTGGAGACTGTGTGGAGAAACAGAAGCAGACCATTCACATGTATTCTGGAAGTGCATAAAAATTAAAAAGTATTGGGAAGACCTTAAAATGACCATGGATAATATTCTGGGATATGCACTCCCAAACACCTGCCAAGTGATGTATCTTGGAAACATAAAGGAACAGATACAAAAGGAGGACTTATATTTAGTGAAAATTATTCTAGCCGCAACTAAAAATGCAATTACAAAGAAGTGGTTACATCCAGACCTTCCCACTCAACGAGATTGGATTAGTATTGTAGATGGTATCTCAGAGATGGAAAAAATAACATTCAATATCAGACTGATGGGAGGAAGTGGAAAGCATTCCGAAGTGGCACCAAGTAAACAACACAACAAGAAATGTGCATGGAATAGATGGAAAAGAAATGTAAACTCCAGTGTGTTTGTATGATTGTTGGTTTGTAATTTTCTTTACTGTGTTTTTTTTTTTTTTCTTGCAAAAAGTTGGAATTTGGAAAAAAAAATAGTCAAATATGGCACAAGTGTAAAGCATTGTACCCAAAATAAACAGTTACAAATCTGGCAAAAAAAAAAAACTAAACACAGGTGTGAAAACGAAAATATAACGTGGGATTTCTTTTGTGTAGATGTAATGTGTAAATCATTTTAGCAGGTGAGATTCATTTGCTTACTATTCATTGAGGAACACCCGTGGAGCTCCCACTACTGTGCACCCTGCTGATCTGCAGCCAATTTATGCACAACAGGACCAACAGACCGGCTCTGACATGACTGCTAAAGCTCTGTTTTCAAACTAGTGCCAGCATGATTGCCTACAGGTGAGGCATCACAACACTGTTACTACAAACCAACATACTCTAATGCTAATAAAGTAAATCAGTGGAATAAAAGGACTATTACCGAAGCTAGAGTTATTGCCTCAATTTATTTTATTTTTCGGAGCTTTTGAACTACTAAATTTGTCTTTTTTCTTTTGCTCATCTTCAGCCTACTCTTTCTCACTCCGTTGGATAAAAAAAAAAAATCACCAGCTCACTGATGAACTAATCTAGGTTTAAGGTTAATATCTAACCTTTTTAAGAAAAAAAACCTTTCACTTTTTGGTAAATCCAAAATGAAAAAATCTGTAACACCAAAACGAATGACTGAGTCTTTATTTGAAAGGTCACAACCTCTAGTTTCTGAGAATTTGCCTGTTTGGCATGAAGCTCAAACAGGAGCTCAATGTTTAACCCTGACCCTGAATTTCATCCTCAGCTGTAGGATCTCAATGCTTAATCGTCACATTAAGGTCCCATTTAACACCTGTGCCTGACCCTGTATTTTACCATATTTTTTACTGTAACGTTGAGAAAAGGTCAAAGCTCGCCTGATGGAGGCTCAAGAAATAAAACTCTTCTTGGAGCTTCGATCTTTTCACAACCCAGAATCCAGCCATCGATGGATGCGTAGGGGGCATCATCGAGGCAGCTGAAAATTCCCGACCCCACATGTGTCGCCGGTGATCTGGTGGATGTGAAGAAGTTAAACCAGAGCTGAACCTCCATTTACCCTTTTTGGGGTAACTAAGCCTGCTTGGCTGTGTTGTATAATGTTAATTATTTTTAATTTATGTAATAACTATGGTGAAGTATTTAAGTTATCCCACTCTGTTATTATTTGTCCGTCAGCATATCTTTCTCCCCTCGTCTGCTCTCTTTCTACAAATAAATGGACCCACCTGTAATAAAGATAATTACGCCTTTGTATTTTCTTAGGAACGCATTCCGAGACATTTCGCAGCACCGGCGTGTCCAGCGCTCGGCCCCCTTAAAAAATATACATCGGCTGCACTGAAACCGAATCCGTCCGTCTGAAAGCACTTAACCCTCAAAGGCTCGCCTCACTGTTTGATTCTCAGCCTATATGTCCACGCCGCGTGTGGTGGGAGCGCCGCATGTGTTTGTGTGCAGGAATCAGAATCCAACAGGCGCTGCTGTGTGAGTCATCCCTGCGTTTTTAAACTCTCCAATTATCCTGACAGGCTGCATGTCATGTCATCGTGACCACACACCCCCCCCCCGAAGAAGAAGCTGATGCTGCACAGGATGCAACCCGCCAACGTCTCACAGAGTGGAGCAATTCCACCCCTCGGATGGGACACATGGAAGCGGTTTGGGCCGGGGAAGGTGTCAAGGCGGGTGCACGGCACTGCTGGATGATCTGGGATGCACCTCCCCGTACTCCCCTCCTCCTCTCAGCTCCCGCTCTCTGCTAAGTCTGAGCCAGGAGACGGCTGGTGGGGTTTTTAAAGTGGGGAAGAGAGACGTTAGATCAGATTAAGTCACTGAACAAGCCTAATGAGCTGTTACGCAGGTCTGACACACACCATTACCCGCCATTTACACCTCACAGGCGCAGAAAAGTCCAGATTGTTTGTATTTGTGTGTATGTGTGTGTGTGTGTGTGTTCGTGTGTAAGTGAGAAACAGAGGTGGCAACAGAGACAAAAAGATGCAGGAATAAGGCGTGTGTAAGTGCTCTTGAACTGGATGGGTGGGCGCGCTGAGGCAAAAAGCAGACTTTATTGGATAATTAAGAGGAAGCAAGTTGCTCTCATCACTCCACCGCTGCTGCTCCCTCCCTCGTTGGCCTTGGATACCGACAGAGCCGACTCAAACAAAGGAAACACCATTCTGCTACAGTTTACGTCCAGCCGGCCTGTTCGCTTCCTGACCCTCTTCCTCTTTGGACCGTAAACATTGTCCCACTCAGTATCACCGTTGAGCAGAGCTGTCCACAGCGGACCTCGGGCTTCACCCCCCGTGGCTTGCATTTCGCTTTGCAGTTTTAGCGCTCCTGCTCACCACGGATGGACGAAGTGCACTGCGTGGCGGAGTTAAGCGTGCAGCTGTGCGGCCACAGAGGATCCCATGTGTACAGTAAATCTAAAGACAAACCACAGAACAGAATTTATCTCCCAGGCTATGAACAACAAATCCTGTATTTTAGGAAAGAGGGCATAACGTGAAAGGTAGGAATAGGAAAAAGTGAAAGAGAGCAGCAGAGACGGTGTCTGTGTTCCCTTGCAGGGGTGGCAGCTGGATTGTGTTAGGCCGTCAGAGCGCGTTATCTCGGGGACACAACACAAAGCAGGCTCAACAAGCATTCTCCCTGCTAACCACCGCCTTTACGTTAAAGACAAGCTTTGGCGTCTTAGCCATGAACCGTGGGCCCTCGGAGACCAAACACAGGCTGACAGAGCAGCTACAGACAAACCAGAGTTTGTCGTGTCCCGCTGACTCTTACTGGCCCGCTGGAACAGGCATGCCTGGGATTTGTCAGTTCATAAGGCCGCCGTATGGAGATGAAATCAATACTGTTGAATAAGCGAGGCACTCGAGCTAAAAGGCTTCTTAAATACATGTAAAGGGACAGAATAAAAGACTTACTGATGAGCTGAGGAAATGAATGGAGTTAGGACAATAAGCAATGTGGATCACAGGCTTTAAAACGTGATAAAAAGGACAGATTGCAGAAAGCCATCAGCAGCACAACTGGACCGTTATGTTTGGAGTATGTTTCCCAGTTGATCTGGAAACTATACTATATATACAAATCCCAGGATTTAAAGCAGTCACAGGCACACTATGCACTTGGAAAAACTTTCAAATGGGACAAAGTTGAACCCGGAATGACTTATTCATGCTCAACTCGGTACACTTTCAAGGGTTTCTCGCCTTTCTGCTTTTACGCCACGATTTTCATAATTCATTCACTATAACTCTCCTTCGCACAAAAGTTCAGATTGCACCTGTGAGTCGAGAAGTTTCTGATGACATGCATGTGGCAGGGAAACTCAAATGGACTAAAGTTCCCGAGGCTGTGTCAAAAGAAGAAAAATTAAAGCGAATCGCTGGAACCGGGACCCCATTAGCATTTTCATTATGCAGTCACATTGTGATCAAACGCTACGTAACGATGGCGCTTCACTCCTTCCACCTGAGCTTTTCTTCTGTGACACTTAATGACAGATTTCCTCCCTGGTTTGATGGTCATTTACCTCCCTGGCAGAAACGGCTCGGACAATAGAGAGCAGCACAATGACGGCTGATTAAACGCTCCGGCTGATTATTCCTGCAGCACGGTGATTGTGCAGCTGAATGGAATCGTGCCACTTCGCACAATCACGGGTGAATATTTCGATTACAGGTTGCAGAGCCCAGCGTATTGTCCCGATCAGAGGTTACACAATGAACAGAGTGCTGTCGAAGGTGCAAGGTGGATAAATGCACCTTTTTATATACAATAGGTAGTGTTCTTATTTTTTGGGGGGGGTTGACTTTATCAGGACTGGAAAGTCCTCGCAGGTGAGTTTGGATTATGCTTGCAAAATAAATGCTGTCATGTAAAGGTCCATATGTCAGTTTATAAAAATGTTAATGTTCTGCCAACAACTTCCATTTAAATATTTTAACAAGATCATTTTGGATGCATTTTTTTTCCATTAAACTGGAACCATGAATGCAAATGTCCAGACTATTTTTGTGACTATTTGATGAACTGCAGCGAGATGATGTTGGAAATGCTGTGGGACAGTCATTTGAATTTCTCAAAACAGCAGATGAACATGAAGTTCCTGTTGTGTTTAAACCGACAGCAAATCACCTAATTTACACTAAAACAAAGAGATCATATCTGCTGAGGTACATAAAATATTGGATAATTTACACCGAGTGACTTGGTTACACTTTCTTTTTCTTTCAACCACATCTGTTTGGAGTTAGTAGGAGGAGAAAAAGGCTGCCTTTATCTTTGCAGAGGGAAAGACTCACTGTAGAGAGACGAGTATTACTTGTAGGCAAAAGAAAGACAGAAGCACAAATGATCTATTTGTTCTTTTATCCATCAGTGACACACACTGAGGATCCTGCATTGTTCCCAGGCAGTACTGTAGTTGATGAAGATGTGTGGAGGACGATGATAGATGGATGGTTGCTCCGGAGACAGCTGTCCACTTCACTGCCTGTTAATGAAGGGAAACTTTAATAAAAACGAGGGGGGCGGGATAGTATTTCTAAGTTTCTGAGGAAAATGTCCAACTCAGTTTCCATCCATCCATTTTTTCCACTTATCCATTTCAGAGTTGCAGAGTGAGAACACGCAAACACCACAGGACCTTTGAAGGACCTTCCAGCCCATAATGTTCTCACTGTTAGGTGACAGGGCTAACCCCTGCGTCACCGCGCTGTCCCCACCTCAGTGTCTGAACAACAATGCACTGGAGAATCAGTTTCCCAAAAAGTACAATTTAAATAAATAAAAATAGAAATATACTTGTGCCATTGCTGTATATAAGAAATTGAGGTACATTATCGCTTTAATGTAGCAGGAAATGTTTGGACAGAGACAGCAGGTGGAGCTTCTCTGGAAGTCTGAACGGAGACTCATCCACGGTGACAAACTGTGACTCTTAAAAGTTGTTTTGACTGCACCAACACAATCGCCACCTAACATACTTTTCACTCTCTGAGGTTTAAGTCATCATAAAGTCTAACACTATCATTTTGAGAAAGGCAAAACAGGTTTTTTGGAAACAAATGAATAGTTGTGTATAGTTTTATACAATTACTTTGTTCTGTCTTTGTTCACTGGTTCTAAAGATTTGGGATTTACGGTTAGGGTTGGGGTCATTACTGACAGTGACAAACCTCAGAGGGTTACCATGGGATGCAAGCTCATCATTTTCAGTGTACGTTCTCCCTGAGAAACATCTCGGTGTTACAACAGAAGTCTGTGTTAGCAGTTCTGAAGAATTCATGGTGCACGGTCCTGTAAGTGCACTGTCTTTAGGCTGGGACGGTGTTTGGTCTGAGTCACAGCTGCAAGCTGGCTCTCCTCACCAGTGATGATGGTTGACATGAAGTTTTTATCCATTTAAAAAAATGCAAATCCAAAGATTCAACTTGTTTTAGCTTTCAGGTGTCCATTTTGGTTCAAATGAGCCAATCACTTCACGATCAGCAGGCCAAAACAACGAGTCACGCTAATGACACACAACGACTCTCCGTGTTTTCATTTCCTCCAATAGAAGCTGACAGCTGATCAAATTATCTTAAAAAATAAATTAAAGAGTTGGAAGTCATTAATTAATTCCAGCACTTCGGCTTTTTCTATCTTTATCGCTGTTTAGAAGCTGTCGGTAAAACACTTTCTGCAGCTCCTTCGCATCAAAAGCCCCCCAGGAATAGGGATGGGTACCGGTATCTCGTGCCATGATGGCATAAATGGTAGTAACCAGACCGAAAAGCAGCGCACATTTCGGTGCTTTATTTCGGTGCTTTTTTTTCCTGAGATGTGATACGTATCACATCTCAGCTAGATTCTAGCCAATCATTTTACGTTTCCGAGGATAGTAGGCGGGCCCAGGTACGTACGTTCTTTTAGAGCAGAGCAACAGATTAAAAATGCCCAAGGCCAAGCGGTCAAAAGTCTGGCTGTACTTCACAGCAAAAGATACAAACTCAGCAGCCTGGAACAAGTGCTTTAAGGTGATACTGTGCAAAGGAGGTAACACCTCGAATCTGATGAAACACCTGGCGACGCGTAGCGTTTTTTTAAAAGCAGAGAAATGCGCCGTATTTGATAGCTTGCTGCGAGACCTCACACCGTGCACATCTACTGCGGGTGTGGTGCCTGTTATTGGACCTGGAGTTAGCAACATCCCCCAAAAACCCGAAGAGTAGAGTCCTGGCCCCTAGCCCTGCCAGTGTAGCAGAAATGATGAGGATGATGATGGCAGCAGCAACCATTCATCTCTGCGTGAGTAGCTTAATGTTGTTCGTGTGTAATTTACATTGAGTAGGCTAACCACGTTATTACATTAATGCATGTCAGGTGAACTAGCAAACACCGTCGTAGTTACATGCGGCTGTCTTCTTGTTTGATGGCACCCTGGCCAAAAAAGCTAAAATGACCTAAGAAAAAGTGGAAAACAGCTAAACATGAGAGGTTTTTGGACAAAGTTTGTGTTTTTTCCATTGTTTAAGCACTGCTTCCATCCAACAGTGATACCATATATGCCCTATAGCTGCAGAAAAGGCTAACATTGATATCTTTTTACAAAAAAACAGCTGAACATGAGAGGTTTTTGAACCAATTTTGTGTTCTCCATTCTTTAAGCACCGGTTCGAGCACCGTTTAAGCACCGGCACCGTTTCAAAAGTACCGGTTTGGTACCGCTATCGGATAAAACCTAAACGATACCCATCCCTACCCAGGAAATGAAGGAATTAAAAGCATTTGAGAGTGTGAGAGACTGCACTGCCTCGGTGGTAAATAATAAAGCTGGATTTCTGTTAGAGCGGCGGTAAGCTCAAAGACGCTCTTTTATATACACTCTTAGAGCAGGAGAATTTACCTGTGTTGCTCTGTGCTGCCTGGGATTATTATAAAAACTGTTTCTGTTATGACTGCACTTTTTCAGTATGTGTCACATGTCTGGTGTGGTTTAAGTAATCATGCCGTATATGACGGGTCGTTTTTAACCTAATGATGTGATTATTCCCTGATCTGTTTGCCTCCTTTGCAGTCATGAGTTAATGGGAGGAAATTTCTTGCTGATTCTGCATGAAGTGTTTCCCATAAACGATCAGGGTGTATACAGGAAGTTTTGTGGAGGCCTGCGGTCAGAAGGACACTCTCATGATTCACTTCACTGAGAGACAGATGATCTATCTGCGCTGACACTGACAGGGTTTGTGGTTAAATGGGAACAAAATCCCCATCTCATGAGGAGAGATGACGATAAGGAAGCTAAAAAAGAAACTTTTTTAAGCAACACTCTCTGCCACAGCTGTTTGTCTGTCTGACAAACTTAAATCACAAGTAACCAACACCTCAATCTGATCTTAAGTGGGCCCGACCACAGAAGGTTTTTCTCATGATCATTTGTGTATATATTATAAAAAACACCTCTGAATCAGTCCTGTTATTGGAGTGGAAGTTTGTCAAGATTTTAATCGTAATTGTGACGATGAACATCCTGAGACGTATTCAAAGAAAACAATGTAAAGTCAGCACCTCCGCCAGTCCAGGTACAAACAAATGCTGCTGTAGTCAATTTTAAAAAAAGACTCTTTCTGGCTTTTAATTTAAAAAAGAAATTACATCACAAGATACAGGCAGCCCATTTCCTGGACTTCATCCCACAACAAACAAATTACTGTTAATTTACAGAAAAGACTTTAATACATAGTTTTTTCTTCTCTTCTTTCTTTGTTTTTTACTGTAATTCAGCTGTTACAGTTTAGACTAGAGACCATCTGTTTCTCTGTGTTTTTACCACCTTTAATTTCATTTTCCCCCCGTAACCCTGAAACTTTAAATATTACATTTTTACCGTCAACTGAGCTGTTTAGAGAATAACATAATGAAAAACTGGCTGTTTTTAAAGGGCATATTTGACCTTTTGTTAGCATATTTCAGGGCTTAATTACAATGAACTTATTTTTAATTGAACTTTGAAGAAAACAATTTTACATTTATTTATTTTCAATTTAATTCTACAAGGCAGAGCTGCAAACATCATCATTGTTACAGTCATTATTAATATTATTATAGTTATTATGACTGTAAAAATCACTGCCACATTTCATGATGTTGTATTATAAATATTTGTAACCGTTAGTTGTTCCAGTGCATTGCTCTAATGCTTATGAAAAAAAGTGCTGTCAGTAATGTCATGTCTGTGTGGTTCAAATTCCTGTTTGTCTCTAAAAGTAATTTACAGCCCTTCATCATGTTATGTCAGCTGTATTTAAGTTAAATATATCTGACTGGAAAATGACTGCATTCATTTCATTAAGTGCTTTTAAATCTAAACTAAGAATCCTTGAGGCCAAGTCCATAACATGCAACTGTTTCAATTAGATTCATTGTCATTTAAACGACATTTTTTATTTTTTATTTGAATATGTAACTCATTACTGTACTAAATTCAGTGATTACATTAAAGTTACTTACTACTGCATGATGAAAGGTCTTCAGTTATCTGCGTGCCAGGTGGATAGAAAAACATATTTTTTTCTTCCTTGCACTAAATTCAGCTGATTTCAGTTTATTTTTGTTAGTGTATTTAACAGACTCCAGAATCAAAGACTTTCCTCACTTTCCACCTTTTTGCTGTGAGGTGCAAGTCCTCATCAATGATAAGTACTCCCACCCACCAACACTAAACATTTATTTCTATGGTGTCAAAATACATATAGATTTCTGTGTTCTGAAAATGTTCTTCAGCCGTGGCAATGCTTTAAAGTTCACTTATTATTTTGTAAAACAGCCATTAGCTGTCAGAGTTACTGCTGATTATCCACGAGGACTTACACTTCAGAGTGTAGAAATAGATTTATGTGCTATCATGTAGCATGCTTTACTTTTCTTTCATAAGGATAAGTGGAGCCCGAGATGCAGCTCTGTCTGTGAATCAAACCGACGGCTCTTCACTAGCGAGATGTTTTCATTGGCTATGTTAAACGGTTGTGCAGGAAGCCGCTTTTGGCTCGCACGAGCGCTGGTGCTGGCTCCGAGCTCGTCACCCAGTCATTTTCAGCCCAGCTTCCAATCAGCCCCATCATCTGCCCATCTGTCACTGTTGATGTTCCTCCATATTGTGGCCTGTACGCAGCAGATTTTAATCTCATACTTCTGAATAGGCACGCTCAGTGCTGCTGATGCTCGGATCTCACGTCCCATCGAAAATGGCCGACTGGTGATGAATTACCAACCAATTAGCCCCGAGACACCAGATGGAGGCCGCTGACTCAACTTCTGCCTCACATTAAACTTGTAAAAACTTTTAAAGGGATAACCGCTGTGACTGGCGCAGAGAGTAAGAAAGGAAATGTTTCAATGACTTTCTGATTAAAGAGCTAGTTAAGGAGCGAGTGCCTGTTCTTCTGCTTCAAGACAAGACTGCCTGTGGTATGACGATGTGTGGATGATGCTGAATTGTCCGACCAAATTCTTAAACAAAGGCAGGTAATCCATGCTAAATGGCCAAGGAAGCACAGAATGACCCCCGAATTGCGAATTCCAAGCTCCAGTTGAAGCTCAGCCTTCCATACGAAGAAGTTGATACATAATTATATTATAAATACATTAACGAACAGTGGAAGTTGTCCACTAGACCAATTCTGGCAGACGCAGGTGGGCAACCACACGTTCTATTGTATGAGCAAACTGTACCTTTTTTCAATACATTTCCTATTTTTGTGATGAATTTTTTTTCTTGCAATATTTTTACAGGGTATTTTTACGCCCTAACGCCGTCTACTGATTAGCCGCCGCTGTCCACCAGGTCAGCACCAAACTGCTCAGTGTTCGACTGCCTTTTAGCCACATGCTAACAAAAACTATTTCAGAAATTAGAAGGTGGTTCCTTTAAATGCATTTGGCATCTTGTCACAAAATGATGCTTCATGTACCTCCAAAACTGCAAAAATCATCCAACATAAGATGCGCTCCTTTGATTATTGTACTTGGCTGAACAACATGTGCAAAAGTCCAAAGAAAAGTATGTGAGACTGAAAGAAGCGCAGGAAGAATGAGTTCAGTTTCTTCCTCTTGTACTGCGGTCAAACATTAATCTGTTGTCAGGGATGATGGCTGGTTGTTGGGTAGTTTGAGACTAAAATACCTCAAAATATCCTGCAGGGATTTCTGTCAAAGTCATTCTGCGTTGTGCACTGACACACATGGAAGAAAATGAATCCTATTTAGTTTTCCTAGATCAGATCAAAACTTGTCCGATGCTTTTATGTGCAAAATACCTGCAAATTTCAGCCTCTGTGTAAACCCTGGAGATCACCGGCGTATCCAGGCTGCTCTCTGCTACGAAAACAACACAAGCTCACGTTATTCAAGCTTTCAATGGAGAGGCCACCCAGTACTGTGATTAAAAAGGGCATAGCAGGCTTCTCTTATATCAACTTTGCTTCAGCTGAAATTGAAAATTTTTAACAGGTTTGATAACGCTGGTGCTGACCCTTATTATATTTCCTCTGTTTTTCTCTAAGTCACAGCTTGGATTCGGCTGAACTCTCACTCAGGCATGGTGATTTATCTGACTATAAACAACAGTCTCATAAAAGTAAAGCCTAATGCTGCTCGGTTTGGCCTCGCGGCTGTTTTTGACTTGAATTATGTGTTGCTTTTTCAGGTGAAAATGAGAAATATAATCATGTGCTAAGGAGGTTTAGCATTATATTAAAGAGCTGTATTGATGCAGTGTCCCGGTGCTGTTGATCAGAATACAAACTACAAGTAGCAACAAGTGGGTATTTTAAACGAAATGACAAAAATGTGGTCAAAGAGAGTCCTTAGAGTCGTTCTTCTTCATCTGTCCAGCGGTAGAGACTATATCCCCACAATTCAAGAGATAAATGAAATTAACGTCAGTTTATGACCTTCATAAGTCAAACGAGAGGCAAGAAGCAGAATTTCTCACTTGGATTTGCTTTGATGACTCAACACGTCTCGGCTGATTTTGATGGATTTGGATAAATTGAAGTGCTTTTGCTGTTACTGATGATTGAGTCTCTTGGTGCTTTTTGCAGACGTCGTCCCCTGCTGAGCTAGCTTTTAGACTTGAACACACTCACACAAACTCACACACACCTTGATATTCCACAGCGCTCAGAATACTGCTTCCAATCTAATTTCTGCAGATGTAGTGACCCATGAAATGATGCCAAGTCGCTCTCTTCTCCTCAGCGGTATGTAAAAGCTGCAGATTGCCTCATTCAGCCTCCAATATTAACCCTTCGGCCACCTCTTAATACCTGCCACAATACCCATGGCTGAGCTGAAAACAGGCCTTTTCCACAGACGGTGCAAGCGTATGAAGGCCGGTGTTTGAAGTTTGTGAAAGAAATTTGGTGCCAGGTGTGTGTGTGTGTGTGTGTGTGTGTGAGAGAGAAAAACAGGTGGCCCACTGGAGTGTGTGCGTGCATGTGTGCATGCACAGGTTTAGTTCAAAGATAAGTGCTGCATTGAGTAAGAGATAATCCTCTGTAGAGGGTTCGCTGGAACTCTCGCTCCTCCAACTAAGGGAAAAGTTTCTTAATGTAATCTCCAGAGAAAGGAAAAACAAAATTTTCTTTAGTGAAACTGGAGACTATCTCACCTGTGACTGGAGTAAGCACAGTCTGTGCGATAAAGGGATTAGAGGATACTTGAAGAGATGAGAGTTGTATAAATCCAGATCTCAACAATCAACAAAGTTTATTTTTTATTCACAGCTGTTCTAGGTGGGGTTTTCTAAGGTTAAGTTAATACTGAAAACAACCCGGGTCCTTAACCAATAATGTGTAACTTCACATAAATAATATCATGAAGGCACATAACAGAAGGTAATACAGCATATAGAGACACAAAGGTACATCACAAATAGTCATACAATTTTTCTAGTAACTTGGCAACTGACTAAGCTGCATCTGAGAGCAATTTAGTTACAAACATGGTATCTATTAAAAGGATATCTGTATGTGAATATGTAGTGTGACAGATTTTCAGGGGTTAACCAAATCTATTTGGTCTCAGTAAATACATGGTTTGAACAAATGCTTGGTACCAATGAAGCTTATAGGAGCCCAATGTCTGCTTATGATTCTGGGTATTTTGGGTCTATGAAGGGCCACAAGGAAAGCGCACCTGCTCATAGTTCATAGTGTCTCTCTTTATCTGCAGCATCTGCTGAATCAGTAGGTCAGTAGAAATTGTAAACATTCAGTGTTTACAGTTGCTCTTAAACTTTCATGATGTAGGTGGGATGCAGGTACTAAAGAGTCCACTTGGAGATCTAATGAGGAATTATGTTTGTTGCCTACAGTTTGACAACAGTAACCAGTGGAAAAGTTTAGATGACAACACCAGAAGCACAGAAAAATGTGTTGTTGTCTTAAAGAGGGTAAGTCATGATACTTGCTGATGGATTTGTACTGCTAACTCAAGTGTTATCAAAGGAGTGCACCATCAAAACAAAGTAGTGAAATCATCTGCACAGAAAACTGAGCCATTATAACTACTGAGCCCTGAATAGCGAGTTCAGCTTCAATATGTGCACTAATGTGCACAGACTGATGAAGACTGCTGTGGAAACCACAAGCAGTGAACCACATGCAGTGTAGCTGCCTCTCAGGAAGCTGGAACTCCTCAGCTTCACCAGAGATATCTTAAGAAAAATTACTCTAAAAAAGTTTTTCCTGTTCTTCATCATCAGATCAGCCTTCTTATCTTCTGAATGTGAGGTGTTACATGGTACTTTGTTAGTGCAAACTATCCTTTTTGACTTTAACTTCTTCAGTAAAGATCCCTGTAAAGATCTACAGACCTGTTCCTGCTGCTGCTGATCCCTTGCTTTCTGGTTCGTTGGTTTTACATTTTAGATTTGTTTTATAATCCACATTATTTTTTGTGGAATCAATAATGAGAGGATACTCTTGCAGTACACACTCCCAACCAGGTGGTCCTCATCTGAGAATGTTTAAACAATCTGGCAAAATTAATAAATGTGAAAGTGAGGCTCAAAGGAAGGCTTGAAATATTCACTCTGAAGTTTTCACTGGGAAACTTTGGTTTTCTGGCATTCAAATAGATGTTACTTTGACATGTAACTATTCCTGAAGACCAAACACACCCCACAATGGTACTTCATAATGGAAGCTGTCTCTCCCACATCGATAATGCATCCTGTCACACTGCAAACTGCTCAGGAATACCACAAAAAAAACAACAAAGAGATTGAATTGTTGACCCAGCCTCAAACTATGTGGAACACACTGGAACAAGCCCGGTCCAAGAAGGGCCTACTCTGCAGCCCACAACATCCAAAAGATCTACTGCCAGCCATCTCAACACACCCCCAGAGATCCTGTGTCCACAGTATCAGGTAGGTGGTTTAAACTGTACCATAGCAATCAACCAACACATTAAGATATTAAAACAGCAACATAACACAAATTAAGTATTGCATACATACTAAAATTGGGTCTTCATGACCATTGGGCATGCTTCTCTTTCCAGCATACAGGATGTTGGCAGATTAATGAGGAGAAAATGGCGACACAGAAATTCCAAACCTGTGCTTGAGCTTCGAGTTTTGTATACTTTGAAGGCAAATCATTCTTTGTGCTTATAACCGGACCACCGTGCCACCAAAGCATGTGGGAATGATAAACTTAGAGTGTTCCAATGAAAGAGAAACCAGCGGTTCTGTGTATATAATAGACATACTCTTGCAATTTTCCATTTAAAATGCATCTTTAAGTGTCTAGCTCTCTAATCACAACCAAGTCAAATCAAATGTATTAAAAGAAAACAAAGAGAGGTACATTTGTAAAACAGCTACATGTGCTTTCTATGTGAACTAAACCTTTGAACCAAACCCAATTTTTGCCTTGATGGCTGTGCAGCATTTAGAGTACCGTTAGAGCTCTAATCAACAGAAAATTGCTCAGTGAATTAATGTAAAATGAGGTTGAATTCAAGTCTTTGTAACTGCCTGACCTTTCACTTTTCAATCAAATTTAGACATAAAGGGGATTTCTTTTTAACAGCTACAACCAGATTTCCCTCGGAAAACATCATCCATGGATGATTGGTGTTTGGGGAGAGTTTAGCTTGCAATAATTATGCAGCAGTGATAACTTTCCAGACTTATAAAATCCAGAGTCAGAGTACTATAAACCGTTACGCTTGAGAAACCTTCAAATTCACCAGCCTGTTACTCAGACTGGACTCCCCAGGTTTCATTTCATTTCTCAGTTTGCCTGAAGCATCATACCCCCCACTTACACAACCCCCCACACTGTTTAATGCACAGCGGATTTCAGTCAGAGGTAGAAAATCTTGATTTCCTATACCTTGCCGAAAGCAATAGATCAGGGTTCACTGTGATCCTTCCTGTGTGCCGTCAGTTCTGTGCCTCTGCTGTGTCTCGGATCTTTTGAGCAGCGCTGCATGCCTTTTAAGAGCAAAGTGTTGTGACTTCTATCTGTCCAATCTGCCTTTCAAAAGGACCAAAATCAGCTTCATCATGTCAGAATTATGGATGAAGCTGCTGATACTCAAGACGGTTGCTATCTAACTGGTGGGGATGTTAAACAAGGTTTTGAATTTTTGATTTTTTAGAAACAAAAGCACAGATGGCACATATGTTTGTAGCAACACAGGACTCCTTCAAGTGAACAGGAAGTGGATGGAGGCTTGTTCTGTTTAGTGGAAAGCTTTGATGTCCGAGGAGATAAGGGCTTCAAACGGGGAACATGTCGTGAACATTGCTGAAAGAAGAAAAACAATAAGAAACATAAACCCAAATCAGCACGCTTCATCTGCTGCCTGTACTGTATGTGTTCCTGAAGTGTTTTCATGGCCTCCAGCTTTCATTTTAACTGCGTTTCTTTTACACTGAAGTCGCTGCACATGAGGTTCACCCCATGAAAAAGCTGGACAACCAGAGCTTAAATGATAAATCAGCAGCACCCTCGTTCTAATGTGATGATTGCTTTGGGGAATTATTTCTTGGCTCGCCCCCTTTGAGGAAGGTCATTACTTCACAGTCAGCCTGCAAAACAGGCAATAAAGTGATGGGATAATAGTCAAGAAAATTGTTAATTAATAGGAGTTAAACATTAATGGCAGCATGAACAAATGCTTCTAGTGAAGAGAGGTACTAATGGAAGAGAGAACATGGTAGAGGAAAGAGAAGCAGAGGGAGAAGGAAGCCCCTCCCCCCCAAAAAAACAAAAAACTAAATGCAGCAAACAAAAGCAGATGGAGGCAGAAGACAGAATGACGGAGAAGTGGGGAGAACAGATGCTGATCAATGCCTGAGCTCCTGCAGCTTCTGGAGTCTTGGCTTACTGCTTCCTGCCTCGAGTTGCAACACCACCAGAGCAGCGCTTTCCCTCAAAACACCATCACAGCGACAGCAACAACATGTGGCCAGCCAGACGCTGTTTCTGAGACGTACCGCAGCTTCACTGTAATCTAAGGATGAATGTGTGACGTTTATCAAAAACAGTAAAGTCTACTCTGTCCAGTCCGGCAGACGAAGGGAACTTTTTCCTCCACCATGAGCAGCAATCGGTCCAACAAGTTACTGAGATAGACCCTAAACAACACCACGCCCAAATTTCTAAAAAGCAACAATATCTGTGGCACAGTCTTCTAATTTATAACTAAATAAGTGAATATTCAAAACATACAACAAACCATTGCATAATAAATGAATGAAAAATGAATAAAAGATCCAAAATAGAATTTAAAAAAAGACAAATATGTGGAAAAATATAAATGCTAATCCACCAAAATGTCACTATAAGTATTACCTCAATAATTCATAATCACTGGTCTTGAAAGCTGCCTGATTCAGAGATTAAATGTGCTTCCTCTTATGGGTTTTTAAGTTGAATCCAAATATCACAATTAAAATAGTTTATTAGCATCCAACATATTACATCTTTACCTTTCACACCACCGTACTTTGTTTAGATTAATATTTATCATAAATTATAAACTTATGTCTTCTGATCTGTTTATGGTTGCTTCACATTTTGAAATTCAGAAAAAGGGCTACACAGAGACGGATTAATATGAAACCTTATGTTAGAAACCATAACAACGTTATTCCACCTTAATTTCCCCCCAAAACTGAACTTAATCTGTTTAGACCCCAGCCTGTCAGACCAGGTCAACATCAGAACTCTGTGACATGAGGATATGCTGGTTTCTGTCCCTGGAAATATCCACAGCCAAACATATTCCATTATTATTTCAATGATGTTACCATGTGGAGCACCAATAGAGGAAAAGGAAAGGTTATGTGCATTTCAGAGACTTACACTGCAGCGAACAGTAAAAGAATATTAAAAATATCACTTGGATATTTTAATATTGTTACAAAAAACAACAACTTGCCAACTTTAAAATCTCAGCATTACAAAAGGTCAAATCCAAGGTAAGAGAAGAGGTCAAAAGGTCAAATACAATTCACATGAGTCCTGTTTTAACAAAGTTCACTGAATAATTTGAGAAGCATGGGCATAGGAAAACTATACACCCACTTCATTAGGGACACTGGTTCAACTGCTCAAAATGCAAGTATCCACCCAGCCAATTGCATGGCAGCAGGTCAATTTAGACATGTAGACATGATCAAGATGACCTGCTGAAATTCAAACTGAGCCTCATAACGAGGGAGAAAGTCAGGTAACCACTCATTACAACCAAGGTATGCAGAAGAGCATCTCTTAATACACTGTGCATCAACCGTTGCACATTGTGACGTGGGTGTGGTCTCTGGCCCGCTGCAGAGGAGGGGTGGCACAGTGAGCTCCCGGGGTGGCGCGGAGGCGGAGTGAACAGGTGTGCTGGCGACGAGTGATTGGTTGTGACTTTTTTTATGTGGCAGTGACAATCGAGGAGGGTGGTGAGCGGACGTGGCAGCGGAGCGCGAGTGTTTGTGCTGAAACCACAGTGAACATTGTTAATGAAATAAAAGTGCTATCACCACACCCGTGGACTTGTGTATGTGTACAGGTCCGACTGCGCAGACATGTACTACAGCACTAGGAGACCACACCTGGTGTCACTCCTGTGAGCTGGGAACAAGAAATTAAAGCTACACATCATACGGGCTCACAAAAACTGGACAATAGAAGATCTGGAAAAGTTGTTGTTCTTGTTTTAGTCTCAATTTCTGCTGCAACACTTGGATATAATTGTGCAGCAGACATTTTTTTGCTACAATTTGGGACTGTTTGGACACAACTGAGCACCGTTTAAATGCCACAGCCCATCTGAGTATTGTTGCTGACTATGCCTTCCCCTTTATCTTTGTCTACTGATCCTCAAAACGCCTCTACACTCATTAGATCTTAATCCAACAGAGCACCTTTGGGATGTGGTGGAATGGGAGAGTCTCATCATGGACGTGTAGCTGACAAACCTGGAACAACTGTGTGATGGTATCATGAGAGATGTTTCCAGCACCTCGCTCACTGAGCCATGAAGAACTGAAGCAGCTCTGAAGTAAAAACCTAATGAAGTAGTTAAGAAGTAACTATTTATAGATAGATTAGTTGATTTTTATTTTAAATGCCTTTTTAAAGATTATCTGATGTATACTGAGAATTAATTGGTCATAATTGACAGACAAAATGAATGAATTTCGATAAATGTTTAAAGCACTTACTCATTATTCAACCATATCTCAGCTCTGATGACATGTTTGCCTTCATTTTCTTGTTTGATTACTCTCTATTTGCACTAAACGTCATCATTGTTTGACTCCAATCCAACCAACAGGCCCAGATATATATTTACAAACATGACACATAACTGATCTGATAATAAAGACAAATGTCAGTTTTCCTGCATGCTTCAGCCAAATTTTTTTTTTAAAAAAAGGGCACATTTTATTCGAGCTCAGAGGAAGCAGCCAAACACACTCCAGTAAGTGCTGAATACATCACTGCGAGCCTCTTTGTGCACATGTCTCCTGATTAGAGAATCCAGCCTGGGGTTGAAAATCCTTTTTGTAGAAACCAGACTGTTTAATTGGTCACAGCGTGATTTTTTTTGGGGTGGGTAGGGAGGGATGAGGAAACTGTGAAAATTCATGCTACGAACAGTAAGTAGGTGTTAATTAAGCATAGGCTGCCATGCTTTAATTAAATTGTTGTTATATCGGGGGAAAAATCAGTTGACAGCAACCCTGCGATGGGCTGCAGACGGGTCCAGCATGCTTCCTCCTCATGTGTGCTGGGATGGCATCCAGCACCCCCACATGACCCTGAAGATGAGGTAGCAGGCAGAAAGAAATCCAACCCACTAAAGAAAAAAAAAATCCTTGTATCTTTAAAGCTTTATTTTCTGTTTGATCGCCTCTTCTCCACTTCTGGAAGGTTTTTTTTTCCTTCTTCTTCATAGTAACATGTAATTTCCAGCGCCCACAGAGAGAAATGAAGCCCTGAGTGAAAAAAAAAAAAAATCAGATATAGGTGGAAAAAAAATTGGAGTTATTTGATTTTCACGTCTCACACGGTGAAGAAAATGTGCGGGCTTTCTGACGTGGCATTTTCACTTGAAAGGTCACTTTGTACACTCGACTTTTTAACTGCTGCAGCGCAGTTCGCTCCTCTCCTCTTCCACTTCCATACTTCCGCTCTGCTCTTTCATTTGACCTGGCAGAGGGATAGAAACATCACAATTACAGCTGTACGACTTCCTGACAGATAAAGGGTTATTAAGGGCAAATTGTTTTAGCTGTGTAACAATCTTCGTCTCGCAACTTCAAAGGAGGAAATACAATTACAGGCTTTAGGAGGATTGGATGCAGCTGCACATCTCAGATCTGATCCGTGCTTTGCTTTACATGGTCATTAGACTGCGGGGATGTAAACAAATGCAAATACGATTTCCTGATATAAGCGGTTAATACGCGCTGAACACAAAGAAATGACAAGTATGCGCGCACCCAGCGTACATAACTACAATCGCTGATACTCAGTCTGTGAAGGCTGAGGCAGCCATGAGCTTCTTTTCTTTCTGCAGGTGGGTGGATACAGACACATGTGCTCCAAGGCTACTTTAATGGGCACACCTGTTGAATCTTAAACACTGCAGTAAATACAGGTGCTTAGGCATGAACTTGAAATTTAATAGACGATGCTAATCATTTATGAGCTGTTCATTTAATCATGTGTTAACTGGTGAGGCTTAGTTTACAAGATGGGTATCATCCCCTGGTTTCAGGACTAGAAAAGTGGAAAGTCATCAGCTAATGATAGCTAGTTTGGCTAGCAAGCTGCATCCACAGCTTACACAGCCTCAGAAATACTACTTTCACTCACCAAAAGTGTAGTACATATGTTCTGGATGATCTCTGTTACATAGCAGGGCCAAAAAAAGACTCCATGAAAAGGCTCCAACAGCATAAACACAGTCCGGACGTCCAGTTCAGGGATATCGATTAGCTAAGGTGAATCCTAGCATGCAGCTAGCAGCTAGCAGCTACCATACAGTTGTTATGAAGGTGGAAAATATCCCAAAAGACCAAAACAGTTTTTTTTTTGTATCAGACTGTAAATGTATTTATATATTCTAACTTGGGAACTGACTCACTTTAGGAGCCTGTCTCAAGTAGACATTGGAGGAACTGCAGCTATTGTGATTTTTCATCTTTGTAGGCGTGACAGGATAACCCACTCAAGTACTCAGAATACAACAGTGTAGTATTGAAATTCGAGCTTTTGACATATTTGATTACTTTTTCAGTCTATTACCAATGAAACGTTTCCTTGTGACAACAGAATAAATAAACGAGGAGATTCCTGATGTATTTGCAATGTTTCTGTCTTGCACCAACTTCTTGGCACGCAGCTGCATGCTAATGGAAGCTATCCAATCCTCACCTGTCAGTCAGGTCAGTCAGCGCGATTGCAGAGAGGAAGGTCTTTAAAGTGTAGAAGTCTTTACATCAGGCTGTCAGCTGCTAAAGAGCTTTCCTTCACATTCCTTCTGGACTCAGTGAAGGAGGCATGCATTCACTTGTTTTATTGAATGGTATTAATTTGAATTGAGCTGATAAGCCCAGCTGACTAACCATTAGCAGACCAAATATCTTTGTAATATGAAACTATCGTCAACTGAAGGACTGATAACATTTAATAACTTGTCATGTAGTTTTTAGACTACTGTCTAAAAACTACATTACACTACAGTCTAAAAACTAAATGCAATAGCATTTAGTCCTATTGCCAACTGAATGTAGACTGCAGCATTTAGAATATGAAATAGGCTGCTGAACATTGACACAAGGCTGCTTTTTAACTGGATTTGAGTTTTTAATTTAATATTCAGGCATTCAGAAAGTTTCAGCAGTGCAGGTTAAAGCCGGAGTGATGATCAGTATTAGAGCCTGGTGCCTGGCTCAGTGCCACAGCGGCAAGAACTTACTGAGCTGAAGTTTGTGACCATCCTCAGACTATTTTTTTTTTCAAATGTCTTTAAATTATCTGTAATTTTATCTAGACTTTCATGCAGTAAGGCCTTGGAAACTTGAAACCAGTAATTTCCAATCAGTCACTAATTTACATTTGTACAGAATTAAAAATGTCAGTATGAGGAAAATGCATTTTTGACTTTTGGCCTCGTGTTTGTCTGGGTTGGATTGCGGTGGGCGCAGGATCAGGGTATGTCCTTTCCACAGTAATGTTTTCCAGTTCCTCTGGCCAGGTGAGATATACAGTTATAAATATCTTGGTCTATACCAGGGTCTCCTCCGAGTTGAGCATGCCTAGAAAATGTCCATGGAAGCATTTTGTTAAAATACCTGATTCACATTAACCGGCTAACTTCAGTTTCTAGTTTCTAGCTTCTCTTAACACCCACCAGGTCACCAAAATCCCATCTAGGGTCAGGAATAAGGTGTGGGTTTGATAATCATCCACTCCCTTTTATAGAATTTGTGTCTATTTGGGAGAGTCAATTGTAAAAGACTTCATCAGAAAAGCAAAACAAAAACCTAACCCGGGATGGGTCGCTGGTGGCCTGATGGAGGTGAAGAGGTTAGAGTCATTTGGCCGATATTTCTATCAGCTTCCTGTGAAATGAGGCTTGTGTTGTCATCAGAATGAAAGGTGTGAGAAAAACACACAGGCAAACGGCTTCCTCTTCACTTCATTTGACTCTCTAAAGCTTTATTGACACGCATGGGTTGTGCCGCGGGTCGACATTGGTGGGGTGAGTGACTGGCTGCCAGCACAGAGATGAGAATTTTGGCCTTGGCAAGCCAGGGCATGCTGCCTCCAAGTGTCTCCAGGGTTCATTAGCCCCCTCCTCTCCCCTCTCAATTAAGAGTCCTTCCCCTCGTTAGGGCCATCTGCACTGGAGATAATTAAAAAGAGGCACGCTTTAATGCAAGAGTGCCCTCTTGAATCGCTCCATTGATCTTATGTCCTGGATATTTCCACAGGCAAAAATTCTCCCTCCACACAGATTCCCGACTGTATGCATAATGTGTAATGGCTTGATGTTGATTAGGAAGCTATTGGCATTTTTAATGGCCGCTGCTGGAGGGAATCGCTCGGACCAGCTCGGGCCCAGTCACACAGAGTAACGATCAGCAGCCCCGAGAGGCTCCGACCCGGGCTAAAAGTGTGTATTTGTGAGCAGTGCATTAGTCTCACAGGAGATGGGCTTCTCCTGCGTGGGAGTCCTGATGTGTATCGGCAGAACCGAACCTGACCTCTTTGTGTCCACAGGATTTGGCCATGACTGCTGGAGAACCCGTGTTCACTGTTGCTCTCCATTGATCTGCAGTCAGACTGTGATGCTCTCAATCGATGTCTTACTCTTAGCCACATCAAACTGCCATGAGGTTGTGGAGGAAGGGCGGTCAATACCACACAAAGCTCCTCAACAAAGTTTGTTTACACCGGAGGACTTTTTCCCCTTAATCACTGGTCCTTTACAAGGTGTGCTGCCGTCATTAAGTGAATTAACAGTGGGAGGCTGAGGAGGAGCGAGTAAGGACATGGTGGGGTAAACATTAGCGCTTGCCTGTACGGATATGACGGGCTTCTTATGAGGCGGCATTAGAGCTGATGGCAGGAGACGCAGATGGCGGTGGACATTAGGGGAAGGAGGGATGGTGTGTGCGGCTCGTGCTTTTTTCTCCCGTGATGAGGTGAGGACAGGGCAGATGGGATACAGGTGATGGAAATGGGCCGAATCCATGGTCCTAAGCACCACACGGTGCAGGTGGAGGAAAGAAAAATAAAGGCTGAGGTCAACACATTGGGAGTCTCTGTGGAGAAGGCAGGAGTGACAGGTGTATTATGGCCTGCTTCAGCAGCGAGGACTCGCCGTATGGTAGGCACTTATGTGGCAGAGATTATCCACGAGTCAGCGTGATTCTCCTGTGGTGTTATGCACACTTGAGACTGGTGGGAGGAGGAGTTACTTCTGTGCCTTCGTAGCAGCTGCTGAAAAAGTTTCTCCTCCCCAAAGTTGCTGAAGGAGAAAAAAAAAAGGAGTCACAACAAGCTGAAAGTACCCACGTGTGGCTGCGAGGGACAAAACTTTATTAATGATGCCCGGCGTCTGTGGGCTGAATAATATCAGTCTCTTAAGAACGGCTGACTTAATCTTTGACTTTCATTAACAGTGTGAAGGCTAATGATTTTCTCTCACCGTTGACATTGTGATACTGTCTTTGGAAAAGAAAGAGACATCATTAAGTTCTGTCGTAATGCTCCTTGTTCACACACACATCCAGTAGCACTCCAAAGGGGACCTTATTATGGATCATGAGGGCCTGCTCGACCCGGCATAACCAGCCGTTCATTTTTCCTGCCAGGACCCAGGTGACAGAATAAAGGTGTGCAGAGGGGCGCCAGAGACCTTGGGCCGTGCAGACTAATTACCCTCAGTGGTAATTATGAGAGTGAAGCTCAGGTCTAACCTTGGAGAGGTGATTTAGTGGCATGCAGGAGGGTCCATTGCATGTAGCCCTGAACAATAAGCACGAGCGGGATGCTGCTGGTAAAAGACACTGTGAACATGTTTGTGAATACATCTGCACATCAGATTAACACGTTAGATTAAGCAGAAAGCACACATAGGGGAAAAGTGCATGGAGATAAATCATGAAAATGACACATGTGGGACTTTGGCTACATTTGCATTGCAGCAGAAACTGTCCTAATTAGGATATTTAACCAAATGTGAAGCAAAACTCAGTACTCAGTAACATCTCTGTGGTTCAGGCCAGCCCACGAGGACACAAAAGTGGCGCCTTAGGCTTTTGAGTACATTAGTGAAATTTGTATTTTAATGCTTAAATGAGCAGTTAGAAAAAGCTTAAATATTTTCTCTCCATTGATATGTGACTAACTTGGTCTGATACATCAAAAGTCATTGCACCAAGTCATTGTCCCAGCATACAAATCGGGCTTTTGGAGAAGTTTTCTTTACACAAACGCTCATAAAAGAAGCAGGAAAAGCTCAACATCTCTATTTATTGGAGATTATGTATCGGAATTTCAGGAGCGGGACCACGCCTCCAAACACGCTCCTTCCGGTTGTCATCCATATAGGTTTCCCCAGTTCTGCAAGCTGTTCATTCTCGTTTACGTGCCCCACCCTGTTTAGTACACGGGGATCTGCCAGGCCCGGGAGCTGCTGCCAGTCCCCTTCGAGGCCTTCACCAAACTGCAGCTCAATTCTGGTCTAAACATTCACCTTTACCTACTAAAACGCTGTCAAACCTAAAATGAGGATGTGGGCCCAGCTAGTGAATCTTGGAAAAACGGACCCGATGCACAATTAAGACCACTACACATCCAGACTGCTGAAACATAAATAAATGCAAAACTATTCATAAGGTTGTTTATGCTGAAGAGGTTCCTGGTTTGAATCCCAGAACTTTCTTTGTGGAGTTTGGACTGTGGAATGAAGCTGGAGTACCCAAAGAGAAGCCATGCAGACACAAAGATGTGCCTGTTAATTGGCGGGTCTAAATTGGGCGTAGGTGTGAACAGAAGGTAGATAAAGTGTTTTAGGTTACAGAATAAAGTGCTGGGTGAATATGTGTGATAAAGTAAATGGGACTAAAGCTCTTTGAGTGGTCAGTAAGACCAGGCAAGTGCTCCATAAATGTCAGAACACGGCATTTGGGATCTGCTGCACAAGACTATTAAAGACGGGCTTTATGATGTATAATACAGGAAACTAAACTAATTGATAGACTCCCAGGATACTCATGTATAAGCGATGGGTATATCCTTCCTTATCTGTTCTAAAGTCCGCTTCATTTACTTACTGACATTTTTTTTTTTGAGTGCCAAAATTCTGCACATTTATCCATTATATTTTACACTTTGTCATGCTCACGATGTTCTGCAGGCTAGAACAGGTTTCCAGTTCAGAAGCGTGTGAACCATTTTAGAACCTTCTCATCCCATCAACAGAGACCTTCTTTCAGGACTGTTTCATCTGGTCTGGGATGGCAACTTTCATCAGATGATTATCAGTTTCCACAAAACCAAACACAAAGCATCGTCCTTTGGATTAAACCTTAAACAAACCTGATAGTCATGATGCTTTTGGTTGCAAGGGAACGTTTTTATGCCCAAAGGCCTCCACAGGTGGTTTTCACGCTCTCTTGTTTCTGGTTGTACTTTAACAAGACTGAAGCTAAAAGTGATTAAAGTGAAGCTGTGCTGAGCTGGTTCTGGTGGCCATGTTTAACAAAAATGTGCAAGTTGTCTGTTGTAATGGAGTAAATTAACAATTTCTGGAAAAACAGAAGACTGAAATGAATGATTTGACCTTTCTGTTCAGAAAATACAGGAAGCAACCTTTTTAAGCTGATTTTCGAAACATTTTCCAAAATTAAGACGGCATTTTGCGGTGAATGAACTCATTTATCATGATTATCTAAAAATACCAGGCAGCTTTGATCTGTTATAAAATCTAAATACAGAACTTTTGGCTGGTCCAAAAATAACAGAAAGGGATTTATTAATTAAGTGTTTGCTGCTGTGACCCAGCATGTTCATCTGTTTCCTCTTAGGTCTTATCTGTAAATCTCAAGCAAACAGGATCAGGATACAGCAGAGCAACATATCAGAAGAACACACTCAGTGGCCAAATTAGGGATCATTTATCAGTAGATAAAATAAAGATGGCATACAGCACTGCAGAGACATTCACATCTGCAGGGGACTATTCTGCATGGTGAAAATGGTGTGTTAATTATGACGTACACTGAGGTATGAATTCTTTTACACTGAATGAATATCCTGTATTATCCAGGCTCGTTCTGCTTAATACTCTCTGAGCGCCGGGTTTGCTATAAGAGGTCACAGGTGGAGACAAGCTGTGACATCTGGCAGACGAGGAAAACAGAAAGTGGATCGCTCTTTTTGAAGCTTTATGGCTTCAGTTCAACAGCGTGACAACACAGGAAGGAGGCTCGATATTATAAACGATTTACTGCAGAGATGCTTGCGTCAGCAGAGAGAACGGGCTCATCATCTGACGGATAAGATGATATTTTGCGTTGTTTTACACAAACGGAGTAGTAGTAAGCGAGACACTTACTACTCACCCATGAGTACCTTTGTTACCTGTTGACTTCCTGTCCAGGTGTCTCCTGCGTTAAGTGAAGCTCTCATCTTGTGTTCCCTAACATAAACGAGTCCCCCAAAACCACTGAATCTTCAATTATCTTCATCCATGTGTAGCAAAAAAGTCCTGGATGCAGGGGTTAAAGTTTGTTTCACTCTGATCTCTGATATTTGTAGAAATAGCCAATCAAATTCAAGAAGATATGAGCAGATGCTTCACAAGTTATGATTTAAAACCACTCGGCACTAGTAAGTAAGTAAAACTTTATTTTTATAGCATCTTTCTAGATAAAAGATCGCAAAGTGCTTCACACAAGGATAACAAAGTATAAAACAAAACAGACAACAGTTAACACTACACACACACTAGTTTTATATACACTATAAAACTAGTATAAAAAGCAGAATTCAGTGAGTGAATCTGATCAGCATTATCACTTTAAATAGAAGTGGATTGGTGCCCTTTATCTAACAATACATTAAACTGCTTAGTACAACATTTTCACCCAAATTTTGAATAACACAAATTAGTGTTATTAGTGTTCATGGTGTTTCACTTGGTGAGCAGTCCTTCTCTTCTATCTGACTATCTTTCTCCATCTCTCAGTCTTGCATTCATATTTTTTCTTACGAGCTGAACATTTAGCGCATTCTGTTTGCAGATTTTTGTTTGAAAGGTTGCATTTAAAAATTACCCACTACTCTGTTTATCCTCGTCCCATCTGTAGCTAGCTAGTTTGAGGTACTGCAACGGCAACTTTACTTCTGCACCACGAACACGTCAAAAGGAAGAGAAAGAAAAAGGATTTGTTCAATGTATAAGCGAGCTGTTGGGTGTCATTATTCCATATTTATTCTATAAATACCTCCATGCCATCATTGGAAGCAATACTAGGATGCAGGACACAGAAAATTAACTGATTCAACGGTGAGTGTCGGATCAGAAGTTGCTGGATCTGGATCATTCTGACCCACTTTAACATCAGAATAGAACCATTCATTTCAGTGTGGACACTAAGCTTAAGATCAACACCTTTTCATGGCGAGTAATCCAAACCACACAGTAACATATTAATGACTCATCATCTCTTGGGTGAAGTTTGATCCATTTTCAGGTTTGTCTTTTCTCTTCAGGGAGTCTCATTATGATCATTTATTGAACCCTAAAGGACTAAAGGAGTGTTTACTGTAACAATTAACAAGCAGATAGCTCATTATGAACTTCCAGTAACTTTAGCTGCACTAACTCATCTCCTGCTCTGCCAGCTATCACTGCTAATCTTATTTACTGTGTCTGCATGACTGGCAGGACTTCAAGTGCACCAAAAAAAAAGATAAATTGACAGTGTATGATTATTGTATGGTGAGCATTTGTCCCATTCCTTTTAGTAACTGAAATCTCTGTCATTCGTGCCCTCAGAGTTGTTGACTTGTTGCTTTCAGTATTTTGACATTTTGCACAGCTGTCAAGCATATTGTAATAATGACAGGATGATGCTGATGGTCACGGTTTGCAGAAATGTACAATGCTTACATTTTATTCTGGGATTTGGCTTCGGTTATCACAGAAACAGCTAATAAAGAGCTAATAAAGAGCGTCAGTCAACAATGTTGTGACATAACCAACTTTGCACATCTTTAAAAGGATGATTTTCCTGCATGCACTCATTCTCTCTGACTTAAGGGATAAACGGCAGATAATTATTCTAAACACAACTTCCTTTGTTTGCAGAAACTCTTAAGAGCTGCTCAGTGGTTGACCAAGGTCAGTTTAGCAATACTGATACCAGCAGCTGATCCAAACAGGGTTGCACCATAAAGAGTCCAGTCATCACACTCTAGCATGTGATGACTGGACAGATGCACTGTAGAGGTTCACCATCTGCCCCATGACTATGACTTCGATAAATATTCACACACACAAGCAAGCAACCCACCCACATATGATATAGAAACACATGCAAAGTAGGAGCAGATGCAATGAGTCAGAACAAAGATATGATAAAACTGCTGCTACTGCAGAACAAATCAATAGTTGAAACTTTCACTCTTATGAACTCTGTCTCACGCACGCACGCACGCACGCACGCACGCACGCACACTACCACCCTATTGCTGTCAGCCTTTGCCTCTCATAGCCACTTTAGAGCCAGATGGGGTAAAGATTTGCCTCATTTACATTCACGTTACATGGCTGAAGTCTACAGTTGGCGTTCAGCGTGTCTCGCCCTCGCAGCCTCTCGCCGGCGCTGAAAGGTACCCCGGCATCCTGACTTTAAAGTGCTGAATAATGACGGAGAGGATCAGCAACCTCTCAGCCTCGACAACTCTGCGCAGCTCTCACAGGATTTCACGGCTTTTTTTCATTTCTCCATGCATAATGTGGAGAAATGAAATGACTTCGCATTCAAACTTCTCCCTAATTACTTATTATTTTATCATTCTGCCATCCAGCTGAACTAATTAGCCGGGTAGAGGCTGAACCAAAGACAGCAAACCTCTTTTGCATCTCACTTCCCGGATAGCGATGAGTGCTTGGCCTACACCTTTCACTGATGGTGCCAACTCAGAGTGAGTCCGGCTGCCGTATCTCCAACACAGGTCACATCGTGTCCACATAACTCTCGGCAGTTCTGTAATTAATGAATAAGGAATGTGAATGTCTGTTTCATACAGAATAATGCATTGTTTTCAGTTGATGCTCACTCTGCACATCCTGTTTCTGTTGTAATAGTTAGTTCTTACTCCTTTGTGTTTTTTCCATGTTGGTTTCTTTTTGCAGTGTCTTCTATATTCCCACTGTCTGTGCAATTGTGTGAATTTTCTGTGTTCCTCTTTTGGTTACTTCCTCATGCACCATCCTGTCTTTTGACTTCCCTTCCTCTTTATCGCCGTGACTGAGTTCACCTGACCCTTTTTCTGCATTTTCATCATCAGCCCTCATCCTGATGACGACTGATTTTGCTCACCTGGTTAACAGCAACTGGACTTTAACAGCCTATTTCTCTCTATTACGATTCATATGTGTGATAAATTACTGCTGCCTTCACAGGAAGTAAGGGAAAGAGCATTTGTGACTGTGTAAACAGAAGGTTTCAGGATGTGCAAAGAATCCACGTTAAGTGTAAAGCCATTATCTGTTTTCAGATCCAAACACTTAAACGTTTGGAGAGTTAGCGTAGTCTTGCGGGTTGACACCCAATGACGTGCTACTTGTTGTCACATGGCATTAAGAAGACACCAAAAATGGACCAAACTTGATCCATCCACAACATGAGGTTGGTGATTAATCTGGTGTTGTGTGGTTTGGATTACACACTATGACTAAGCCCCGATGCTCATCTTGAACTTAAGGAGTTAGCTTTTTGTGTCTTCTTTGCTTCACCCCCTCTGTATCGTATTTCATTCCGAGTAATGCTTTAGTCTTGTCTCTGCATATTTTCTGAGCATGGTGGCAGGAAATTTTCATCAGCGTTGCCACACCCGGAGTGATGAAACCCCACGTGGTGCGTGGGCGGACCGCAATCATCCAGTGATGCTTTCCGAAGAATACTCCCCCCCTGCTCTCCCACTCAGGGCATTTCGAGGTCACACAAACATACAGAAACTCACATGCTGATGTCAACACGCAGAAGTCACGGTCATTCAGCTGTTCTGGTTTTACTGAAGTTACACACACACACACACACAAACACTCTTCTACACACTGCAGTAGTCTCTCAGGTCAAAGCAATTCATACACACACCTTTTTTCTGGGGTCAGGGTTACAGACACACACACACACACACACACACACACACACACACACACACAGAGTAGAGCTGCTTTCTCTATGGGGAAAGTAGTTCTACCAATAAGGCCTCAGGTCTGCAGAAACAGCAAACTCCCCCGTAGAGACCAAAGCCAATTTATTTCAGTCAGGCTGCTGGTGACAGAAACGGAAGCTTTAACAGAGGTCAAGCTGACCAACCAGCCCGCGGGGAAATACCAGCCAGACTGTATACTGCATTTATATAGTGGAGAACCGAGGCCACAGCTCAGGTAGTTTTACAGTACGTCGTAATAGAGAGAATTAGGCCAGTATACAGCAGCTCACCCTCCCACGCAGCTTCTCAAATGGTCAGATCCTCTTCACGGTGTATAAACACTCAGAAAAAAGGGCGTCCCATTTACAGAGTTTGAGCTGTGAATTAAACGGTCTTTCTCTTAACCAACGAGTTTAACGTTCGTGAGATTTAAAAAAAAGGATTACTCTTACAAACACCAAGCAGGATGGAGAAATGTTCTCAGAAGGAGTCGTGCAAGGAGATATTCATTAACAGGCCAAATGTTTAAAGCGAACACACTAAAACACATTAGTTTCACAATAAAAGCGCTCCAAGCTGTTTTGTTGGCATTCGCCCACATTCTTTCACTTTGCAGATATAATGTGATAAAAGGGAACTGCATATAAATAGCATGCTGCTGCAGAATCTGATTGTTGGATCCTTATATAAGACATATGGATCCTGCTCAGATCTTTACAGCAGGTAAACACACTAAAATAAAGAAATAAACACAAAATGTGTCAATTAGAACATTAAACTTAAACCACTCCTCCATAATTATCCACACCAGAAATAGGTCATGGTTCTTTTTGGAGACAGCATAATTAAAACAGACCTACTCTACTCTCTTATTTCCTGTCATACAAATCCTCTTAATAGCAGTGGATGTTCATATTAAACATGGACGGGTTTCTAATAACGAGGTCAGTGGATGTACTGTGATCTACTTTTGGATCTTTATGATGTAATAAAATGACAGACGGGATCATCTCACAGGAGCTAAAGTGGCTTGTTTCAGACAGAGAGATGTATAAGTTAACGAAGGATGATTTTGAACTATGACTCATGCAAAGCTAGTTTATATGGAATGGAGAATAGCTTGTTTTGCAGGGCAGCCAGACAGACAACATCATGCTGTAAGGTGTGTTAGTCATACGGCATTTTACGATAAAAGGATGAATAAAAAGATTTAAATAAGCTTCAAATAAAATTATAACAGATTTCTCTTTTAAAGAGCTACAATGTTCAGGAGGTGTGGCAGTGGAAAGTCACAGGGACTGGATTTATGTCCTGTGTGGTCCTCTCCTGTTATATTTTTATATTATTTTTGGACCTAGTTGTGTGCGCTTGGTTAGGTTCCGGCACCAGATCTACTTGGTGGGGTTTAGAAAATAAATCATGGTTTGCGTTAGAGTGGAGCCTGCAACAGCGTTAACCGCACGGTATTGCAAAACTGAGCTTTCAAAAGAGCGCGCCTGCCAAAAAAACATCTGGTTAACTAAAATCAATACGTCTCATTACCTCGGTGCCTTAATGTAGATGAGTACAGACAGAAGATCCAAACTGCTATTCTTTTTAAAAAAATGCAATCTCACTCAAACTTTTACTCATAAACACCACCCAAACACAATAAAATCAGTGGATGAGCTGGAAACTGGTTTCATTTGATGGATTCTCTGTACAGATATGCTTTTGTGTCCATGCCTAGTCCCCTTCACTGTCATTTATTCTGTATTTAAGCTCTTGTTAGCAAAGTTATTTTGACTCTGTGGTATTCAGATGGAAACCAGTTTATCCCCAGCGTCCTGTTTCATACCAAGTTTTTAACGAAGGCTGCCTAAACATGAGGAAATAGTGCAACTGTTAGGGACTATTTTCAGCTGTTGTTCTAAATTGAGCATTACAGCAGCAGCAGTACAGTGTACTGGGATGAATCAAAATGTGTGTGTGTTCATGGTAATGAAGGCTCATGTCACTGTGTGCAACAGTGTGCCTCACTGATGTGCTTTTAATGGGTTTTGGACCAAAATGGAGCTCAGAGGAATAAGATATCAGGCTCTGGTTACACACATACACAATAGCTGTTAGTAGGATCACTTTCTTTGTTGGTTTGGGTCTGTTTTTTTTTTCCCTTGGAGGGCGTTTGTTGTCAAAAAGAAACATGCAGCAAATTCCTGTCACACAATGGGGAACATATATCACCCTCCAAATGGCATCATTGTTTCCAAAATAAATCGCAATGCCGCCTCACTAAAATGAGCTAATTAAATTTGATCCAATCAGTCATTTAAATTTTTCCCACAGATGTCAGGAATTCATGGCATGTCATACATTTTCTGCAATAACCTGGTTCAGCCAAACAAACCCAGATAAGGAGGAAGAAAAATGGAAAAACTCTTCATGGACTAGATGTACGCATGACATCAGCCTGCTTTTATTACAATATGCTGATGTCTGACCTTTGACCTAATACCATGACGCATTGTATACTAAAATGCTGTATTTTATTATCTTATCTTATCCATATGACTGGAGCAGAACTGGCTCAAATCTTTGGCCTCTATAAGCTATAAAAACTTGAGATTTTAAGATATATTCATGCAGTGTGTAATTTTGCAAAATTATGGTGTCGCTGTTACATCATAGGGCGTTGTATTAAAAACATAAAAAGTGTGCTGGACAGTTCTCTCCATGCTCTTTTATATGATATATCACCCAATATGGTTTCTTTGACCTTGCATGCTAGTAGTGAAGGTCAAGGTCAAATGCCGAGCTAAACTAACTACTGATGTCCCTCGAGGTCCAGCATATTGTTGTGGTTTTTACTGATTTTCACACACCCACACAAAAAATGTGTGATTGGTATCTACCATCACACAAATTTGAACACGATATCTTGAAAACTGTGGATGCTAGACTGCTAACAAACAGACAAACAAACCCATTACATGCTGTCTCTCTTCAGAAAGAGCATTACAACAATGATGATAAAATATATTTATTATATTTATTATTAAAGCACTTTGAGCGGTTAGTAATGTTACATTTGCCATTATGTGCTAAAAGAGCAAAGATGAGCTGTAAGTGGAAACTGCCTGACCCTGTTCTCTGCTGTTTATCTCAGTTTGACATGAACCCTCGATGAGTGCGTATTACTGCTTTAGTTTTTAAAGTGGGAAGAGTCAGCAGGCTCCTGTCTGAGGATCTCAGGCTGTGGACTGTTTTAAAAAGCAGAGCTGCTTTATATTCTGGGGCCATGAAGAGTCTAAAAAGTAATCACGAAAACTTAAAATCAATTCTAAAACCGATGGGAGCCGATGTGGGGACATTAAAATTTGAGTAATGTGCTCATGTTCTTCTGTTCTTGTTAAAAGCTTTTCTGCCACATTTTAATTTGTTATTTTCTGATTGGTAGTTGTTAATGGAGCTCTGTGTGACCACACAAAACCAACGGTATTAATGACGCTCACAACCGGCACGTGAACTGCAGCGATGCTCACATTTGCATAGGAGCTCTATGGTGCCCATATTTGATCCTGCAACTCTTCTAGAGCAGCTTTGCATGACTCAGGCTCAAAACAATCCTTCTTTATATGATGCTGGGACCTGGAGCATCCCATCAAGAGTAGAAAAAACTGTGATAAACAGTGTTTACAGAGGTGTGAAGCCTGAGCTCTGGGCTTGTTATTTGAAACTTTGTCCATGTTTATTGTTTAATATGAACATCACCACTGGAACAGGGGACAGGTCCAACAGTCAGTCTGATTCACCTGATTTTGTTTTGCTCTGGATGTAAAAGCATGCGAGTCCAAACTTGGTGCATTCTGAGGGTTTTATGTTTGAACGGGAAATGGGTAGGCGTATCTTTATCCCCCCTATACTACAGGAAAGATGATGAATCATTTTTATAATCCCTTCAGAAATGCAGCCATAAACATTTTTTTATTGTAACCACGTCAAACAAATCTAGTGTCTGTCATCACTTTTAAGACACTCCTGTCACTTTTTCCTTCTCCAGCTCACCTTTTTCCCATCACATTCTTTTTTTTTTTAATGCCTCCACTCCCTACGTCTTCATCCTCCATGGATTCCAGCTGGTTGACAGTGCAGAACAGGAGGTCACAGGGAGGAATGAACACACAGTTGTTCCACTCACCTTGCTCTCGCTCTCACTCCTCCCTTCCTTTTTAATCCACTTTTTCTCCCTAATCCTCCTCCGCTCATCCTCTGTGGTCTGTTCAGTGGCCACTCATTTGGGTAAACTTGGAGTCTGCAGTCTTTATTGCTATGATTTGTGGGTGCTCACTCCCTTTTACTCCCTTTTCCTCTACAGTATATCTGCTCTCTGCTGTGGAAACATCCCATCGACTCCTGAAAGATGATTTTGGCCTCTAGAGGAACTCCAGGGATGTTTTTTTTTTTAATTTTCTTATTGTAGATACTTCTGAGCTGTCTCGGTGTATCCCTCATTGTGTTTTAAAACAGCTGTGCCTCTTCACATATTTCCCAGCATCCACCTGTGTCAGGACACCCTCTGCTCTTTCTCTCTCTGGGTGAGTAAAAGCTCTCAGCACGTCCCTCTTTCTCCAGCAGCCGCCTGCAAAGTGATCAAAAGCTCAGTGGGTTGTAGCTCTCTCAGATAGCATCCATATACACCTTGCCAACACACACATCAAGCAGCAGTCGTAACTCTCTGCAGCCCCATCATCACCCTGCTTCCTCACACCTGCGCTAGTCAATCAAACAGCAGCCCAAGGCTGACTGGTATTCTCCATCAAAGCCTGACCTCTGACCCCCTCTTCCGCTCACTCTCTCCTAACCCTGACCCGGGATCCGGCACCTTGAACTGCTTTCACGAGCGCCATAAAGCACAGACTTGCTGACACTGAGGCGTCCCCTGTCACTGCTCTCCCTGCGGCACTGAGGAGACTCCTCAGGAGGCTAAGTGCTTTTCCTTTCTCTGAGCAGAGGCAGCTATCACTGTCAGGCCCTCTGGGGACGCACAGGACTGTTCCAGAGATGACTAACCCACAGGGCTGAGGCTCCTCCTGGGAGCGCTTTCAACATGCTGTGATTCATATTGGAGTTTTAAGAAATATTTCTACATGGAGCCATAGGATGAGTCTTTTGAGAGGCAGGATTACTGTTTGTAACAGTGGAATAATGCATTACTTTGAGCTCATCTTATACAAAAAAGAGAGAGGCAGAGAGAAAAGTCCAAAGGTTACTTGTAGTTTTTAGAATAAATGATTAAAAGTAATATTTCTCCAGTCGCTGGTCGTTGGTTTATGAAGGTGTCCACTGCTATGAGACCCTGGTGAAAACAGTGATAAAGTTCATCCACATGTCAGATTAGTACCTACAAAAATGAAGCAACTTCATCTTTTTTGTTGTTGTTAGAGGTTTATGGGCAGGAAGGTGGGATGAGTAGTTTCCATGTCTGCTTGGGTCCAGGTGGCATGAATTTCACCATCAGATGGTGATCGTGCGCCTGAGTGGACATCTGCCTGTCCACCATGCAGACTTGTCTGCAGAGACAGTACACTACTGTGTGTGCACCCTTCATTAAAGAGTGTAACTCCCACTATAGCAGCTTGCCATTTGCTCGGAATCATTAGAAGTTTCTTCTGATTGGAATTTTATTGTGATAGGAAAAGGAAATTCGAGCATATTTGTGGTTGTGGATGTTACTATTGGGCAATGAGAGTGATGCTGCAGGTTTTGTAACTGTTTTACTTTTAAATGTATTTAAATGTATTTTAATTTTGTGCTTTAACAATGCAGCAGATCAGCACAACTGTGCTAACCTCAGTCCATCTCTGCGTACAGGATTTGTGATGAGAGCGACAACAGGGGAGCTTAGTTCCCGCTTTCCATCTTCTTTCAGTGAGAGAGCATAACTCACAGTTAGTGCTGTCCAAATCTAGACCATCTTCATCCATCTTTAGGGAACATAAATGGACAGATATCAGCTGAACTGATAAAAGAGTGTTACATTATAACATTTTGCCTCGGTCTGTATTCCTTGTTATTTGTTCATTATTTTTATGTAGGCTCTCTTTTCTATTAAAAATAAATAAAACGAGTGATGCACAGAGCTGGTGGAAGGTCAGATTAACATCTCAGTGGTCTCACTTGAAGTAAAATGTCACAGAAATCAACTGATTTCCTAAAATGTGCTTTTTGACATCGGTTTCATCATCTCCTAGTTACTGTACATATCAGTAAGATCACAGTTGGACTTTTTTTTATTATTAAGTTATTTCCGGTTTAGTTTAGAAGTCATCCACAGTTCTCCAGCGTTTTTCTCTCACCTAAGGTCAATCAGCCAATCACTTACTTATTATATAACCTTACTGCTCTACATCTCCTAGCTGCCTTGCTATCTTTTTGTTTCTGTCACAATGGACGGAATGGACTTAGGGGTAGATTTTGAGAGAAGAGTTCACAAGTTTATTCACAAAAATCACCAAAGTCCAAAATATATACAAGGTGTTGGGCGGGGGAACCACGAAGGTGGAAAAGGGGAAACCATAAACACCTCACTCTTCCTCTGCTCACTCACGCCCTTGCTTCTTACACTACACTCTATATACAGAGAAGAGTTTTAGCACGAGCTAGAGATTCATAGAAAGCACAAACTATGATTTGCCAGGGCAGCACCAACTCAGGTTGTTCAACTCTGAGCCACAGCCTTAAGTAGTGGCCGAGGAAACAGGAACAATCAGCAACAGGTGTCAATATTTAGAGCAGGTGCGCAGGCCAAAGGTGGGAGCCCAATAATGAGCTCTGCCCAGGCAGGAAGGAGACAGCGAGGAAGAGAAACACAAGATCAAAACAATAACCTGTAATCCAGAGTGAGCCAGCCCAAGAGACACGGGGACCATGATAGTTTCTATCTTTTCTTAATTTTTGTTAGGAAAATGGATTTGTTAATCATGTTTTAGCCCACTTCCTGCCTGAATCATGCATGAAGTTAACCGGGGGTTCTACAGATTTAATTTTGGGCCTCTGTCTGCCTCTGGTCTCTTATGTAGAAATTCCTAAATCACATTGAAACACATTTAACCTCAAATCAAACTCATGAAAGTGCAAACAGCTGAACGTTTCTTTGAAATGTTTCTTTGCACTCACAAAGCCCTGCCCACTATCACTCGATCCACTTAAAAGTGATTGATGTATCTTGTGTGTATCTCGTGTTATTCTGCCCTTCCTGTTTACTCTATTTGAAAAAGAAATCACAGTTTATAAACTAAAGAAGTTGAGTTTTCTGTTTAAACGCATATAGAAGATGTTTTGTGCTCTGTTTTCATCTAGGCAGATAACTGATTCTTCAGATATGTGGGAACATAGAGGATAGATGAAAACAGGTCCATATATTCTGCTCCCAGCCAGCTTCAATCAGCAGCCTTCTCAGATGATAAGCGGCGTACGTTTATGTGCATCAGAAGAGGAGGCGATGTAGGCCGTGCAGCCGTGGATGCCTGTAAACTCTGTGTGAAAAAGGATGCATCGCAGAGATAAATGGGATGACAGGACACTGCGCCCTTCTGTGGGGAGGGGGGACGTGGCCTCCGCTGCCTTTGATCAAGCTTGAAAATAATTCAGTTTATTTATCGTGCTTTGATTTACACTGGCCTCTGGAGGGGTCACATTTTATCTGTTTGCATTTCACAGCAGGCAGCGGCTTGTTCTGCACTGTACTGGTAGCGTAACGCGTTCTCTTTGAATACGTGATGCCAGAAGATGACTGCAGGAGTGCAACTGTTTACACAGCCAGTATTCAGATGACTGCACATGTGGAACTGCATATAGATCAGGAACCCTCAGCAGAACTTCTCTGCGCTGGTGGGCATCATTAGTATGAGGTATCGAAAACCTTCTGGAAGTTTTTTTGTCTGGAAATTCATTTGGTCTACCGTGTTGCCCTCATTATAAATAATCCATATTTCCACCGCAGTTATTATTTCCTCCAAATCCCAGATCGAGATTTACCTGCCCACAGATAATAGGCCCAAACAAGCTGCAGGTTTCACTAGCAGGTGTTTAAATCAACAGCAAAAGCCAAAAATGTTTGTGAGGCGACTCTCACAGCAAGTCTCTCTGCTTAAAGGTTTATAGATTTAATTAGGGTGTAAATACCACAAAATTAATCAAGAGTTTCTCCTCTCAGATAGAAAAATGAGGGCGTTAGCCGGGACCCAACAGCCCAAACGTGTCCTGGGGCATCTCAACTCTTTTATTCTTACTATGGTGCTATGTTGTGGTATGCATTTATGTCTGAACATGACAACAACCAGCAATCAGACAGCAGCCTTGAACCCATTGGCTAAACTGCTGACTTTTGCCTCCAGGGGAAATGCAGTTTTGCATGGTGGTGCAGACAGTGGAAATCCAAGCCAAGACCCTGCACTAGTCGTTGTTTTTGAATGCAGACATAATTTAAAAGCTACGCTAAATAATCATCAGACAATAGACAATGGTTTCAAACTGCATTTTGGAAAATGCACAACGTCTTCTGCTCTTTATGTGAAATGTTTACTTAAATTAACGGAATGTGACTAATCAACAGACGCTTGCAACAAGCAGACTACAAATGGAAATAAGATAGCTTATGCATACAGAAGAGGTTAATTAGATGTTGAATGGAATGGCTCTCGTAAATGGACTGGTTGTTAAATGGTGCTTTTCCACCCCACAACCCATATGGAAAAGAAATAGAAAAAACTTGCATCAAATTTGGCTTGCTTCATATAGTGAATCATATAAGGTTTATATGATTTACTCATGAAAGTGGCCAATTTCTCATTAATCTCATATATTGTTTTAGGAAGTATCCAAAACATACAAGTTTCATTTATATAATTTTTGAAGGGATCTTATATCTGTTTTCACTGTTGTATGCTTTTCATACAGGTTTCACACAAGACAGATACAAACTTTATAAGATTTATATATATCTTTTCCATATGGGATGAGCACTCAATGCATTTTACACACACAAACAGGTTTATCTATCTAAGACTACCACATATTTAGAGCAATTTGAGGTTCAGCATCTTGCCTGTGGATACTGGAGCAGCCAAGGATTGACCCACCAAACTTCCACTTAGGAGATGACCTGTCCTACCTCCTGAGCCACTGTGAAAAAATCTGAACATTACCTCAAAAAGAGTTGTTGACATTGACATGGGCTCCAAACCAGTGACGCTGGTAAAGTTGAACTATCTCAGAAAAATCTGACCATAAACTGGTGACAGGAAAATGACGATTGCAATGTTATGGTCCACAGTGGCTCCAACTCACAACTCGGATCTGCAACAAACATGGCAGACACCTTCTGAGGTCTTACAGAGTCTGTGTTATGGCAGGTTGGGGTCGTTTTTGTGCTACATGACGGACAAACTGCATATTCATTGCATTCATTGCATATCACTGCAGTTCTGTGTGACTGGAATCCAACCCTTACTTATATAGTTACAAATTTTGGTTATAAATTGAAAGTGCAAACCACCAAAATAAGTTTGTGTGTCTCTCAGAGGCAATCTAAACACTGAGGTATTTTTAGAGGAGCTTAAAGAACAACATTAGCTTAGTTTAGTCGGAGACCAAGCCGTAAAAACATTTTTCCCATAGGAATTGAGACGCATGATCCCAGATTTAGCCATGTGCTAATTTCCATCTGCACCCTGTGGGCTTGTAGGTATAACGCTAAATTAAAAATTACAACTACATATCCAAAGTACTAGATACAAGCAGGGTGATAAAATCAAGTATATATACAGAACCTGTGCCAGCACCTAAGTTGGATGCCTCCCAGAAAACACTCCCAGGAAAAACTCTAAATAATTCATCAGCCCATTACACAGGAGTCTCGATGTTTTCACGATTTCCATCCCCATCAAATTCTAAGATTCTCCTCATGACCTGCAAGACCTTCAGGTTTGGACAGAGTGAGGAGATCAGCCTTTTTGCCGCCGCTTGCCTCGGCCTCCTTTTAGTTTCCTAAAGCTTCTTTAAGCTGCATGAATCCATTGGATGGTTAGCATTTATCTAGTGTTTTTCATCCCGCTGAATCACTGTGAAACCTCCTCTCTCGTCTTCTCGATACCTCACATACGCAGTGTGAGTTGCATGTCATTGGGAGCCATGTAAAGTTGTTAGAGGTCGTTCCGGCTGGTCGGCAGGTTGCGGGTTGGTATTTGCTGGGCGGTCACGGTGGCAAAGTAATCTGGAATCTCAGTGTGTGGGAGCGAGTGATTTATGGGCTCCGTGTTTGTCTGTGGAATTACCGTTTGATTGCTTCATTCCTTCCAGGGCCCTTGAATCCATGCTAATGAGTAAAGTGCTTATCTATCAGAGCATTAGGGGGTAAATCCAATTGAGCTTGTTAAAAAAAAGCCAAGGGGATGCACAGAAGTACAGTTTCAGCAAGTCTGCTCGACTCCTCAAAGATTGCGGTACATAATTTATCTGGATATATTAGGTTACTTCTTTATTTAACCACGCTGATATATTTGACCATTTGTATTGACTTGACCTGCTGATAGAGTTAGGTAATGCTGTTGGAACAAGCTGTTTTCATTACTCTGCATGCAGAATTTGTTAGATCAACAGAGAGAGAGGGAAAAGAAGTAGGGAGAAAGTGAAAGAGCAGCATGGAGGACATGCATCGTTACTCCCTTAAAGAAGGGAAGCTGCCTCGATGTTAGCAGGGAGCATTACCCTTCAATTACTTTTAATCTGGTCAGCAGGACTTCAGCCTCTCACCACAGAGACAGGGTCAATATCAAGGCCAGCTGCCCAAATGAGTCTGGGACTGACCGATCGTCGGGTTCGATGCCTGGCCGTCCTGCTCTGCTTCACACCTGTCTGATAAAACAAAAGTAATAAATACATACCAGTTCTGTTTGTTTTATTTTGGACTTTAAACTCAATAGACTTTCAAACTTTCATGCGAGGTGTTTCTAATGCCTTTTTTTCCATTTTGCTTTCATAGTTTTAAGACTGTAACAGACTAAATTACATATCCTTCTAAAATCAAAGCACAACAGAACCACATCACAGCATCACAGACCAAGGTATTAATCTTTTTTAATAAGGGATAACTAGCTATAATCACTTGCACTTAATGGAGGATCGTCTTCAGAAGAGCCATGCCAAGAATAACGACTACTGAGCAGACTGCTAGTGTTCCTCGAGCAAATATCTTTTTAACCCTGGATGGTTTCCAGGAATCAAGAAGCACAATAACAAAAACAAAGAAATGCGCACAGGAATGAAACTATGATGGAAATTTAACAGAGGAGTATCAAGACTTTGTTTAACTGCTCTTGTTTCACTGACATGCTCTCAGTTCTTTAGGCGTTACAGCCAAGCTGTCAGTCAGCATTAGCCACTGTTTGCCTGACAGGTACTGCTGCAGGAGCGTGGCCAAACGCTCATATTCACCCCTAACAGGCTGCTGTAAGTCTACATCAGATCTTCAGCATCCTTTCCAATTACCATTAATCTCTCACATCACATTTAGATACACTGCACACCTCTTAGTTGGGCTTGTGGGTGACTAGGCTAACGCAAAGTATTTGGTACTTTTTCAGGAGTTGCTGACAAAATTAAATGGAACTTGTTTCATATCTTAACATAGACCCTTTGATTTTATCAACTTTTGCAAACATAGGTCCACACCAGTCCAATATTTCTTTAAAGTATTAAAAAACAGCTTCTTTAAAACAACTAAAGAAGCACGGTCAAACGTCTGTGACTTCAGATCCACTGTAATGGTAATTTTAACCTCTTTTAACTCTTTCATGGCATGCACTTTTAATTTATCTTTGCTGTTTGGGTTGATTGGGACCCGATGAATGTAAAAAACAAAGAATTATGTGATTTTTTCTCTTTTTTTTTACCTGATTTTTGTTTCTGAGAACAATGAGATCCACATTTAAGGACATTCGCTTTAAATTTCGATAGAACAGTGGCAGTATAATGTCCTCGTAAGTGGAAGTCAGGCCATTGTAGAGCAAAATGTAGTATTTTGATCTAGACAACCCAAAATGTGTGGACACCAGGTCCTAGGAGGTTAATGTAGTGAAAAGGTAAAATAGTTTCAAAGTACAAGACACACATGGACTATCGATGTGTTACACCAGCGGTCCCCAACCCCCGGGCCACAGACTGGTACCAGGCTGCGAGAGTTGAGGCTCGGGTGTGAAATTCATGGTTTTCAGGGTTTTTATCGTTAACTCGGTTTCTCTGGGTCTTTTTCCATGTTGTAGTTGTGTGTCTTATTTTGAAAGAAATATTTACCTGGAACGACGCAGGGTCCTCTTCCCAGTCCGACGTAGTTTTATCCAGAAAGGCTCCCGGGCTGTCATCGCCGTGGACCGGCTCTACGTGGACGGACAGCTCTACCGCGACCCTGGCACCACTCCATGGCTGTATTGATAAGAATCCGCTACACTATTCTCTTCACTCACACTCTCTTGTATTAACTTTTGCTTAACTATGTAATTTCAGTTTGCTAATTTAGTATAACGTCACCGTCACTCTCCGCCAATGCTTTAATTGGAATGTTTCCGTTTTTATTTCTTTTTCCCTCTCTCTCTCTTGTCGCGCACCTTGCTCTTTGGTTTATTTGCTTCTCTTTTCTATCACTATGTCGATCACCTGTTTCCCTATCCATCCACAAGCGACACTGTCTATTTCTACATGCTTACTCTGCACGATCACGCACACACATGCTTTTAAAGGCAACACATTTACAACAGCCACACAGCGCACACAGATATAGGACACGTGCACACATTTGCTCATATTAGTTATTATGCACACACATAGTCAGACCTATGGAGCTTCTTGCCGCGCATTTTCTTCTCTTTACTTACAAAAAAAAAAAAAAAAAAAAAAATGATGTGTTTCCATTTTCCTCACCCGTCTAAGCGAGACACACAGCGTACATCATTAGCCACAAACACACAACTATGGGCATGCTAAGATTTGTCACATGGAATGTGCATGGAGCTAGCTCTAGGGAAAAAAGGTTAAAAATACTTAACCAACTTAAAAAATTACAGGCAGACGTTGTTTTATTACAAGAAACCCACATGCCTGTCACAAGTTTGAATAAACTTAAAACACCTGAGTTTCCTAATGTGTTCTCTGTTATAATTCTAGACAAAGAGGAGTAGCAATTCTAATACATAAAAATATTAATTTCACAGTACTCGATACAGTTATAGATCCAGAGGGCAGATTCCTAATCGTCAAACTATCTATACTTAACCAAAAGCTAGGTATTGTAAGTATATATGGTCCAAATGTTGATGACCCCTCATTCTTCCACGGTTTTTTTAGTACACTCTCCGAACACCTAGACTGCACAATTGTTCTTGGGGGAGACCTCAACCTGGGACTAAATGAAGAAATGGATAGGCTCAATACAGCAGGAACTCAGCGTAACTGGCAGTCCACAAATATAATCAAACAGTATATGAGCGACTTTGGTCTTTGCGATGCATGGCGCTCCCTTCACCCCAACAGTAAGGAATATTCTTTCTTCTCACATGTCCATCACTCCTACTCTCGTCTGGATTATTTTCTGGTCAGCAGCTCACTGCTGAGTAACATTACAGACACTGAGATTCATCCTATAGCTGTCAGCGATCATGCTCGTGTATCTTTAACACTAATACAGATGAATAATACTACACCAAGAAAAAACTGGAGATTTAATACATCACTGCTCAAAGACGAAGAGTTTATCAAATACTTTAAAAAAGAATGGACTCTATATTTAGGCTTTAATGACATTCCTGGAACATCAGCATCTGTCCTCTGGGAAGCAGGGAAAGCCGTGATGAGAGGTAAAATAATCGCTTTCTCATCACATAAGAAGAAAGAAGAAAACAAAAAAATTCAGGAACTAGAGAAAAACATCAAATCCTTAGAAAAAGCCTATGTGTCACACCAAGATCAAGAAATATTAAACAAAATACGCAAGACAAAACTAGAATTAAATGAAATTATTAATAAAAAGACTAAATTCTTAGTACAAAGACTTCGCCTGCAAAATTATGAACACAGTAACAAATCCAGTTAAAAATCAATAAAGAAAAAACAACTATATGTGCTGTTAAAGATTTATCTGGGAATACAATATATGATCCTAAAAAAATAAACAAAATTTTTAGGGATTTCTATAGCAGGGATTTCTATAGCAGATTTCTAACTTTATATACACCACAAATAAACCCATCTAAAAACGAAATTGATCAATTTCTCGACAACATAACTCTTCCAAAATTATTAGACACCCAAGCAATAGCACTGGATTCGCCACTGACGCCAGGTGAACTCCAGGAAGCTCAGATAAGTATGCCCAATAATAAGGCTCCAGGTCCAGACGGTTTTCCAACAGATTTTTACAAAGAATTCTGGACAATTCTGGCACCAGTTTTTCACAGGATGTTGCAGGAAATCAAAGAAAATGGTAGACTACCACCAAATATGAACTCTGCAAATATCAGTCTCTTACAAAAACCAGGCAAACACCCTGTATTTCCTTCAAGCTATCGTCCAATATCCCTTATTAATGTAGACCTTAAAATAATCTGCAAAGCTCTCTCAAAGAGATTAGAGAAAATAACCCCCCTTTTAATTCATCCTGACCAAACTGGTTTTATAAAAGGTAGGCACTCATCAACAAATACACGTAGATTACTTAATTTAATAGACTACTCATGCAGTAAAAACCTTGAAACCATAATATTTTCTTTAGATGCAGAAAAAGCATTTGACAGAGTTAACTGGAAATTTCTATTTGCAACTTTACATAAATTTGGTTTTGGACCCTCTTTCATAAACTGGTTAAAAATATTATATAACTCCCCAACAGCTTGTGTCAGAACAAATGACCAAACATCCTCCAGCTTCTCTCTTCTGAGGGGCACCAGACAGGGATGCCCACTCTCCCCTTCACTGTTTGCAATTTTTATTGAGCCACTAGCAGCAGCAATTAGACAGGCTACAACAATTAAGGGCATAAAATGTAAGAATATAGAACATAAAATCAGCCTTTATGCAGATGATGTGTTACTTTTTCTCCAAAACTCACAAACCAATATCTCTGGGGTAATTGCATTGATAAATTCTTTCTCAAGTGTCTCAGATCATTCAATTAACTGGTCAAAATCAACAGTTCTTCCGATTAATTGCTCCTTCCATAATTCTTCTCCTTCCCCACTGCAATGTGGAAATATAAAATATTTAGGTATTAATGTCTCTCCTAAACTTTCAGAATTAACTAAATTAAACCACATCCCACTTTTAAAGACAGTAGAAGGCGACCTGGCTAGATGGAAATCTTTACCCATATCACTCATGGGAAGGGTCGCCGCTATAAAAATGATGGTCTTGCCAAAAATAAACTATTTATTTTCAATGATCCCAAATAAGCCATCACAAGATTGGTTCAGATCTCTAGACTCGTATATTTCTAAATTCCTTTGGAAAGATAAACCCCCACGTATCAGCTTAAAAACACTACAAAGGACCAAGGATAAAGGAGGATTAGATCTGCCTAACTTTAATCACTATTTTTTAGCCAACAGGCTTCAGTTCATCTCTAGATGGTTTAAACACACCCTCTTAGATGAACCTTGGATAGATGTAGAACAGGCACTATGTAATAACCTAGAAATTTCAGACCTACCATTTATCAGCTCAAACATCAAACGACACAAATGCTTTAAAAGCATCAATATTAGCTCTTCTCTGACAGCATGGTGGGAGTTTCTAAAAATGACAGAGTCTTCATTAATCCCATGCAAACGTACACCTATCTGGAACAATCCGGACGTATTACAAAACAATAATATGATAAAGTTTCCAGATTGGAGTTGCAAAGGAATTAAATACTTGGAACATATGTTGGAAGGAACAGACTTTATTTCGTTTGACAGACTAGTTACACAATATGGGATCAACAAGAAACGATTTTTGGAATATCAACAAATTAAATCCATAGTAAAAAAGAAATTTAATCCCAGTGAAGCTGAATTACAAACACCACCAAGTGTGGTACAATTTCTTAGTCTAAAACCCCCCAAATTATTGTCTAAAATATACAGAACACTTTCTAATGAATCAATATCCCTTCCTATTGCAAAATGGGAAGCAGATTTATCAATCAACTTAGACCCAAACCTTTGGTCTCAGATATGCTTAAAAACCTTTCAATGGATCAGAAATCCCAGTTTGCAATTAATACAATACAAAATATTACACAGAGTGCACTATACTGGTCATAGGATGTTCAAGATGGGCTATACGCCTTCCAACAACTGCTCACACTGAACAGCAAATACACCGGACAATTACATCCACGCTCTTTGGTTCTGTCCACCAGTTCAGAAATTTTGGCGTGAGATATGTGAAGACTTATCAAAGTGTCTGAAATGTAACATTCCAGCCTCCCCTTTAGTATGCTTGCTGGGCAACTTGGATGAGGTCACTGCAGAAATAAACACAGCCCACGTTGTTTTTACGGCCCTATGCATTGCCAAGAAAATGGTCCTCATTAACTGGAAAAATAAAAATAATCTTAATTCTAACCAATATAAAAACCATCTAATAGATCACATTAGTCTTGATACAACCTCTGCCATCACATTTGATCAATCCCTTTGGGCTCCTTTGATCGGCTTCATCACCTAGTGGGGGTGGGGGGTCATGGTTTGGTCCTGCCTTCGCTATTGTGGTTGATATGGTGGTAGGGACGGCCTTAGGGCATCCGGGGAGTCCCTAGGGACGTTTCCCTAGAGGGCCTAATCTGGGGGATGTGGCCATGACCTGGTTAGGAGCTCTGGGGGCTCTTAGATGGTGTTTTCCTTGTGGCTGCATACAGCGGAGATGGGGGAGGGTCTGTGCTGGCGGACGCTGGTTACTGGCCTGGTAGCCTGGCTGCCCCTGGGAGGGTCCGGGACGGGCGTGGAGGCTTGGGGGTCTGGGGGTGCTCCGCCCCCCGGTCTGGGGTGCTGGCCGGGCCTTGGGTCCTGGCTGTTGTGTCGCCGGAGCAGTGGGCGGGTGGGTGCAGGGGGGCTCAGCCCCAGTGCAGGGGACCTCTGGTGCATCGGCCCAACTAGGGGGCTCTCTAACTGGTGGGGAGGTTGTTATATCTTTGCAGGTGGTCTCCTCACTACAGGAGCTCACTCTGCAGGTGGGGGGAGAGATATAGGAGAGGTGGAGAATGAACTCAACCTGGGTGTCTATTGTCTTGTGTAGTTTGGGAGATGATTGGATGATGGGGTGGGTGCAGTTTTCTCTGGGGTGGAGTCGGGTGGGCTGCCCCGGACTCTGTGGGGCTGGGCGGTGCTGCTGCTGCGGGCCCCGGTCCGGTTGGGCCTGGGCCCCCTTGCCCTGGTGGGTTCCAGAGCGTGGGGGTGCCTACTGGGGTCAGCGGGGGAGCTGGCCCCAGGGAGGGGCCGCTTGCCCCTCCCTTTCTTCCCTCCCCATCCTCAGCTGCCTCCCTATTCCCGCTCTACCACACCCACCCACACACGCAGGGCTTGGGGTGCAGGTATGTCACCAGGGTGCAGGGGAGGCACTCCCCCTCTGTCCCCTTCTGGCCGCCTGTGCCTCAATTTTATTCTGCAACCTAGACATCCACATTACTCACACTCTCACATAACACATACATATAGGGCCTTGGGGGTGGGCACATTTTTGGAATATCAACAAATTAAATCCATAGTAAAAAATAAATTTTTGGGTTGGAGTGGGTGTACTCCAACCCACCTCTGGCGCTGGTGCCCTACCCTCAATTTTAAATGCATTTAGACACTAAGGGTTTTCGGGAGGAGCCGTGCTGCTCTCTGAGAGGAAGCTAGTACCATGCTCTCCTGAGTTTTAAATGCACTTTAGAACAGCACACAGCAACACTACATATGAGCGGGCGTAGGGAGGTTTGAGGTCTTCACTCACCCCGGTTCTGTTAGCCGTCAGGGCTGGGGGGCTGGGAAGAGGTGCTGGCCGTCAGACTGGGGTCTGGGATGCGGGGCCTCCCTGCTACTGCAGATAAGGAGGTGGTCCGCTTGCCTCCACCCCAGAGAGAAGGGTTACATCTCCTGGGTCTAGGTGCGGCTTGCCCCTCTGAGGGCGGGGGTACCTGGACCTGGGATATAGAGTATGTTTGGGGAGTGCGACTGTCTGTGCAGTGTCTATTTGTGTCTGTCTATACGTTGGGTGAGTGCCGAGTATTTGGTTGTGCATATGGGGTGGGAATGCACGTTTGTGTCCGCGTGTGCCTGTTCGTCTGTGTCTATATGTCAGGTTGGGTCTTAGACTCAACCTCTCTGGGTACATCTCAGGCCCTCTAAAGTACGGAGGCCTATCTCCCCTCACCACACTCCCTGCCGGTGGCTGATGCCCTTAGACGTTGGTGTGTTGGTGGTCCTTGTCGTCTGGGGCTGGGCGCTCATGTATGTACCGGCTCACTCCTGGTGGCCGATTGGCGGGGCCGGGCGCCTGCGGCCTGGCTGGGCTCCTTCCGGGGGGTGGGATGCCCTCAGGCCTCTGGCCTCTGGGCCTGAAGCTCGGTCCTCTCTGGCACAGCTGGCTGCCGGCAGAGCCCGCGGGCACGCCACTGCAACCCCCTCTGGCCTCTGCTCCGTAGCTGCGGGGTGACCTCTTGTTTGGGGCTCTACTCAGCTCTTCCCAGGAGGGTGGCACGGTTCCCCCCCCTTTGGTGGTCCTCCTCGGGTCCTTGTACTCTGGGGCCTCTGGATATCTGGGGCCTGGATCTCCTCCATACCTGCTTCATACCCTGGTGGACGGGGCTATGGCTCCCCACACTCCCTAGCAGATCGTTACATGGAGAAACCTTTGGAATACAAGCATGCTGATCCACACAGATATGCACACAGGTGTACACACGGGTGTTCACAGACGCGGACTACATTTTGTTTGCATGGTCTAAATCAGCGGTCCCCAACCCCCGGGCCTTGGACCGGTACCGGTCCGTGAGTCGTTTGGTACCGGGCCGCAAGAGTTGAGGCTTGGGTGTGAAATGTATGGTTTTCAGGGTTTTTATCGGTTTTCAGTGTTATTTTGTTATCGTTTTTATCGTTAACTCGGTTTTCCTGGGTCTTTTCACGTGTGTTATCAATAAATCTTCTTTTTTTTGGTACCGGTAGTAGTTTTATTTTGTTGTATTTATCCGCGACACCTTAAAGGCCGGTCCGTGAAAATATTGTCGGGCATAAACCGGTCCGTGGCGCAAAAAAGGTTGGGGACCACTGGTCTAAATAAATGTAGAAAAGATTTGGTTACTTTTGGGAATAGCTTTGAAATCAGGTTTCTTCCCTGTTATAGGATTCGCTGATAAACATATCCCAAGGTAAATACTCCACCCTGTCACATCCAGCGAACTCCAAAGCAAAAACATACAGCTTTTCCAGTCGGACTTGGAGAAACCCTATCACCAGAGTTTTGACGTTGCCAAATGTTTGTATGGGAATACTGCCATTTTAAATGTGGTTGGAGAATATTTGTGATTGTTGGGAGTGGGCTGTTTGTTTCGGTATGTTTTTATTTGGATGTGTAACTGAATTTTTTGAATGCTGGACAAAATGTTTTCTTAGTTTCATGTTCAGGTTACTTTATTTGTGTTTTATTAGTTTGCCCTTTTGCCTGTGTTTTCGTAAATAAATGCCAGAAAAAATTGCTGATACCTGAGGTTTGGTTTCGATTCAGAAGCAAACGCTTAATAATTTCTTTTATTTCAGGGAACTTTGACATGCTGAGTGCCTCTGGACATTTTAATTTGAGTGAAAATTTGAACTTTAGCTCTGACACTCGACTCTACCTGTTATTTAAAAAGTCCCCAAAGGGAGATAAACTCTGGTTTCCTACATGGACTAACTCACCACCTCGACTACTGCTGTTCCTCAGCTTGGACCTGGTGTCCACATATGTGGACATCACATTTTGGGTTATTTAGGTCAAAATACTCAATTTTGCTCTACAAGGGCCTGATATCCACTTACGAGGACATTATACTGCTACTGTTCTATCACAATTTTAAATGAATATCCTCATATGTGGCTCTCATTTTTCTTAAACACAAAAATAAGGTAAAAAATAAAAAAATGGTAATTCTTTGTTTTTACATTCATCAGGCCCCAATAAGCCCAAAGACACTCCCCAACAAGGCCGTTTAAAGAGACGTTGCTAATGTTGAAAGTGTTGTGTGATTTCAGGGCTTCTACTTCTTTCTGCCAACACTTCTCACCCTGTTGCTGCAACCGTTATTGACATTAGAAGACTGTTCATGCCTGTACTGCTCTGTTTCGTCATGATGAGGGTTTGGAAAAGAAATCAGTGTATTTATGGGAAGCTATTCCAGGTAACCAGTGGCAACTGTTATCACTAAGAGAGGCAAGGATGCAGAAGTGACACCTGGGTCATACACCCAGCAGCCTCATTATAAGGCATGCAAGGACAATGAAGGTGATGTCTGAACCTTGGAATTTGAGTGTGGAATTTGCGTGACAGCCAGAGAAAGATAAGAAAGGAAACGATTAACCTGACCTGTGAGGCTGGAGCATTTATCAGCGAGGCTATTCGCCCTGATTAAATCTCAACATTTGATCACTGTGGAAGGGAAATGGAGCACGATTTCAGCCAAGCTGTTGGGAACACACATGTGCTCAGGTGGACGGAGTGAACTTACTATCATGTTTTTCCCTCTAAATTTTTAATTTCCTGATTAAGTCCTATCTCTTGGGTGATATTTTCAACTAAACTGGTAACCCATTCTGCAATTTGGGAGCTCTGCAAAGAGCTGGATCTCCGTATGGCTGCATTAACTCAGATTCTGACAGAGACAGCTGGGGCAGATGTTTCCGTCCACAGCTGAGCAGCTCAGATAAATCACACGCTGACACTACGCCGAGCTGTTTTATGTGTGTGTGTGTGAGAGAGAGGGAGAGCGATAGAGCCACCACAATCCTGGAGTGTGAAGAAATGAATCCTTTTAGTATTTATTACAGTGTTCGGGATTGTGCTGAGGTGACACCACAGAAATGTTCAGACTGGCACAGAAAATCTCTCAGGTCATATTACATATCGTATTGTTGCCTGCTGTTCGTGTTAAATTAACACCATATGTTTTCATAAAGGATGATATGGAATTTTGCTCCTACTGATGGATTCCCAAATGTCGGCACATTTCTAACCACCTTCTTAAAGCTTTCCTGATCAATATTTCGGTCAGGACCACTAAAGTCAAAGAAGATTATTTTTTATCTGGGGTCATTTATATTTGTAGTGAGACTCTATTCCAGGAAACTTTTGAAGTGCATGCAAGAAAAGCCCAAAGACCAGGAGGGGATGAACATTTTTTCTAACATATTATTAACTTAATCCCATTTAATTTACTAGATATCTCATAAGGGACATATAGACTTATCAGCACGCCTGCTTATTCATGCAACTACCCAGAAAGCCAGTATTTACCTCTAAAATGTGTCACAGTGTGATCTCAGTGACACTGACTGTGGCTTTGTAGGTGGGACGCAGCTGGTTTGAATAAATCTGATTACTCAGAATGGCGCGAAAAACAAAAAGTATTCAGCGAGCAGCCGTTCTGCAGATGGAAACTTGTTGATGATATAAGTGAGAGTAGGATGGCGCAACTCTTTGCAGCTCAAAATGCACAAAGCAACCTGTGATGCTTTCCCAACCAACAGAGAACCAGTTAGCTCACACACCAGTTCTTTTCAGGAACCATAGGACCAGTCACCCTGGAGCAAACTAACAGAATTTGGATGAAAAACAGGTCTTTAGAGAACTATGCATTCTCCAAGTGAAATTACGCACACAGTGCAAGTTCAGTTTTGGCAGATAATACAAGTATCAGATTCACAGAGTGTTAAGTCCACAGAAGTCTGAGAAACGAATGGCAAGTCTTTTGGCTCCTGGTGTGAATGCTTCTCATTGAATTCAGATTTATTCCAAAAACTGAATGTAAACCTCAGGTTTTTTGAGATGACAAATACATTGGCAGCACTTAAAGTGCAGATAAATAAAGCCTGATCACATATGACTGGTTAACTATGGTTAAAATCCACGAGTCTTCTAGTATTAAAACCCTTGTACCTTGCAGATATTTATTCATAGATACCTCCCTTTGAGTCATCCTGACCCCTTGGATCCAGCTCTTGCTGCTAACAATACCTTAGTATCCAAATCAACCTGTTTAGGTTGAAATGCCCAGAACTTTGTCAGCAAACTGGAGACAAACCATTTCTCTCACATCATCTGACCCCTCTTTAAATCTGTGCTGAGAAAAGCACCTCAGAATTCATTCACTTGACAAACCTTGGAGTGAAGGCTCTCCAAATCAGAAGTCCACTCCTGTCCCCAAAGAACAGAAACCTAAAGACCTGAAAGAGTGGGTAACTTCAAGAATAGACCTATAATAAATCTCAATTTCTGCTGAAGCTGCAGATGGCAGGCTCAAAAATTGGCATCAAGAGCATAAATCCACAGACCCCACCTGCTTTGTGGTGTGGGGGATAGTTTTGGCACAGTTTGAGACCTTTAATGCCAACAATCAAGGTTTTGAGGCCGTAGTCGTTCCAAGTGTTGCTGCAGACCATGTTTGTCCCTTTATGTCTACCCCGTTTTAACAGGTAAGCAAACAATGAGAGGTTTCAAACTGGTTTCATTGGTTTGGAAGGTGGTAGAAGAAAGGTTTTGTAGAATGCATGTGCAGAAATGACTTTTTCAGCATGGAGCAAAATCAGACAACAAGACGTAGCCCTACACCAAAACAGCTCACTGGAAGAAATGTAGCATTGTATTAACACACAGAACTCACACAGATGAATGAGTGTGTGTGTTTGTGTGCAGAACCTTTTCCTGATTTTTCCACAGGAATCTGTCTGCTCCTTTATGCTTTCCATTTTATTCAAGCTTTCATTACCATTAGCATGAACGTTTTTAGCATCAAACCCACTGTAACCTGGCACTTCAAGCCTCTTGTGAAATTCTCAGCAGATTTAAGCTTCAGCTCGTGTTTTCATTGTCTCTGTGACTGACTGAAAAGTTTCCCTTTTTTGCCTGGAAACCTCTTTAGATTCAGCAGGCGTAGCAGGCAGACAGGAGGGGATATCCAACAGGTGGAAGTGAGATGGAACGGGAAACAGAGTGCCCGCAGAGACAGCCTGAGGCTCACCGACATTCCTCAGCACCAAAGGCCCACATCGGGAGGTTTTGCAGAGGAGCTGGAAGGAAGGGATCAACTTTGAAATTATTCAGTTAGACTGTCTGCTTCTCAAAGTTGCTGTAAGGGTTACTGTGATTTTTCTTCACTATCCCAGGAATTTAAAGGAGTGTCATTCATACGGACTAATGCAGTGTGACCCAGAAATTCTGGCGAGCGCTCTCACGATGTTCTGCTTTGTAAGTTTGGAAACACTGCTGAGAAGCATTTCGTCAGCTCTGTTCTGAGCCGAGACAATGGATTTAACTGTATAGAAACCAGCGCAATTGCTTCTGACGGCTGATGCAAAACACGAGCGATCATGTTTGAAATTTTGTTCTGCTTTAATACCTACTTTTAATCCCGTGTGACGCCGCTGTGCAGAGAATTCTTGCCCAAGTGCTGTTTCTCCTCCCCTGGGCTTTAACTTTCAAATTCCATTCAGGCAAAAAGCATTTTCCCGACAATTCAAATCGTCTCATAATGCCAACTCCCCGGTGTATCACCCCTAATGTAGCCATTGCCCAGACAATGCCTTTGCCTATTTATCACCAGTAATGACGAACCAAAAAAGCAAAATGGTGGTACAAAATGAACATTAGAAAAAAATAAAAATGAAACGATGTGATTGATGTTGTATCCTCGGAAAGCTGGCACGCTGGGGAGCAAAATAAATGAACGTCAAAGATTCCCTTCTGGGCAAGAAGCACATAGGGAAGAAATCTAAAGCACTTTAATGTCTCTGTCTTCATTTTTCACCAACATCTACTGTAGATACACACACACACACACAAGCACACGCGCGCACACACACATACACACACGGAGAGTCCTCCGCCTCTTCCCAAACTCTCTTGCTCCCTCTCCTGCTCTCTGTAAAGACTTTTATGTCTGCGCTCGTCATTTGATTTGCAATTCATTCCTCTCCTTTACAATCTGCTGTAGTCTTCGCCCTCCTCCTCCTTCTCCTACCCCCAGACTTCCCTGACATGAGCTTGCACATAGAAGCAGCTCCAGTAATACTGTTGGCAGACATCTGGAAATGTTTTGGCCCCGTGCTGGAGGTCACTGTCTCCACCAATAGAGCCCATACCTCAACCTTCGCAATGTGACAAGTCTTCATATATCTCCGACCCCGTGCACTGTATGGAAACCCCCCTCACCTCCACCCCCGCCAAACACGTTCTTTCCTTTCTGCTTATTTCCTCCCGCCCTCGTCCTCTCACTGTGTAAAATTGTATTTTTTGTCCATCTGTCTGTGCCTCCGCCTGAATCTTCAAACCACGTGAGGAAGAGCAGTCGACAAAAACGCACTTCAGTCCAGTCAGGACTGAGATAAAGGGGGGTTTGACTGGGGGGTCTCATCATTCCCGTCATCCCTCTCTGAAGGATGAGGACAGTTGCACCACTCTGTTGTTGCCGTGCAACAAACGAACCAGCTCTGATGTGGCGAGCCGATATGTTTTTATTGTGCGCTTGGTGCAGCTTTACAAAAAAACCACACAGCACAATGACTCATCTCTCAGAACATTTCTGTTTTATTATACAGCACATAAATCAGCTGCTGTAATCCCAGAAAGCACAGAGAGATAATGCAAAGCTGCACTGACCGCTGTAAAAAATGGTGCAGGGCACGTTTGTGGAGAGCTAACCCAGCTTGTTTTTTTGTAGCCACAATTTACAGTTGACCCTGACAAGTCAGTGTTTTAAAAAGAGGACAGATGTAAGGATTCGCTCACTGAATGTGCGCTGATTGTGGGTTCCTCTAAACAACATCTGAGGCTGACTTAAACCATTTGTCACAGGAAACAAAAGACAATAAATAAATCACATGAACTAGAAAACATGTCCAGATGTCTTTGTGTTTTATAGTCTTAGACCATCAGAGGGACGATGTGTCTGTAGAAGTCTGAACTTTTAAGTACTTTTCACAAACAGTCTCAAAGCACAAAAAGAGTTAAATAAATAAGAAAATCAAGTCCCATAACAGTCATTCAAAGACTGGAATAAGTTTTAGGTTACATGTTGGATATGTCCGACCTGACGTGGCGCTGTCATTTCATCTTTATTGTCAGCCAAAAATAAAGATGTTCACTTTTGTGTCACCTTTGGTTTGGAAGCCCAGCAGCACATTCTTTGTGTCTTTGTTTCTTTTTCTCACATTATTAAGAGATTATTTTTTTTAAACTGGCGAGAAAGAGAAACACACAAGCAACAGTTCAAATCTTTGGAATTGGGAAAATGTTCATTAGTGGGACTCAAAGCGTTTTCTTCTGCAGGGTTTATGAAATGGAATAAAAACTCTAAAATAAAAGATCAAAAAAGGAAAAAAAACATTACTTTTGTAACAGAATTATTGTGGCTACATAATGAACTCAGTGTATATGATTTTATTTAATGTTAAGTTAAATAATACTCATGTTCATCAAACTGAATCTCTTTAGCCTGATTTAGCTGATGAGCAGACATGCTCGTGTCTGACTTCAGAAACCGACAAAAACACAGCGGGACATCATGATGGCTACATCCATCTTACATATGCAGATGCAAACTCTCATATTTGAACTCTTGAAAAGGACAAAAATGGCTACAGATTCAAATTCACTGAGCCATCATCATTTATCTGCCATGTATAGTTGATATGATGGTGCATACTTATATATCTCTTGCAATTTGTTTTAATTTGCTTTTCACTTTCACTTCCGAGTAGCCCTCAGGTGACCCTGAATCCTCTTGTAGTTTTGCTGTAATAGTGCAACAGACCACGGGGTTCCCCATGATGCACACAGTATTTTTTTTCTTTACTCACGATGTTTTTATACACCACTCAGTCGTTAGTTATCATTAATGTCTGGCTGTCTTCTACAGTTGACAGTTGAATTTAACTGCCAAAAAGACATTTTCAGAGCATCGAGGACTAAGATATGAGGGAATTATTTGACAGTCATAAAGGTATTAAATGAGAAAATATTAGGAGGAGACCTACACAAAGGAGAGAAGACGGACACATGACTCGAACAAACGTCTGGACTGATCTGAAATTTCTTTCATGCCTGAGAGAAAATTAGCCTGCGAAGCTCCATCTTTATGGCTGCATGTGCGCTGTTAAGATTCACTCTGTCCTTTGTGATAAATTTAAAATGCTGACTTATCTTTCCTGTCTTCCTCCATCGTGGCCTCCTCCATCACCCGCCACCATGTCCAAATTCCCCTCCCTTTTTTCTCCCCCTTCCTTCCACTGAAAGCATTGCGATGTCATATTTTTAAGAGGCTGTTTGCTTTAAGCTATTTATCTGCACACTCTTGAAGGAGCGAGGCAGGGTGGCATCAGAGATTAGCGGGCAGAGGAAGTCGAATTTACTTGGCTGGATCAGCATGTGGGAAGCGGGACTGTTGGCGGCAACGCCGTTTGTCAAAAAACATTGACCTTGTGCGGGAGAAAGCGTGCGTTCTTTGTGTCGTGCATTAGATATTAGCCTTCAGTACTGTTGTCAGCTTAACCTGAGTGTGTCTGATATGCAGTGGTGTAGGCGTGTTATTTTTCACTTTCAGGGAACGACAAAATATGTATGTTCCACATAGAGAGCGCCGAGAGAGGATGTGAGAGAGCTGCAAACCATTTCCCTCAGCTGCTGCTGTAGCAGACATATTTTTCAGGATGTAGCAGCATGTGGGCCCGAGCTCTGTTTGTCCAGGATGACACCCTTCACATCCATTCATCAGCGTCCCGTCAGACCTTCACTGACCTTGGGTCTCTGCCTGTGTGGTGTGAGGAGAAAAATGAGGGAGAGACGGGTTCGAAAGGAGTGATGGAATGTGGTCGGTTCCACGTTCTTGGGTGCTATTTTAATTTCTGTCTCAGCGGGGCGGCAGGCCCTGCTAACTGCAGACACAAAAATAAATAACATCCAGTTTCAGGATTCAGGCCAGAGAACCGGACCGATCAGAGGTGACGAGAAGAGGAGCACCTCCTAAGTGATGCTTCTTTATCTCCTCAACAAGCCAACAACGTGGGGATATTCATCTCCCTGAAAGAGGTGTGAGCTGCGAGCCGATCGGTGTGATAGTGTGAGTCAGACATAACCAGGCATTTGTTATTCGAACATCTTAATGATTTCACCTTTTAAGCCGCACAAGACTGCAGTCCCTGCAGGTGCCCGGGTGACAGATGGCGAGCCTGGGCAGGGGTCCCTCCTTCTGCAAGTTATAGATGGACACCTTGTCTCAGACTCTCTCTCTCTCACACACACACACACACAAGGAGAAAAAAGCAATTAGGGCCAGTGCAGAGAAAAAAAGGCTGATGATGATAGAGTTTTACGTTCCACGCCTTTCATCTTGAACACTCTCCTGCACAAAGGGACAAGCTGTGGTTTTTCCAAGGGCAAACATGAGGAAGATAAATTAGACTGACTTGTGCGTATCACCAGAAATCAGTTCGCTTAAAGGATTTGGGGCATTTGATTCAACATGCATGTAGTGTAGGTCACAGAAACACATGGTTTTCATTTATGGACGTACTGCAGGTCGAGTGCTCACAAGAGGAACACAAGAGGAAGATAAAGCCATTATTCCATGAGAAAAACAGCTGTTCGTGAGATAATGGACAGAAAGAAATGTATTTGACACATGATCATGTAGCGCCGCTGGAAAACACGTCAACAGAGAGATCATATGATACTGGAAACACCTGACACTCAGCTGACTCCCCGCTGAGGATGTTGATGCGTTTTCTTCCTTTGAGAGAAGAATTCAGAATCTGTTTTGTTGTCACTTTCAGTCACCTTGGGGCAGCTTTTGTTGTGAATTGCCATTAAATGCATAATAATGACATGACCTGAATGCTAGCATAATTGCGTTTGACTAGTAAGTCAGAAGGAGCGTTTGTTTTCTAAAAGACAAGCTGTAAAATATCAATTTAAGCTCATTCATTTTTTTTCTTTCAAATGAATTAAACTCCCACGAACACGACCTTCCTCTGATCTTTACCAAGAACTGAGAGCATATATTAAAAACCTAACTTATTTAAGATGGTTGCAATAATATGGGTAATGTTCAGCAGCAATCACAGGCAGGCTAAGCTAGGCCTCCAGATTTCCTTCCATCCATCATCTGCATCCAGCTCGAAGCAGAGACCTCCCCGTCCAGCCACCTACAGACCTTCCAGGGGAAAACCAACACATTTCCAAGCCAGCTGAAAGAAGCAGTCTCTGCAGCATGTCCTGGGTCTCTGCCAGGGTTTCCTCCTGAGGGGTGTGCTATGAAGGAAGTTCAACACAGCCAGAATTTAGAGAGATAACAGGTATCACGTTTTTTGTTAAGCCAGGCTTTTTTTTAATAAAATAAGCTGTTTCATGTGTCATATCCCTGCAAGTGCTGGTGATATAGGTGATATAAGACAAGAAATAAATGCTGCAGAAAATTATTGATCCTGGGATTTATCACACAGAACCATAAAATAAACATTTGAATTCAAACGAATGACTTTAATGCTTTTGGTTATTCGTAAGTTGACAGCTGCACATTAGAGATCTGAAACTGTAAACTGGATCTGCTTAAATATTTGAGCTTACTGGCCCACAGCCTAATAATGGAGATGTGGAAACTGCTCAAAGGGGAATTCCTAAAGAAAGATTTGCTTTCACTGACACAGAAATCTCTGACTTCAAGCTACTTAAGCCATTTATTTCGCTTCCTAGCACACCCCTCAGGTAGACACCTCACCTATGAGGGTCCAGTAGGCCTCTTCGACATCTCAGCTGGTGTGTTTTGATGCAAGGTGGATTCCCCTGAAGCCCCCGACAGTTGACAGGTGAGCTAACTTAGCTAACTCGGTTCAAATCACAGCATCAAGCAAATTTTTATCGAAACTCAAGTCTTTTCAATTATTTTGGACACCTAATTGCTTTGTTTGCTCGTCTTTGTATAGACTTTGTACCTGGCATAAATAAGTGCGAGGATGGAGGCACAAACTGGTGCCGACATTCATGTTGGTTAGATCTGCTTTTCTAGCTTAACAAGCACACAAACATGGAAATATACTAAAATATCCTGGCAGCATTGTTTGTGTCCTTGCACCAAAAAGTCTCTAACAATGTAGCTTGCTGCTTGAGCTCACCAGAAGACAGAAGTGGTACATTTCTCAGAAAAATAGGGCAGGAAAAATAAAATAGTTGAACCAGAAATGGAAATTATTGCTAGCTTGGTTTGTCCAAGTAAATTAGACATAATCATTACCAAGAGGTTTGACGTATTTCGATGACGAAAATATATCTTGAAGTGGCTATCCTTGAAGTTTTCATCAATGTTCTGTCCTATCCCAGTCTCTCTTCTTCCTAATGCTTCTCTCATCTCTCTTTGTGTTTCTATGCTGAGCTGAGAGCGGCTCAGATAATGACAGATGCATTAGTCTCTGAGACTGAGCCTGATTGATTATGAGTCCCAGCCCACAAACAAATAAAAGACTTCTATCGGGTAAATCTTGATCACGGATTCTCTTTGAATCTTTGAAGTTTAGCAACAAAGCATCCAACCTGTTTATGTAGAAGATGTATGTATTAATTGCAGAAATAAATCCACATTTCCTTCAACAAATCAAAAAAGTCACCTCTGCAGGAAAAGTTCCATGTGATTGTGAATAGGAGGGAAATGAAACGCTTTGATGAAGTTTTCAGGCTCCTGCGGGTGTAAATCATGCTGGTGCTGACCTGTATATTAGCTCTTTATGTCGTGTTTACGACCGTAGACAAATCAGTAAGCCTGCAGGATATTTATTCCAGGTCCCTGACAGCCTTTCTTAGGCTCAGTGGTGCTTAAGCTCACTGCGTGATGGTTAACCCTCCTCGCCCAACCCCGACTCACCCCCAAAACACACACACACACATATATATGCCGTCCCTGGGTCCAGTTATTTATGGTATAAGCGTACAGCCACCTTCCGTCCAATTAAAACTGAGTGCTGGCTTTGTGCAGCGCCCCGTTCATCATGTCCCTCACCGGGGCTGTTAGAGTTCCATCTCACCCGCTCTCTGGGGCTTAGGAGCATCTGAGTTTAAAGGAAATGCCACCAAATTTCATCCTACAACTAAGCTATCCCCATGTTGTTCCCCACAGTTCAGTTTGTACAGACTAATGTTAAAGGGAAAACCAGCTTGGTTTATTACAGGCCTTTCTTTGAGCTCCAGCAGCTCGTGTCCAAAACACACAGAGGCATGGGCTGATATTCGGGTGGTTGTAGCTCAGTCCAAAGTATCCTTGGGCAGGATAACATCCCCAAGTTGCTCTTTGATGCGTTCATTGGACGGTGAAAGTGTTTAAATGTTGGATAGAAAGAACTTGGGTAGAAAAAGCATAGACAAAAGTGCTTTTGTGAATGGGTCATGTAGGTGTGCTCAAGTTGATATATGTAGCTATATAAGAACCACGCCATTTACCATATTAACAGTAACATAAATGAAGCCTCAAAAAAATACCATAGTGATTTAACCTTGGCCTTCATTTTACTTCAAAGTGGTGTCCTTGTAGAGCCAGACACCTTTTCTATCACTGCTTGGATTATCACATTAAACTTCCAGGAAGTACAATGAGCACTATGTGAGACATCCTGGATCTCCTTCACTGTTTCAAAACCGATTCTTCAAATTAAAAGTGATTTTGAGAAATAGCACAAACGCGTGACGACTCAAATCTGTGGACCAGAGAAAAAAATCACTGGCAAACACCAACAGGAGGTTTGGGAATGTGCTAGATAACAATCTCCTCCAACGTAAGATCATCAAAATGTGGTGAAGAATGCTGTTCAGGCTAATCAATGCCTAGACCAACACTTTATTAAGGAACTAGTACGCTATTCTTTTATCTGCCTGTATGAACACTATGAAGCCAACTATCATTGATCCTACTAGTTACTTCTACAGGACAGTAACTAGCAAACATCAGAAAAGTGATTTTCACTAACTGATCCACCGGTTGTGTCTTCACATCGATGTCCTGTCACTGTTGACCAAAGAGTAAAACAAACATTTTAACTTCCTGTTAAAAAGGATTTCTTCCACTGAAACCATCCCCCTGTGCTGCTCATAGCGTCTGTTCATCTTTACATTAGCGTGTAAATCCCCTTGAGGAAGAGCAAAACTGGTCAGCACTTCAACTTCTGGACGACTGAGCTTGAATAGAAACCTCTAATTTTCATGAAGGCATTCAGAAGACATTTTAAACTCTGGCTTGCATCATTTAGTTTGCAGATGAAATTAATTTATCACGAGGAAAAAAATAGGAGAGTACTTTTAGCCTCTTAGTGTCCATCAGTTAATTGGTGACCAATCTTAGATTAGGGGTAGGGTTTCGTTAATGTTCACCCCACCTTTTAAAGAGTTGGAAACAGGCAAATGAAAAAGCTTTTAACAGAAAACTGTAATGTCAAAATATATCAGGCTTAATTCTTTAGAAATGAATATTTTCTGGTTTCTGAAAATGTGGATATTTAGCATGTGAGTAAAACAAAACCCAACGTTAACCTTAACCTCAACCCTAGATTAGATGGGGTCTCCGGTGGAAGTTTTTACTTTGTAATACTCTTTTAGCAAAATAACTGGTTTATAATCTTGTTTTCATACATATTACATTTCATAACCTCCTGCTGAGTAAAGATGCCAAAAAGACAACAACAACTTGACAGCTGACTGAAAGCTAAATTAAAAATTTCCTCCTGTTGTAAACTTTAGGTGGTGAAAAGTTACACGTGAAAGTGAACAACCAAGCCGGTTGGTGAGGAATTATATTTTTGTTTGGACCGTCTGTCAAAAACATCCATTCAAGGTCGCAGGAGCCTGTGAAATCTGAAGCGTCTTCCCTCAAACCTGCTTTGTTTTCTCTACAGTGTGCCCGTACATGTCAAATTTCACCGTCCTCTGTGTGTCTCTCTCACTGTCTGGAGAACAATCCCCCTCTTGTTGCAAGCAGACGGGAATTTTTAGAGGTGAACGCAGCCAGTCAAGCCTCAGATCATTAAAATCAGCATGCTGTCTGGTTTCTGCTTCAGCCACCGGAAATCCACATAAACAATGCAAAGCCTCCTTCGCCCTCACGGCCTGTAATGTCGAGTGTAACTGTCTAAACTGACTAAATTTATACCTGATAATAAACATGCAGCGCAGAGAAACTGTAAGAAATAAAAAAAATCCCTGCATGATGATGATGATGGTGATGATGCATGCTGGAGCCTGTCCGAGGCTGGAAGGGTCAGACGCTGGTGGTGAAAACTTCAAGTTTTTACTGACAATTAATGGACACAGATGGCTCATCCAATAAGCTTCCTCTCAGCGGTGAGGTGAGAGGTCGTTTCCGTTTGTGGAGTGAGCGGGGACAATTCCCTTACCTCCTGCACATACATCACGGTGAGCTGCGGAGGCCCCGGAGGGCATGACCCACACTGGGCGGATGCATCAGAGCACCGAGCATGTCAGCACCGTAACCTTCACTCTGGAGGATTTAAATGGAGCTGCTTTCTCCCTCCACTTTGACTCAAAGGTGACCTCCACCCCTCTTTTGCCTGCTATTTTACTTCATTTCAAGTTTTTGTTTCTCATGCTGTCTCTGTCTGTATTTTCTTCCTCGTTTTTCTTTCTTTGCATGTACAAGCGAAGTTTAAAATAGATCCGACTGGGTGGAGCCGCATTCCCCGTTTGCTTTCTCACAAAAATGGCCGCACAGTTTTGTAAATCAGGAAATAGGATAATTATCCAGAATATTAGCATTCCCCCGTGTCGCATAAATAGAGCTTTCCCGTTAATCCCCCAAACTGAAACATGCATTTACACAGACCATAAGGAAAACAGACGAGTTCACTCCGTTCGCTGTTTGTCAAACAATCCTACGGTAATCTCCCCCGAGTCCCTCAGAAGGCACCAAACATTTCTCTTCCTCCAGGGGCCACTTTAAACTTTTGTGGTCTCGGGTGTCAAAGTCAGAGAAGTGATTACTGCAGGAGGGAGATGATCCCAAGCCCTTCTGCAGAGAGGCCGTGCACGACCACAAGAACTGAAAATCAAACAATAACCCACTTCTCTGACTCTCTGAGTAAATACAGGAGGACAGGGGTCGAAGATCCGCTGCTGTTCTGAAGGCAAATATGCCCCCTTTGAGTAAAATGATGACCTACATGTAATAAAATCACACAAAACAAGCAAACAGTTCCCAGCTGAAATGTAATCACAGTTCACTTTATTTATTGCTTTAATTTTCTAACATTTGCTCCGTGTGAAACACAGATTAATGCACTTTTCAAAGCACTAAATCCAGTGAAGCAGCAGAGCCACGCCAAATCATTACTATAAAGTAGTTTTATTAACCACTAATTAGTTTCTATTCTTTCTACTTTTCTGTGACCTTGCCCCTGGGGGCCTCAAGCCAGTGTAGCCCTACCATCAATCTCTAGCCTGGGTGAATTGAAAGGGCATCCGGGTGAAATCATTGCCAAATCAAACATTACATGTTTGGTCGAGGCCCGGCTGGAGACAGATGACCCACCTCTGCTGGATTATTTCATTAGTGTTCAGCTTGCATCCACGAGCTCTTTGCATCAGTAGGGCTTTCTGTGCATCTGCGTGGGCGCTCCAGCTTCCTCCCACAGTCCAGTGACATGCATGTTAGGGTAATGAGGGATTCAAAGTTTGCAGTAGGTGTGAACGTGACTGGTGACCTGTCCAGGGCCTGCCCCGTTTCTCTGAACTGGAAGAGCAGAAGAGAATATGTGGATGGCTGGCTTTTAATCTGAAGCATCTTTAGGAAGCACTGACACTGACATTAACTGATATTAGATCGACAAGCCGGTAAATCCAAAGCAATTCATTGTTGTAGAGCAGCCGAGTGAGTGAGTGCACCATGACAATGATGTGTGGCTAATTAAAGGTTAGATTTGGTGACGTTAACACAGCTCAGTAAACCTCTTAACATTCATCAGGTTACCAGCGACCTTTTAAAGTTTACATCAACTCCATTATCTGGAATTTTCATCTATTTGTCACACCCACATTGAAATCTGATCCAAAATGAATGTAAGAGTGATAATTTTGTCTTCTGGGCCCACATTCACAAAGCTTCCTGATATTAAAGGTAGCTCCTAATGACCAAAATGACCTGAGTGTAAGAAAATTGTTAGAATTAAGATGTTTTTAATGAATTTCCCCTTAATGTTGAATAAAAATTAATATAAAAGGCATCCACAAAGTAGAGTCCTTAAAAGAGTTCCTAACTTTAAAAACTGAAGAGGACATTTATAGAAGTTTAAGATCTTATTTTGATACACAGTGAAGTTGAAGTTGTGATCAGTGATGACCCTAACTCTGACCCCTACTGTGTTTCTTTTAAATCAATGTCTTCCAAGTTTCTATGTGGAGCTTGCAGGTTTTGCCTCCTCCTGGCACAATGAACTGGATAAGTGGAAGAAGGTGGAGGGGTGGGTGGATGGATGTTCTCAAACGTTTTGGCAATAAGGGGATTAAAAAGCAGTCCAATTGGCAGGAAACAATTCATTCCAAAAACATACTTTTTTGCTTGTTTTCTATTCTCAGGTTCAGGGCTGAGGATGACTTCAACCTCACAGAGTTAAGAAGAGGAGGAAATGTTGGAAAAGGTGCAGCCAGTGATGGGATGACTGAAAATGAGTCACAGTCGAATTGTACACATGCACAGGTCATCTGTGAATCTGGTTTTGTAAACCAAGAACACCAAACCACAGCATACTGCAGGACTCTGTTTTCTCCCATCCAATGCAATAACACAATAACTGCACAACAATGATGATCACGACACACAGACTGCTGAAAACTGCAAGAATGTATCAGTGAGCCAATTACAACACATTCACAGACTCACATTGTGATGCAGTTTGTTGCAAAAAAAATGTCCAAACTCAGATATTTAAGTTAAGGCAGTGGGAACGAGACGTTACTCGTGCAGTCTGCATCATTTGACTATCAGCGTTTCCCTGAGAAGTTTCACGTGTACACACTGTGTGCGCCTGGCTTTCATTTGTTCCCTTATTTGCCTGTCTAGACAAGACCACAATCAGTGTGTAACTCTGTGTGTGTGTCTGTGTGTTGAGTCAGGACAGGCTATCTGATGCCTCTCTGGGACACACACATTAGCCATCAATCATATCTGGGAAATGAAATGTCTCACTTTGCCTCTGTGGTTTAATTCGACATAGAAAGCAAACACAAACACACACACGCGCACACACACAGGTGACCTCAGTTTCATCATGTTATGATACCATCTCCTCTCTCATCCAGCATCCCACAATTAGTCCCTCCATTTCCTCTCCTCCTCGTTTCCTCCGTCACTCCCTTTTTCATTCCCTTCACTCACTCATCACATCGTCTTCCTCATTCCTTCTCATCTTTCTCCCACACCTGCTTCCGCCTCCACTTTTTCCTCTCTTCTTTTCCTTCACCTCTTCTCTCCTCTGCTCTTCCTCTCCTTCTTTTTTCTCCTCTCTTCCTTTTCTTTCCATTTTTTACTCTTTCTCTCTCGCCTCCTCTTTTCAGTGAAGTGAAATCAGCTGTCAAAGCTGCAGAAGAGTGACGAGTCAAGGTGGACTGGACCCTTTCCACTATTTAGCTGTCATTCAGACTCACAGTGTGTGTGTGTGTGTGTGTGTGTGTGTCGGAGGGGTGGTGGGTAATAGCACTGACACAGCAGTCTGAGTATGAGAGCAGAAGCTGATGATTAGATTGCCTCGACTCAATCAAACGGCGGATGTTGTCCTCAGCAGTTGAGGAAATGATTCGGCCCCTTGTGTATCTCCAAAAGAAACTCCTTGGAACGAGAATATAAAAGGGAGCCAATAATTAATTGAGGAAGTACAGATAGAGGGGAGGTGGTGGTGGTGTTGGAGGTGGTAGGAGGGAGATGGGGGGGATTACAACCAAATGTCACTGACAATTAATTTTCCATTGCACAAAGGCAGAAAATGAAGAGAGGCATAATCTGTTCAAGTCAATCAGATCCTAAATCCCTGTGACAAGCACAATCTATGATTAAGTGGCTGCTTCGTCGCCGAGGTGCCTTAATTAATCTATTTTACCTTGTCATCACTTTTGCTTCCTGTAAGTCGCTAGCAGGGTACCTTTAATAGAATAACGAGCCACTGTTTAAGAGACGCAGGCCTTTCCATCACCATAAACGTCAGTCACTTGGAGAGGAGGGAAGTCGCCTTGGTGCAATCTGTCTGCAGGAGCTGGAGAAACATACAGTAACTCATCTTTCACTTAACGCCACATCGCTTTTTCTCTCTGGTTCACGGTGACTTTTATAAAAGATGTATCTTTAGTCTTTTCCTTAAAACTATTACTCACCGCTAAGTTATGCGGTGCTCTTTATGCGCAAGGTGTTTGCCAAAGATAAGTCATCGTACGCCCATCGCTCCCCCAGAAAGTCCCCAGACAGCCCTGATAAATGCTCCATTGTGACTGCGTGTCATCGCGCTCATGCTTTACATGCAAAGTACAGTGAAGGTCCTTTGTTACCTCTTAACATCCACCAGGTCACTGCCAACCCATCTAGGATAGGTGTAAAGGTAGGAAGACTGCTTCTTTTGAAATGTAACATATTCTAGTTTCTGAATATTTCTATTTAGTGTGAGCCTAAACCAAAACCCATCCCTAGTCCCAACCCTGGATAAGTTGCCAGCGGCACTGCCCTATCGAGGTGGAGTTAAAGATTATTTTACACTTTCTAAGAACTAGAAAACAGGACACGATTCACCGACGCTTCCTTAACTCAACCCATCTGGAGGCATTTAGACAGTAAAGCAGTCGTGGAAACCTTTTCCACTCCGAGTTCAGCTTTATTTACTCTGCTTATCTGCCCTCTGGAATCAACACAGCCAGGCTCAGAGCAGCACTGTTTATTCAAAGCCAGCAAAGAATAATAGAGCTCCGGCCATCAAATCCAGAAGCCTGAAGTCATTTGTGTGTGCACTGGGTGTTTCTAATGGCTTTGCAATCCAAAACCACTTGCTGGACCTTTGTTCAAACTCTCACCAACTAAATGCAAACTAATTGCTTCTTCTCCCCCAGTGGAGCTCCCTCATTCCTCTCCATCCATTCTTCTGTGATTTTTCTGATTTGTTTTTCTTCTTAGGTGTTATTTGCTGTGAGGAGCTAGCGATGTTTCTGACTGACCTCAGCTGATATTGTCCAGTACCCAGTCTTGAAACCAGGTCTTCTCTGTCGTCTACATAAACTGGGTTTACTGCCTTGATTACTTGTTCGGTAGAAAGACAGCTGTAGAATAAAGAATGTTTCTGCCCGTCCAGTGCGGATGAGGTATTTTCTATTTGTCGCCGTGGGAGGGACTGCTCCTCTTCTTTGTGGGTCCTTGTGAATGCCCCTGCCTTGCTGCTGATTAAATTAAGGTAAGTTAACGGATTTTCCCACGTGCTCTTGCAGGTGCAAGAAGAACACAGATGTGGTTTGCTTGGCATTTCTTCAGTTTAAACTTGACACCTTACATTTAATTAATCAAATATGCTCAAATGTTGTTGACGCACTCCGTTTTTGTAATTGTTTCATCAGTTTATGTTGTTATAATATTTGTCCTGATCCCCACTGTCGTATTTGCTGTGGGGCTGATGATGTCTGGGTGTCAGCCAGTGTTGATACGCCATCGGGTGGCCTATGTGTTCTGGTCAGCTGTGTGTGTCGTCAGGTCAAATAATAGCTGACCTTTTAATAGAGGAATCTTGACACACTCAAACAAACACAGCGATTCTTCTAAACTCGAGCACATCTCTCATACTCTGACATACTTTTCTGACAGCAGTTGTATTTTTTTTCGTGAGATCTTGGTCGGCGGGTCTGTTCCAATGTTGTGGTTCAAACTGATAAGGCCGTCAGAGGAAGTCCCGTCCCAGCGTCAGAGGGCCAGAGAGGAAACAGGAGGTCAGCCCGCGGGGTCAGATAAACTACGGTCCTCTGCAGATAACGCCGGCCTCCAAAACTGGCAAATACTCCCTGCGCTCATCAGGTCCAATCAAAACAGGGAGTAAGGCAGAGCAGAGCGCTCAGCAGAGAGGCGGAGAAACGCGAGGAGAAGGAGGCAAGAAAACTGGAATGGGAGGAGAACGGAAGAGCGGCAAATCGCCATTATCTCAGTTTCATGGGCAAAAATAAATAACAAAGACAAGAAGATCACTAACCTCAAAGTGAGGTTATCAATTTTTTCCAGCCCGACTCGAGTCTTGTGTAGAATTTAAGAGCTGGAGGTAAGCCCGTTGGCACTCATCACTCCTGTTTGTAAGGAATCAGTTACCTGTGACTCACTGCCTCGCTGCGCACAGTTTGCAGGGTGATGCAGTACGATATGCTAAGCAGGAGATGCATCAGTCAATAAAACACAGAAAGAAGGAAGACAAGTAAATAAAACATTTTTCAGGTGTTTTTGCAGCTCTGAGAATGACTGTCTCTGTCCTCTTTGAAGGCCGTGCGTTAAATTGCCCTAACAGACTCAAAAACTGAACCACACCAGCCAAAGTTAGAGTGGAGGTGTTTAGCTTTATCCACCGTTTTGATTTTCTAACTGCACCTCAGTGGCCTGGAGTTAGAGGACAAGTAGTCTGCACTTCAGCTCATGCCTCAGATAACAGCTTTGTTCAGTAGATTAAGGGTTGAACTTTCAGTCTCTTCAGCCACAAGTTAAAAAATATCCTGCTGTTGCTCAACAATAAAAAGAATCCACTAGAGGTCTTTTTGTGAAGCAGCTGTAAGAAAAGCTAAATTCTTTTAGCAGCTTCTCCTTAAAATAAAAGCATAAACAGAAGAACAGTGTTTCTCCCAAACACTGCTGACTGTGGATCAGACTCCTGGGACTGCAGACTATAAAACACATCATCCACAAGATGCAAAGTTACATTTTGAAGCCTTGATTTTCAATTCAATTCAATTTCGTTTTATTTCTTTAGTGTCATATCACAGTAACAGTTGCCTTATGGTGCTTTATATTGGAAGGTCCCCATGAATCCAAACTGGGAGCTGGTTCCACAGAAGAGGGGCCTGGAAGCTGAAGGCTCTGCCTCCCATTTCACTTTAAAAAACCCAGGAAACACAAGTAAACCAGTAGTTTAAAAGCAAAGTGCTGTATTAAGCTTATACAGTACTATGATGTTTTTCAGATAAGATGGGGCCTGATTATTCAAGATCTTGTATGTGAGAAGGATTTTAAATTAAGTTCTGGAGCCAATGAAGAGAAATATGCTCTCTCTTTCTAGTCACTGTCAGTACTCTTGCTGCAGATTTGAGCTCCTATTATGGCTTTTCTGACCATGTGTGATCACATTTAGCTTTTCTAGTAGTAAACTACATCCATAGACTGTATTGGAGCATCACACAGACATCCAACAGACACATATACCTGCTATTTAGTACTCAGTAACAAATAAAATGCTTGAATTTCAATGAGAAAAACTGGACTGGACTTCTTGGATGGTCTGTTAGTACAACTATCCACACAGCGCCCATATTATTGGTCAGATAATTGCATTAAAATGCTTCAAAAGGTTCCAACTGCATAAACGCGGTCTACAGATCCAGTTCAGGGACTCCAGTTAGCTGATGTAAAGCCTGGCAGACTGTGTCACTAAAAAAAATTGGAAATTAATATTAAGGCCTCCAGTGGACATTAGAGGAACTGCAGGGTTTGGGAGTCTGTATAGTGGAGTGTGTTCAAACTTTATTCCAGAAAATAGGGTGTGGGGGAAGGAACATCCTGAAAGACAACTTAATTCTGGTTTAATTAAAGTTCTTTTTTCAGGCTGTGAGCTAAATGAGATTCAGCATAAGCTCAAAATTTGAACATATGGTTTAATTAAAACAGAGTTTAGTGCTCAAAATTACATTAAATTTAATCTGCCGAAAGAGAAAAAGAGAAGAGATGTGTGTTAGATTCACAAAGGGACATACTGTTGGTGATGATGCTCAGGATTAGCTTTGCCAGTTATGCAAATTAAATGCAAAAGAAGCTAAAATGGGTTTTGCTCTGTTTTTTGTGTTAACGTCCACTAGAAAGAGGATGTTAACTCAAACTCTAACAGCCTAATCTCTCACTGACAGTAAGCCTTTGTCATATTCTCAGAATAGGGAGACATCATGCAAATAAGAATAGCCTGGTTCCCACCCTGCGTGAACTCATCCACGTTACCTCGACCTCGGCTTGGACGTGTACTGACGAGACGCTGCGTGCTTCAGCCACCGTGCGCCGCACCTGATGCTGCTCCGAGCCAGATCCCCACTGAAATAATTGGCTCATTCGTGGACACGATCACTCTCTGTGGGCCTAATCATACAGTCAGAAATACATTTGTAATAAAACATGCATCAGCAGTAATTTAGTGCCTCCGAGGCTCATTTCTAACCGAGTTTATCAGGTGATTATTGATGCGTGTTTAAATCTCATTACTGGCTGCCAGAAAACAACCAATTAAACATACCCTTTTTCAAAGTCACACATGTACACTTGATATGACTCTAAATTTCACTATAATAATTTTAACCAGCAGCATCCAAACCTATCTGAAAACCGAACCGGCACATGAACGCTCTGGTTTTTGTCTGGTGGGTAAGGTGTGAGCGCACACACGTGTGATCGTATGTAGGTGCCACTGTGTCCGTGCAGATGAAGGACAGGGTGACACTGCCAGCTGACTCTGCTCATTCCCAGCATGATTTGGAGCAGCTGTGGTCATGGCGCTGCAGCACAGGTAATCTCTCTCTTTCCTCCTCTTTCTCCCGCCCAATAGATCACGGTTTAATCCCTTCAAAAATCTTTTTTTTTCTCAAGGTTCAGGTATTATCAGAGTTGTGCTGAACCTTGATAGTGTTGTTTGCATTAAAATTCTGGATTTAAGACCAGAGCTGAACATATTTCACTAGCAATCCAGACTTTACTTTCCATTTTTGATGAGAACATTATATGGGATTTATCGCCACTGCATTAATGAATCATCTCAGGTCTATGGTAACATTCTGGCAGTCAGACAGGACCTGCACATTTCAACACACTTTGCTCTGCTTTAGCCCTTTAAACCAACAAGTCTACTAACCCTGCCTTGTAGTTTTCAACCAGTTTTTCTTTGAAAAGTGATTGATTGGTAGTCAATGGTTTCATGATTGCATTCCACCTCATGGACTCCCTTTTTGCTCTCCACATGAACAGTTTACCTGACAGCAGCCAAAGTGTGCTCAAAGGTTATTGGAAGAACTGAGACTTCAAATGGAAAGCAGAAAACTTCCGAGAACACAAATCTTCACATCCTCGCATCTTCATATTCATATGCAGATGTCTGTTTATTGAGATTGTCTCTATATAAATAAATTAGAATAGAATGAAAAACACTTTAACTTTCATTGCATGCAAATTAAAATGTTGAGAAAAAACACTGCAAACACAATATGTGCAATAATTACACACCTCTCTTTAATTGCGACACAATGAGAGAGCATGGAAAAAAACAACAATGAAGATCGAATAAATTATAACATCGGAAAATGTCTCTTTTGCTCGTTGGTGGCAGTGCTACTTTTTATTTTGCTGCTATTATATCAGTTAGCTGGAACTCTTTGTTTGTGAAAACTCTTCATGTGTCCTTACAAAAGATTTTGTGTGTGTGTGTTGGAATTATTTTAGTGGAGTTGGCGTGCTGTGAATTGATCTCAAATTAGGTGCAATCTCAGTTTCTTTGGCCTTGCTGTGAAACACGTTAGATTACAGGTGGTCAAAATAAAATCATCTATATTTCATTTACCAATGCGTGACCATAACTGGACCACAAAATGGGCTGTAATTGTCACTGTTCCACAGCCGTTCACAGAGCAGAGGACACTGCAGTTTGGGTTTAGACTCATGCTGCTACTTGCAAACATTACTGCAAATGAGGGTTCAGAGTTTTCAGCTGTTTGTCTATGGTTTTCTACAGATATTGCTGTCATGAATTTGTTGACGCTTAGCTAGTCATAATTTGAGCTATTATGTGTTAGAAGGTGAGATACATGCTATGTTTATGTCCCATCAAAGGTATGATGGTTAAGATTGGATCCATTTCCAGCCTGCAATGATAAGGGGATGAGGGTGCTGGTGTTTTCAGTTTAATAGCACTTTCATCTTGAAATAAACCGTGCTCTAAATGTTTTGCCTTGCTGTACAATATGAGAGCATGTGCCAGAACCATTTGAAAATATAACCATAAAAACATATAAACACTACATATTCAGCCATTGTGAAATCACCCACTGGTCAGTGGTAGTGTTTTCTACCCATTTATTGTTATGGTGATCGAAGATGGCAGTTAGCTGCATTTATATGGGTGCATCACACAGACACCTGCAAACTAGTACTCAGTAACATCATAATAAAATCGAAGAATTTTACAAAAACTGGAGCTCAGAATTACATTACAAATATTCCAACAGAACATGCGCAGTTCTGATGTGCAGTTCAGGGACTCCAGTTAGCCAAGGTGAAGCCCAGCACAGCTGCCTGTGTCACCAGCCACCTGTCAGTCAAAGAGGCCGCACCTCTAATAATGCGAACTTTAGGCCTTAATACGATTTAAACAAGTGAGTTATCAGATGATTAACCCACTGAACAGTGGTTATCAAAAAATTAATTATCTATAGAGCCCAAAGCGGTTTGCTTTATTAGGCTGTAAAAAAAAAAAAAGAAGTTATTTCTGCTGTAAAGTTGGACATTTTTAACATGCGAGTCTATGGGGACGGACTCACTGATGGAGTCTCTCGTGGACGTTGAAGGAACTGCAGCTTTTCAGACTTCCACACTGTCTGTACTTTTCAGTCCCATCAGGTGCTGCTCAATTTATTCCAGTAAGCCATAAGTGAGAGCCATAAATGAGAGGCATAGCGTGCTTCAGACTCATTATTTTCTTAGCCGTGGAGGTTACTACTGAGAATAAAATTAAGAACAGCACAATATGGACAGGCTGCTGATTGGAGGGGCAAGTTGTGTCCCAGGGCATCTTCGTCACCGTTGTGCATGTTAACAGTGTAAAATCACATTCTATGCAAACAGCTTCTATCAGAATGAGAAATAAGAGCAGCTGCAGCCTCCTCTGAGCTCAGGATTTATTCGACTTTTTCATTTTCTGCTTTATTCTGCACACATTCACTCTGATTTTTCTACATTGCCCTGTTCTTCAGGTTTCATATGAAAGATGAATACAGATATGTTTTCACACACCTCTTTCTGAATGCATCAAACCCAACTCAGGGAGGATCTGTTTATTATTTGCTGGCTAGATTGGAGGGAAATTGCCACATGCAACAAACACTTCCAGGCAGGCCTCCATCAGAATACTGAAACATTCTGGAAAAGCTTGTTAATTGATTCTGGTCACAGACCGACAGCTCTCCTCATTTAACCGACCATTATCCGTTTCCCATTTGATCACTAGACAGGCGGCAGTCACTCGTGCCGGTTACGGGGGATGCAAAGCCCTGTGGTGACCTTTGCTATAGGTGGCCGTGACTTAGCTTCTGTCTGCTAATGAATGCAAATAATGTCATGTGTCAGCCTATTAGCAAAAAGCCATCGACAGCCTCGGCCCTGTGCACACACACTCACTCTCGTCACTGTTTGTTCACGTCCTGTATACCTAATGAAGAAGAGCTCCATTACACCTCCGACATGTTTGGCTCCATCTCTCCCTCTCTCTCACTAACCCTCAGTCTCTCATTATACTGCAGATTGTTGTCTTTTTGTCGAGGTAAACACTTAAACTGCAGATCTGCCAGTGACACCCAGACTTGTTTTCTTCATGGTACTATCATGCTGAAGGATCATAGACAAAAACATAACCACAAAGGGATGCAAATCGCCTGCAAAGAGGAACAACATGATTACAAAGAACAACAAAGATACACAAATTGGCACATAAATGATGAATGGCCACAAAGAGGCCAAAAAAGAAAACCACACAGAGATAAAAAATGGCCTCTTATAGAAAGATTTGACAGAAATAAATGTCCAAAATGACCAAAAATGACAACAAAAAGAACCATCTTAGAGTGAAAAACTGCTACTTAATGTGGAATCTTAGAAGCTACTGGCACTTAAAAAAGATTATGCAAACTGGTTGCCTTAGAAAAATTAACTACAGTTAACTTAAGGTTGGCTAAGTTAAGGTATCTTGTTTATTGTGAGTGTACAGTACATAGAATAACTTGATTGATCTGAGCCAGCAATACTAAATGAATTAGTTTATCTGATGTCAGCTGAAGTAATTCATTTAGTATTGCTTCATGATTCATTTAGGATTGACAGATATCGACATGCATGTCCCCCACAAGGAGACAAAACCCATGAATAAAAAGATGCAAAACAATGACACAAAAAATACACTAAAAGGAAACAGTGTTAATGTTAATGTTCACAAAGGACAAAAATGTAATAAAAAGACAAAGTATCTGTCAAAAAAAAAAACCCATTATAAGTTGATGCAAAATATACTGTAAAAAGTTCATACAAAAACAAACACAATATATTATCTGTTTTATTTATTTATTTTCGCAGACGTTACCATGAATGGAAAAATTCAATGTTTGGGAAAAAAAAATATGAGAAATAAAACTGTAAAACATCAATACAGAAAAAAATTCCTTGCTTTTAAAAAGCTGCAGTGTGCCTTATTTTTACAGATTTTTTTTCATTTGTTTTTATTTTGTATCAACAGGTAGACAAAAAGGTGAGACCAAAAGAAATAAAATCAGAAAAGAGATGCAGAATAATAACAATTACAAGGAAAATGTCCCTAGAAGAATCCCCACCACAAGACACAAAAATGGACACGAAAGGAACAAATGGAAAAACAGACACAAAGATACAAAAATGTCTTAAATGGCATAAAAACAAACCAAAAACTACTTTAGATGCAGGAAAACTTGTTAAACAGCAGCCTCTGCTTATTCCTGAAGTTACATATTTGACTCTCACCTCTGGGGTGTCCTTTTGTGTCAGTCAGACTCATCATGTTAGCATGAATGCTGCTAAATGACCTCTTCACATAATTTTTCACCAGTTTTAATGTTGTAAAAAATACACATTTTAACCCAAACTGTGTTCTTTCCCCAAACCTAACCCATCTGACAAGTGAGTAAAAACAAAGAGAAACATAAATGTCTAAACAGGATTTGTACTGTGGTTCCACTGCTAGACTCTAATCCCACCTCTAATCCGGACTTTGTAACTTTTATATCTCTCAGCGTTGGATATTGCTGTGACCAGGTGGATAAAGGGATGATATAACAGACGGGTAACGAGAAGACGCCCGTGTCAGATGACACCAGCATCATCTGAGAAAACTGTAGCATTTCTGATACACTGGGATACAAATGTGTTGGCAATGCAAAGAGAAAAAGCACAAAAAAAATCCACAGAGAAGCAAACTGAAAAAATAAAATAAAAATGAGAGAGCAGTGAAATCAGTGACAATAAAATGATAAAAATTATCCACAAAGAGACAAATGATGAGTACAAAAGATAAAAAGATGGCAAAATTAAACTGCACTTATTATTTTTATATTCTTGACATATTTAAATCCATTATTTTACTTTACTTTACAACAAGAACCAGGTCCAGAGGTGTGAGGATACCATATATATCTTTTGCATATTAAATACATATGTTCATCTCCAAATCCAGTAAATCACCGTCCCCATTGAAGAAAAGGTTTCTAATATCACCCTAAAGTTGTTTTTCATCACCTCTAAATCAAACTATGTCATTTATATCTGAAGTCCTGAAGTAGCTAGCAGCCTCATGAGCATTCAATAAGAGGCAGAGGTAGTAAAAAATGCTTTGCTACCTTTTCTCATCCCTCATTTTCTCCTCACCTTGTTGTGTCTGAGACTTTGGGGAAGGAGGTGGTGACATACTGAAGCTGTCGTTCCCTAAGAGGAGCCCTGACTTTGAATATTTCCCCCTTTCTCCATTAATAAAAGATAAAAAATGCAAGAGATACTTGGAATGTAATGGACACCTGCACCCGAGAGTGCCGTGATATCTCTATCTATCTCACAGCCTCCCTTCAAATAGCTGTAAATGTGTCACATGTGGCTGCACATAGGCCCACGCCTCAGGCCTCTCCCCGCATGTGTGGTGGAAATATGCTAAACAAAACCCATTGTCCTTCCAGGGAATGTACCTCAGAGTCTTCAGATGGTGAAATATGTGCGGACTAGCAGCGAAAGCCTCGCCTGTTGATGGTCAAGGACGCTGGTGGTGTGTAATGACATGATCTAAAGTTACCACCTGCAAATCAGGTTTAAACAACAGCCACGGTGAGTTCAAGGTAGTAATGTGGAGCTTTCAGCAAAGGTCATGGGTTCATGCAGCACAAACTGACTGCGGATGAAAATCTGTTTTTAAAAGTGTGTGCTAATGAGGAAATGAGCCTCTGGGTAAATATTAATTTGTTGCTGGTCAGCTGTTAATGAACATTAGGCTGTAGGGAATTCTGCTTTCTGCCAAATGACATTGGTAGCAAATAAAAATTGTAGAGGGCCACCTCAGAACAGCAATTATAGTCTAATTCAGCCTGAAATGTCCCAGCTGTTGTGTGTCCAATCCCACTTTGTCACTTAAACCCTCGTCTGTAATGCCTTCGTCTTTTAAGGCCTCAGGGAAAGTCGAGTGTGTCGCCTCCCTCCCTATCCCTTCGTCTCCTCATTTTTCCATCCACTCTGTGAAACTCCGGAGCTTTATAGAGCTGTTTTACCGTCCTGCTCCCTCTCTCCTTTACTGACTCGGTAAATGCTCACAGTACTATAACAATCAGTGCTCATGCTCACAAGTTTTTTTATTACATGATCTGAGAATGTCACCTTCACCAAGGTCAGCTATTTCTCTCACCCACAACTTTAAAACCACCAGCCTAATATTATGTAAAACCCCATTGTGTTGCTAGAACAGCTCCCATCGGATCGTGGATACAGGATCTCTGTGATGTCCTCTGTTTGTGGGTCCTTTGGGTCCTGTGATTTTGCAGGATAGACCCTCCATTGATCAGTATTGTATCAGCAAACCTCACCAATGCTCAGTCATATTGGGATATGGATTGTTTTGGTTACACCTTGCCTCCTTGTCTTTGAGATGTCCAGATTAATGTCAGGACAAATTTTCCACTGGGCCCAGATCACCGTATTTGAATCCTCAGTGTTTTTTGGGGAGGCTGAAATGACTAACCTTTTTTTTATTTTATAAACAAGCATCTCTTGTTTATAATCCAGATGGAAAAACCATTTTCACCATCCATTACTTTCCAGCAATAAGAAAATGTGCCCTTTGGAAATATACCAGAATTATCCTTTAAGCATCAAACAACAGAATGAAGCTTTAATAACATCAACCCCATGAGAGTGACCCATTCACTGGGTGGTTAGGTTGCACACTGCTCAGGCCGTTTGCTGCATACTTTGACTATAATTTTCTTAATTTACTTTTCTTATTCTACTGTATTATAGCAAAAATGCCCCTTAAACAATCTTTAAAAAACAAAACAAAGAACACCATGTAATACAGGCAGCTGATGACTACTGATGTATGAACTATGAGCTGGCTTTTTACCTTTCAACAAAAGCTGGGTTGTAAATCCTTTATTGCTTGAGTTATTTATAGAAAATCGAACACACTCCAGAAGGCAGAAGCAAAGGTCCCCAAGCTTTGGGCTGGAGTGGCTGTGAGCTTATTTCATTTCTAAATGTGAAAAACTGACCATTTCAAGGGCTGCTTTAAGTCCTCCAAGGTGAAACTCCAGCACTCTTTGTAGTTTGGAGAAAATAATTATTGTTCAAACGGACTCTTTCAACCTGCAGCCATTGTGTGGGGTCATCTGAGAACACTTTCAAACAACATTTAAAAAAAAAAAAAGGACTGTGAAAAGTGTTGTTTGGTGATTGTGATGAAGATCTCAGGCCTAAAAGTGGTGAAAATGTGATAATTTTAATTACCTGTGTTGCTCTGAAAATGACATTTGGAATTTTTACCTTCAGGACTTCTTTGACGGACAGGTGGAGACATTTAAAATTGTTTGAAGCTTCTGTAAGATGCATCGTGCATCAGAAATAATAATAATAATAAAGTTTCCAGATTTAATTTTTACTTACAACAGAGCATATTTAATGAAGGCAGAATGTTATAACCTTCTGCACACCCAACTGGGACATTCTAGAAAGGACGCACTATTCAAGCAGTTCTAGCCTTCTTGCCTGAACAGCTGCAAGCTGCTTAGCAACCCACCTCCACCACTGTTTCTGACTAAATTATTGTCATATACTTTTACTTTATTTACGCATTGTTTACTTTGGTGGTCTTGCTGGTCTTCTGCATAATCATATCAGATATGAAAGCCCAACATTCAGGCCATCTCCAGGTCTCTTTAGTCAGTAACTTCATTGAAAACAGAAGGCATTTAGCCTCAGTGGGAGATCATAAACTGTGCAATAAGTACAAGTGTGCTCAGTTCTTCACTTTAACCTACAGGAGACCGTCTGTGGTTCATCAGTCAGACCCATATAAGGTAAAAGTAGACTACTTGAATTCACAAGTGGAAAGCCATTTTTATCCTTTGAATCACTCAGTGAGTGGAGCTGTGGAACAACAACCACAACACTGGATCATCAGACCAGCAGCCTCTTTTTTTATGTTTTTTATAAGTTATTAGTTTTTTCTGTTTTCACAAATAGTACATAATTACATAACATAATAAAGTGTACAATTCAGAACCAAAAATAAATAAATAAACAAAAAACAAAAACAAACAAAAAGCAAATAAACAAAACAAAACAAAAACAGACTGATAACTAAGCACAAAACACCAGCTCAGGTCCATCTCAAAAAAAAAAAAAAAGTAAATAAATAAAGAGAGAATACAATACAGTACAATACCTGTGGTCCCAGTAGTACGTTGCAGTTTGAACACTCAAGAGAATCCTTGTAACATAATATTAGAAACGTCAGGTTCCACATAATTCAAGTATGGTTCCCACACCTTAAAGAATTGATCTGTTTTTGAGTGCAGTACACATGTAAGATATTCCAATGGCACTAGATCCAACACTACTCTTTGCCAACCTTCAATAGTTGGTGCTTTTTCATTAATCCATTGGAGTAGTATATTCTTCCTCGCCGCATAGGTGAGAACACAGTACAATCTCCTATTATTCTTGGATATTAACCGCTGGCTGGGCCATTATGAGAGAGGGTCCATCACCAATTCACAACAGAAAATCTTCTCCATTTCAGATAACACATTAGACCAACATTCTTGCAATTTCAAACATGACCAGAAGCATGAGCAGAAGCAGATTTTTTTTTTTACAGTCTCATGAGAAAAGAATATAATACATTAGTACTTAAAGAAGTAGTTACTAATGAGAAAAATGTTACTTTGTTTTAGAGGCTAACAAATTTCATCCTGTCTGTTTAGTGTACAGAGTTCATGCAGGGAAGGATAACTGACCAGGCTTCTCACAAGGTCTGAGTGGTGAGAGTCCCAGTGGGCAAAAAGGACATTTCTTTAAAAGTCCACAAAGAGATGCAAGAGAGTTAACAACGACAGGGAAGAAGAAAACCTCAACTAAGGCACAAAATAGCAACCTGTACAGAGTACACCTCAGGGATAGGCTGCCACCCCCCTGTGGCCCTCAGTGGACGAGTAGTTAAGAGATGGATGGAGATACAAAGGTGAAACAGTAAAGAGAGAAACAACCACACAATAAAAAATAAATGTAAATAAATTGTCCATAAAAAGTCAGAATGAATAAAAAAATGGCAACAAGACAATCACGAAAAACAACACAAGTTTGTGCGTGTTCTTCCTGAGAGGCCATCGTCTCTGTCTACACTTTAGTGCGCATCAGTTCTTCCCATCTCCACACCCATATTTTTATTTTTAGTCTCTGCTAAGGCTTTGCATGATTTACAGATCACAATAGTCCTTCAGTATCTTACACTGTCTGAAACAAGCAGTTTGGGCTCCTCCACCTTGTGAATGGTTGCCCATCATAAACAGAAGGTTTGAAAAAGTGAGTGTTTAGAGCAGTGAGAAGCCCGAGCTGTTGGTTCAGAGGGATTACTATACATACACTGAACTCATTACATCAAGCTTCAGCTTTGTTATTATGTTAATATGAATATCCACCGCTGGAAATAGATATGTGAGGCAGAAAATAAGGAAAGGAGATTCTGTATGAAGCAAATACACTCATGTACAGATGTTTGCACACTTCCATATGGCATGTAGACTCGTCATGGCACCACCACCAAAAACAACAGAGCGATAAATCCACCTCTACACAAACTTCCCACTGTACAGCAGCCCTGCATTATTCACACCGCTGGCAGATGCCCTTGTCCTGGATCGACCTCTGGTTCCAGTCCCACAGGCTGCAGTGGAGAACATGAAAATCTGCTTACACTGTAGCTGCAGAATGCAAACTACAGCAGACACACTGTAGACAAGGAGGATCTATCTCTGACACACACGAACGAGCACAGGAAACACACAAACACACACTCAAGCTTGCACCAAAATCTGAACAAATACACAATTTCAAACGAGTAAACACAGGCACACACACACATATACTGTAAATATATGCAGGCACAGACACGAACAACAACTTCAGGTGCTCAGGTCAACAGCAGAACTGATAAAATGACAGGCCGGTGGAAAGGTAAATGTAATTTTCATAATCCCTGCTATCAGCCAACAATGCCGTTATAATGTGCACTTTCTCTCCCATGTGCTGTTAGCTTTCCCACCACCCACCTCCATCAGCGCCACGGGGCAAAGGTACACAAACAGGCAGGTCTGAATTGGCGCTGACAGTCAAAACAAATGAGGGGGATAAATGCAGCAGCTGTTCTCGCTGCTCGATTTCGCTAAATACCCCTTTTCATAAAGGCAGCAAAAGAAAAATAATAAAGCGACACAATTAGTGAAGCACTCACTAAAAACTCTCTCTGTCTCTCGCAGGGCTAATTATAAATGATCTGTAAAGAGACGCAGGAGGAAAAAACACAGAGAGCGAACCTGCAAAGCGAGGTCAGGCGAGGTCGCTCCATCTGCAAGTACAAGTAGTTGTTGTCAGGGAAGAGGCAGCCACCCGGAGAGTGACCAGCGGCGGCTGAATGGCCAATGAAAATGAAAAGGAAAAAATAACAGGTAATTTGGATTTAGGTAATCACTCTAACTGTCAATGGCTAATTTTGTGCTAACCCTTCAAGCCCTTTTTACTCGCTACATTAACAAAAGGTATTGTGAAGCAAGCGGCTTCTAATGTGTCTAACAATGCATTTAATGATGTGATTAAGTGGCTGAATTAGTCGGGGAAAGCTTTTTCCGCAACGTGTCAACACAAGGCCAGGCCGCACAAGTAGGAAAGATCGACACAAAGAGGAACAAACAATGAGTCATGCAGACGCTCATAAAATCCGCTTAAATCCTGATGGATGGCCACATTTCTCAGCACATTTCTGCAGGTTAATGGAAATATCAGGAGTACAAAGGACAGTGAGAATCCCGGTAAAGTCCGTGGAGCTTTCAGTCAGTTGGTCAAACATTTTCGCCTAGACTAAATGACTTGGTGGCTGGCAGAAATTTTCTTTACATGAATATGTTAATTTAGTTTAAACAGCAACACAAAAAAACAAAAAGGAAAAAAGAAAACCACTGGAGCAGAAAGAAAATGAATAACAATTTGCCAACATTCAACCAACACCGCTCAAAAAAGTCCACTCCAAAAATAGGATTTCTAATCCTTTTCTCAGATTTCACCTTTCCAATCTTCCTTCCATGAATTTGCCTTATAAGGTGAACTCTCTGAAGTACATGATATAAACAGAACATAAATTCTGATACTACAGAAAAGGTCAATCTCACATCTTGATCTCAGCGCAACCTGATAGGTGTAACTGTAATCGATCCGATTTGTATCGTCTGCATAGAAAATCACCTCCACATTTGCTGTTAGTAGTTAGCAATGATTTAAGAGCCAGGTGAACTTTGGTTAGGTTAATTGAAGGCATGTGCTGATATGTTATGCACCTCAGATTTAAGAGGGCTTAGATATAAGTTAATCGTTTGTGTTTCTGTGGTTGGGATGACTAAGATCCAGCTGAATGCTGGTCACATTTCATATTTCTTTGCGCAGGTCAGGGTCTACTGAACATCCTCAGCCTGAAGGCAGAGTGTGGACTGACAGGGATGCTGAACTCCCTGCTCTGTACAAGGCAGTGGGATCTAGGAGGGCATCTGCCAGACCCTGTGGGAGTTGTCGGTTTACTCAAAGGGGCAGTCAACAGGTCGCACAATTGGCCTTGTCCTTTTTGCATGTAGGACACTGGACTGTTTCACTGTAATCCAATTTTTATCTAAGTACTGTAGCATTGACTATTCCACCTGATTTTAGTGCTTCTATAATAAATGTTTTTGTTTAAAAAATTTCCCTTGTTAGCCCTCGGTTACCAGACTCTACTGCGACAGAGCATACTGTAAAAATTTTATTTAAAGATTCATTGGCCCCCTGATGAATTACCATTTATACCCACTTTTTTCACCCAGCACCATTATCAGGCCAGACTATTTACTATTCGTCCAATATATTAGTTTGTGATTCAAACCTGTAAAATCAAAAACAGGTTAGCGTCTATCCTCTGTGCAACAAAATGTGGAGTATGAATTTAACATATTTGGGGGCTTGTCCGAGATCCAAAATTATAGTCCCTAAATCCATGGCTCTGTGAACCCAATATATGAGATAGCACAATGTTGCTGCAGTTCATGAAATTTTTATATTTTCTTTCAAAGATTTAACCCAAAAAGGAGAGATGGCAAAAGAGCAAAAACAATGAAAAAAGAAAGAAAGATCACGAAACAACCACAGAGCAGGCTGTTGGACTCAGGCTTCTCCCCTAAACTAAAATAAGTAAATTCTGAAAACAGGGGGAAAAAAGGAAAACATGGAGTGATGGTAATTAATAAGGCTCCAAAAAATAACAGGAAAAAAACCAATGTTAATAGAGCAGTGGAAAAGAGAGGTCATGCTCCACCTTTTCTGGGTTTATATACATGCAGGTGAGCTTCTGCAGGCAATCAACACTATGGGATGAACCACAGAGGAGAGAGCAGGTTAATAACGATGATGGAAACAAGCAATAATCGTATGGTAGATGTGCCGACAGAACGAGGATATGCCAGTGGCTACAAATAAGATTTTTTTTTCTCTTCTTGTGTGTATCATATTGCCTTTTAATGCGTTACTAAGCATGACTTATGCTCGCTGGCATGTCGGGGGTGTTCTGAGTTATATGCAAAGTGTTGTATATGTGTTTAATAAAACATGCTGCATTACATTACAGGCTGTCTGCAAACTCTGGATGCAAGACAACAAATGAAAAGTTGGTAAAACGCACTTGAAACGTGGCTGTGTTGGAGTTGTCTCTGTGCAGTTTAAAGGAGTAATAGAGCTGAATGAGACAAAGCTTGGCTGTAGCCCTTAAACTATGCTGATGTGAGTACTATATCATTACAGTATATGATTACAGCAAAGGCTTAGGGAGGTGTTTTGGCGAGCCCGGCTGCCAGTGTGACTTACTGCTGGTGAAAGATTTTCTGCATGATGTTTCTAAATCCTTCCCATTTGGAGGTGGCATCACTTAGATGGAATATTTGTTTCTGGAGCATATGAGAGGTGCCGTGTTAAATTTGCTCTCCGCCAGATTCGCCTGAGCTGCTGCTGACTGGTCGATCTGAGCTGGAACATATCGTGTACACAGGGCTCAGAGCAGGAAGCGGCCCTGCGTCAAGACTCCGATGAAGGCTCGGAGCTGGAAGTGTCTGTTTGAAAAACAAGCCCAACCCTGTTTGACCCTCCAACTCCCTGACCGACAACTTCTTACCTCATATCTGACACCTCAGTCGGCCCACCCTCCTCCAGACATACAAGAGAGTGCTCACATAGCGGATAACACCCTCACAAGGGTCATCCAAACTTTTTTTAAGTCAGCCCTCAGATAGCGAGCTGTATTAAAATGACTTCCCCTTGTTTATTATCTTTAAGCTTCAACAGAAAGGATGAAAAAGATATCTGGCACAGACTAGGATGTGCTGCTCTGGAAACCCTCTCTGCTTCTGTTCTGGGCCAACCTCTGTGGTGCAGGCTGCATGGCAGAGGTAGCTCGTGCCCAGCTGGAATAATAAGAGCCTGGATGGCACTTCCTCCATAAACAGCACTGGGGACAGGTCAGGATGGCTGGGGGGTGGGAGAGTGCAGTGAGCATCATCTGGAGGAATGCCTGTGACATGGAGCGCCACTCACAGACAAAAGGTGGAAGGAGGATAAAGGACAGAAGAGCTGTTGGCACCACTTGAAACGCTGTCCTCTCAAAATATGTCCCTTAAAAGGACAAAAGAGATAGAAACCCCCACCTCCATGTACCGAAGACCCACAGAGGGCCACATCTGTATGTGTACAAGAGTCAGGTCAGTGTAATTATAGCACATATGAGCAGATATTTTAATTACGGTGAGAAACTGTCAGCTTGTGAGTTTGTGCTACTTGTAAGTGTCATCATGCACTTCTCATATATGTTGCTTAAGCTACAATATCACGAGACTGGTCAGCAAATGAGCAAACAACAACAGCTAGCAGCTTACAATTATCTTATTTTAGACTTTGTGAAAAAATATGTTCCAGTAACTCGTTCTCCTCTCCTGGTTATGAACCTGACTACATGGACTTATCCTGCTTTTGATTATGGAAGATACAAAAACCACAGCCCTGACGCATCAGTACACCAAATTTAGTATTATTAATGAAGCCATCCAAAGTTTTACCTTCATGCCAGGGAATTATTTATTTCCAGCACTTTTGATCCCTCTTACAGTTAAAAATACAAAAATAAAAACACATTTAAGCTCTGTTAAAACAAAACAAAGCAAAAATTTTGACAAAACGACTATTAGTATCATGGGATCCATCAACAAACAAGCATTAGTACCCTGGATGTCTGATCTGATAATTTGCTGGAAGAAAGTGCAAATCCCATGTATCACCATGCAGGATCAGTGGTTGCACAAAATAAGTTAGAGTAAATGAAAGGTCTGCTTTTTACCTACATGTTGATACCTGATTCTGCCTGTGTCAAAATACTTTTCTAATGCAGTAATATAATGTTCTCTTTAATAGTTTGGAAATATCCTTATATCAATGTGAAACCTCCAAACGGCAGAGAAATGCATTATTGCTCAGCCTGTACCTTCATAAATACATATACAGCCATATCCTTGCTTCTTGACAGTAAGCAAAAAATGTTTCTCATTAAAGGTAATGATGGATTTATGAATCTAAAACCGGATGCAGGATTTCTGGCACCGTGCCGGAGAACTTAGACCTTCCTAACCACTCGCAGCACAAATCTTCCTGGTGCAAAATGTGACGTGAATGTAATGAAAAGTCCAAAAATCCTTCTCTACTTATCTGCACAGCCATTCAGTGGGCTGGACTGGGTCTTTTGATAGGATGTATGTTTGACACGTCTGCTCTAAATACAGTCACAAGTCATTTTCTTCCCCTTTTCAGAGCCGACTAAGGACCGCGGCGGAGCTAGGAGGAGACTTTTGTTTTAGTTTCTTTAATAAAGTGATTACAGTCAATTTGAGGCTTGTTCTTATGTCTACTTCTATATTAAAAAGGAAAAGAAAACCCAAACGAATAAAATGCTAAATAAATGGCGATGCAAACATGGGGTAAAACAGCTAGCACACATGTTAATAGCTTTCAGGAACAGCATGCGACAGCAGACGAGACCACCCACACCTTCCTTTAGCATACAAACTAAATTAAAACACTTCCCAGGGGCCGCCGCACTCTCATAAAACCCAAACCACAAATTTCCCAACTGTCTCCAGCTTTATCACCTACTGTAGGCACTGACATCCCCCCAGCTTGGTGGTTTTCATTAACGCGATATCCTGTCAAGCCCCCTTTTTGACCTCCTGGGAAACCCCCCTGTCTCCCGCGCCATGATACTGTGTGATGTAACCAAAAGAACCAAAAAGACCAAAAGAAACTCGTAACTTTTATCTGTTTCTATGTGGAAACTTTTTATTATGTCAAATTCATTTTTGAGCTAATTCCAAACTCTGTTGATAAGAAATAGAATTACACCATTTAGTACACATGACTTGAGCCTGTAATGTTTTATCACCAATCCGGGAAGCAAAAGAATCCTAATTGTGTTTTTCATTTGGACAAATTTGTCTGTGGCCCCTGCAAGAGTAATTATCTCCCACACGCGCAGGCTTAATATCACTTTGTAAAAAGTGCCTTATTAAAGAGCTCTGTGATGAAGTCGCACCATTAAATCTGTTGGCAAGAGGGGAGTGAAGCACACCGCGCCGACATTTCAGGACACTTCCACGTCCTCGGCTTGCAGTAAATTACTCGTTTGCGAGTTCATTAGCACGGCCTAAAACAGAGGAGGATTAAATGAATGTGTTGATGTGGAGCTACAGCACAAATGGTCCTGATTGTAAATTCGCAGAATAGACCGATAATATTGTGGTTGTGTAAGCTTTGTTACACCTATTATACTGAGATCACATAAGAAGCATGTCACCGCTGAGAAAGAAGATAAAAGTCAGTTAACCTCCCTTTGAAGTCGGTAATCCCTCCCAGATATGCTGGAAGGTACAGGATTATTACTGATATGAGAAGTGAAGTAAAGCTGGGGAATTTATCTCACTCATTCAGGGTTTGTTGACAGCTACACTCTGTACATGTTTTCCTGCTGAATAATACAAAAACAACCCCGTACCCACTGTGTTTATGATACCGGCCCATAGCTACGATGGATGCCACAGAAATTGAGATGGTTAAAGGTGACACTTAAGACGAATGACTCAGTAATGTCCTCACATCACTCACTGCTCGTAAGCAAGAATTATTGCTGCTTTTCCTCTCGGCTGTTTTAGCATCAGCTGCTTCGGTTGCATGGGCCACACAGTCTCAGTTAGCAACAAGCTAATGGAAAAAAGTTAAGTCTCAGCAGCTGCAGAGCCAGATGTTTTTCCCAGGGGTTGGAGGAGACCAAAACACAGCTCTGTATGATTTCTGTATATTTTTCCAAAAGTAAACAGTTTTTCCAACATGTTATCTAACAGCAACAAAATCAAAAGAGCTAAAGCAGATTTGTTCTGCTTTTGCTTTTATTCTGCCATGCATGCAGTTGTAAATGTATCCCTTCATATTCAACAGGACCAAAATAAGTTTAAAGTGTGTTTTACGTCTTACTCGTTGCTTACTGAGATAAATCAAGAAGCACAATCTAAGGCTGAAAATTGCAGTTTCTGTGGAAACTCCAAAGCCTGCAGTGTCACTAATGTCCACTAGAGGCTCAAGCAATGAGTTAGTCCTCATAGACTGCAATGTTAAAATTTCCAACTTCAAAGTAGAACTAAACGTGTTTACAGCCTGCTGCAAAAACAATTCTGATGTCTGTTGGTAGTTAACCTCCTTTGTAATAACTGTAGAGATCAATCTTTTATAGTACTTAACCATATGCACACTGGCTTAAAGTTGGGGGTGTGACCTCATTGACTGACAAGTGTATAGCGACATAGGCAGCTGTAGCTGCTAGCTGTCTGCTAGGCTTCACTTCATCTAATTGGAGTTCCTGAACTGGACATCTGGACCATGTTTGTGCTGTTGGAGCATTTTGGAACATTTTTAATGCAATTATTTGATTAATAATATGGCTGCTGTGCAGTTAATTGTAATAATAAATGATTCAAGAACTCTAAGCTCCAATTTATTCGAGTGAAATGTGACCATTTTATTTGTCATGAGCTCTAATTAACAGGTACTGTTGCTTGTGTATTGCTCTAGTTTCCTAGCAAAGCTAATTGTGATCACATCTGGCTCCAAAAACCAACATGGGAGCTCTATTCAAGGCTTAAAAATTTAGCTTCACAACCATCCGGATGACGTGACAGTCCCAGGAATCTGATCCACAGTCAGTGGTGTTTAGGGGAAGAATCAATAAATGTCCATAGGTATTGTGTTAATGCTTTTATATTAAGTAGCAGCACTGCTAATAGAACTTTTGTTACAGCTGCTTTACAATAAAGACCTCTGGTGGACTTTTCTAATGGCTGTGCAGTAGCAGGAGTGAAATTCTAGGATTTTATTTGGATGTTACTGAGCACTAATTATCTGTCTCTGTGTGAAGCTCTCATTGCCTTTAAGTATGCAGCTTGCTAGTTTTAGCAGATTCTACCCTCTCATCAATATACCGTCACTTCTGGCTTGTTAAAATCAGAGAAGTGAAGCTGTAAAGGTAAAGTTTGGACTCACATTTTAACAGTGTCCTCATAGCAGCTACATGTCAACAGTCTCTGTTTGCATGTTGATGATCTTACCACATTGGGCTTTGTGAGCGTCTGCAGCTGAAAAACATCCATTTGTGTCCAGTTTAGTGTTTGGTTTTGGCTCCCAGAAGCCGGCAGGTGCCCAGCGTGACCTCAGACACCTGGTTTACCTACTGGTGCCTGATGCCTCTTCACCTGCGACATTTAACCCCACTGGAGGATTGTCAGACATCAGCTGTAGCTTCTTTGTAGACACTTCCACAGCCAGTCTGACTGAGGGACTCGCAGTGCTGTGTAGCATCCGTGCAGATGTTTGTCATAAATATTCATAAAGCTGCCTAATGACAATCATTACTCCAGTTCAGTCTGTTTGCCTTGGCAGCGTCACAGTGAAGCCCGTTGCCAGAGCGGCTCTTGAACTCTGCACTCCAGTGGCTGGCGTGATTGATTGGGACTGTCATCACAGGAATCCTCCCGTCGTGCTCGCTCACACAGCCGGCCAGACAAACATATGACATGCAGCACAAACAGAGGTAAGACAACGTCATGAATAGTCATTCTATTCACCGATGTGAACCGCCATTAATCTCCGAATCCCTGTGAGCGCACTTCCTCTGAGGTGTTCCAACATGCTTGTGTAGACGGGGAAATGTTGGTGTTTGCATCCTGTTGAAAGGACCTCTTTCACGGTTGGCAGGGGCCCACTTTTCTTCCCATAATCCTGTGTGAAAAGTTTAAAGCAAACATGACTTACCTGAGGTCAGGATGGGAGGGAAAGGTGAGTGGGAGAACATAGAAAAGAAGGTGGATTTTTTTTGAAAGTGCCTAAAGAGAAAGCAGGATGTTGAGTGCTTTAAGGCAGTCTGAGAGTGGATAAGGGTGAGTGGAGCCCAAGGTCCTCCCCTGCCCCGGCTAACTGTAAGTGCTTTAATGGCAGCCAATAAAAGTGTGAGGGGTGACTGGCTGCAGACCTGCCTTCTCCACTTCTTTCTGCCGCTTCTCCCTCCTCTCATTTTCTCCGGCCCGCGGCTGCCGCCCGCGCCCCTCGCTCTGCGACAGCCCCATCTGCGAGCGCAGCCTCCATAAATCTAAAGGGATTAAAAAAGCCCAGCTGTGGGTCGCCTCCAAATTAAACTCAGGCAGAAGCCACTTAATAATCCACAGGAGTGAGATGTGGGAGAAAGGAGGTAAAAACGGGGGGAAAGCATTGATTTTGGCAGGCGCACACACGGAGTAAATATAAATAAACACGAGCTCATAAATAAACAGACGTATGAATCTTTCACATGAAAAGTACAGGCTGACATCCACTGATGAATATCAGCTTTTTATATTAAATCTCTATTTGCTTTCCGATCACTTTACAGAGATGTGTAATTTTCCTGTAAGCCTTCGCCGAGACTCTTTGGCTTTTTCTTAAAAGTAAAATGTGTAGAGCTGTATTTTGTCCTCTGACAGCACAGATGTGGCAAACTCAGACGCATCTCAGAGTGCGTGTTTATATCCAGGCGGTTTCCGTGGCTCGGGCCGTCCTGAATCCCCTCTCCGGGGACACAACAATCAACAGAGAGCGTCTCTGTGTGTTTGCCTTTGAAGACAGTTGCATGCTTCTGTTTTCATTCTTGAAAATATATAAATGAGATGCTTTAACTGGCCATGATCTACATGCTACTACTGTTAACTTTCACTTCTCTTTCCCACTTTCCCCGGGCTGAAGGTAGTGGGAGGTGAGAGTGCACGAGGAGGAGTAGCCGCCGTTTTTCCTCATTCACCTCTCCCCGGCTCCTTTGGGATCCTCTGTTGGCACACACACTGCTGTTTGTTTGAGCTGCTCCACAATACTCCCACTCAGCAGGAGAGAACTTCTAAGGGGTGTTGGATTGCACCTTGTGGGTTTCTGTGGTGTTGTGAGGCGAGCAGAGAGAGCAGAGCAGGGCTGCAGCCTGGGGATGGTGTACAGATTAATCAGCTCCTGAGGGCAGACTGGGCCCAGTGTTGCACATGAAAGCACTGGAAAAAAATGGACACTGGATCTCTGGTTCCTTGTTAAGATCCGATAACTTAATCTGTCTGTGCGAGGATAAAGGTAATCCAGAGAGGAGGGAAGCCCGGATGTGGCTTGTGGAAGATGAATTTAAGCTTGGCATCTTTGAACAATGTGTTGTGAGGTTTGTGACGTGTTGAATGAGTCAAAGTTCACCGGAGGAGTCTTTTCTGAAAAAGTGGTAGGTTAATGAATCAATAGTAGCAACATTATGCAATCCATCCATCCAGTTAAATTTCAGTTCATTTCTATAGCACCAAATCATAACAGTAGGCTCCTCAAGGCGCTTTATACAATAAGGTAAAGATCCTACAATAATACAAAGCGGCATTACACAATCCATCCAGTCATCCATCCTACCAGGTACCCTAAACCAGCGATCCCCAAACTTTTTGCGCCACGGACCGGTTTAATGTCAGACAATATTTTCACAGACTGGCTTTTAAAGTGTTGCTGATAAATACAACAAAATAAAATGATACGACCAAGGCAAAAACTGTGGTGTTTTGTAAATATAATAATAAACGCGATTTCACGAACGCGTGTAATTGTGTAACTTTATTAGCAGCGTCCTCCTGAAATGCGCCAACAACATTGAGAATAACATCCTCCTCTCTGCCTCCATGCTCTCTGGTCGCTAAGGTAACGCGTAAATATTTATTTCAAAATAAGACACACAACTACAACACAGGAAAAGACCCAGGGAAACCGAGTTAACGATAAAAACCACACCCAAGCCTCAACTCTCGCGGCCTGGTACCAAACGACTCACGGATGGGTGCAGGTCTGTGGCCCGGGGGTTGGGGACCACTGTCCTAAATTACAATGTTAGAGAAAGAAACCCAACAATCAAACAAACAAGCAGCGGTGCTGGGGAGGAAGAACTACTAGGACCAGGCTCAGGCAGTGACAGCTTCCCTGAACCTTGAGGATGAGAATGAAAGAGAAAAGAGATGCTGAGTTGTTCAGACAGTAGGCTAAAACTCGAGTCCGTGAAGAGAGACACCAAACTGACATTAAAGCTCTGAGGTCAAAGTTCTCATACGTGAACAGGTCAAAATATGTTTTTTATTTTAGAAATTTGTTCTCACAAGTTCTGGAAGTCAAACAAGGAACTAAAAAAAAGTCACTTTCTTCCTCTTGTTATTTTCTTTTCAAATTGGGTCTGTATTTAGTGTTCCTTGTCATCATCAGTGAGGACCTAGAGCCCAGAGGGCTGAATTATAGAGAATTTGACAGAAGAAATAAAGCTACGGTGTTTGTTGGAAGTCTGAGAAATCCCCAGTGTGTTAAAGCAAACATGGCAAAATAAAAGAATCGTAAATCTACTGTTAGTAGAACTTTGTAACCTCTTGGTTGAATGTAGAGCATTTGGCAGGCTTTGAGCTTTCTGTACTAGTTGTGCATTAATATCAGATCCTGGCAGGGACCTCCTGTCCAAATATATAATCAGTGGCTCAGAAAACCCAACATGTCTTAAACATTGGCCTTCAGTTTAACTCTATTAAAGGCTGACATCAGGGTGGCTACACCCACCTTACACATGCAGCCAATCTGAGTGCATGATCAGTCACACCTGAATCGAATGTGAACATCACTGGAGCTGCACGGGAAGCCCCAGGGTGAGCGTTTCTAGCTGCTTGGCTCCTGAAACATGTTGTTGTTGTGCAGCTCTTGGAATTGGCTACAAATGTAGCGTGATGGCAACTTGAAAGCTGGACTTTGGCCTTCTTTGTTAACAGATGTTTTTGCTCATTTTATGTTGTTAAAAATCAGGTTTTATGGTTTGATTAAATCTTTTGATTATTTGATTTTTGGCCCTGGTAACCCAAACATTTGATTTATCTTAATCATTATTGGATTGTAAATAAACCAGTCTGCTGAGTTTTGTTTTCTTTTTTCACCATTTGTTTTGCATGCGGATCCAAATTCAGCCAAAAGGTTTTGCTGTTATTTCTTGTGTAGTTGTAACACAAGAAGTTGTAACATATTGATATTATTACAGCACAGTGTTTTGCAGCTGTTAGGATTTATATAGATGTTAGTTTGATTGTTCTAAGTCCATGATAACAAAGCTCCAAATCCCCAGATTTCAATCTGTTTGAGTACTTGCAGGATGCGGTGGAAGCCCTGCCCCAAAAATCCACTCGATCCACAGGGTACATTACCAGATACCACAGGACAGGACATTAGCATGTGCAGCCATCATTTTTTTTCCCTTTTCCAACCTGAGATCTTCCTGCAGTGACACGTTAATAAAAAACAACAAAAACAAGCAATTGTTTAAAACAGCAGATGCAAGAGTGATAGACACTGAAAGTGAAACACGACTGGTAGTGTCACCAGTTCACATCAAGTACCACATGAGCTTTTACTTCTTTCAAACTTTCTGGCATTTATTAAATTGTCATATGTGACAAATCCAAAAGAGGGGAAAAACAAACACTGAAGATTTATTTGTAAGCACTGTTTGACCCGGAGCTGTCTGCGAGCTGCGAGGATTTGAACATAATTGTTTCAGTGTGTTCAAGCTGCATCTGTTTATTGGAAATAAACACCAACGCGATGGAGGGAAAGGTCCCGAAATCCAATATTCTAATTGCTTGACATTATGCCATCTGTTCAACGTTTCCTCTGGTTCCTTCATCAAGTGTCACAAGTTTACACCTCCCAACTTCTTTAAGAGCGACAACATAATTACGTGAGGGATTTTCTCCTTGTTTTCCCCGTATTAAATGTTCTGATTCACTCTCACAGACTTCAGGATAAACACATGTATATCACAGACTGATCAGACATATCCTGTGTTGGCCCCTCCTTGCTGACAAAATGACCTAACCTATCAAGACATAGACTCCTCTAAACCCCTGAAGGTGTGCTGTGGTATCTGGCACCAAGATGTTAAAACAGATCCTGTAAATTGTGAGGTGGGCCCAACATGGTTCAGACTTGTTTGTCCAGCACATCCCTAGATTGAGATCTAGAGAGTTCAGAGGTGAAGTCAAGGCCTTAAACTTGTTGCTGGTGCCCCTTAAACCATTCCCGAACCATTTTTGCTTTGTGGCAGGGAGCACTATCCTACTGAATGAGGCCACAGCCGTCAGCATACATAGTTTCCATGACAAGCTGTGTATGGTCTGCAGCATTGCACAAAGCATCATATTGCATCTGCTAGCTTGCTTCCTTCCCATAGTGCATCCTGATGCCAGCTTTTCTCCAGGTAACTGACACACACGCTCCTGTGTATGTCAGAAAATGCGATTCATCAGAGCAGGGCACTTTCTTTCATTGCTCCGTGGTCCAATTCTGACACTCATGCGCCCATTGTTGGAGTTTTCTGTGGTTGACAGGGATCAGCATGGAAACTCTGACTGATCTGTGATGCACTGTGTATTCTGACACCTTTTGTGTAAGTAATCTACAGAACTGCATGTAGGATACTAAGTTAGTGGTATTTCTACACTAAAAGCACTGCTGCTTTTAGTGGTTAAGTTTTTTACTCAAGGACACTTTCATATGCAGGTTGGTAAACAAACATTCAAGCATCCAATCAGTAGATGAGCTCCTCTACCACAGAGTCACAGCTTCTCTGAGCAGTGAGGAGAGCCAGGAGTCAATTCAGGAAACCTGGCTGCAGCAAGAGTTCTACCTCCACAATGTATTTACCTGATAGGAATTATTTATATGAATGTCTGAATAAAGTCCAAAGAATTTCGGAATCATTTCAGACTTCTGGAGTTTGCATGGTACGAATGGCTAATAGGGTTTATCAAAGGAGCAATCATAAAAGAGGCTGTTATGCTTTTGATTTATCCTGAATATTAAGTGATCTGCTGCACAGGGAGCATTATTTTGTTTCTCTGCAGTTGCAGAGCCGTTGCAGGGTTTCTGCTGCCACTTCGCAACTTTACCACGAAGTGCATTCCTCATCAAAAGATCCGTCACTTCACGGTAATAGAAGTTGGTAAGTGCTCTGGCTGGCCTTGCTAACGAGGCCTCGGCTGCCAGCTCTGTACGGTATTTTCATTTGATGGCGGTGGCAGAGTTGGGCCCCTCAAAGGCAGCGTTCACACTTTTGAGCCATTAGCCGCGAGTGGTGCATCAGACTTCCCTTTAAAGGCCCTTTGCATCTGTTTTCGGTTTAAACGCCATAAATGTGAAGTGAATATATGCCAAGGTCACGACAGACAGATGGTTGCCGTAATGATTTTCAGAGCCCGGACCGAGCAGCGGAGCAGGAAGCGCACAGGGGCCTGCTCAGGCTCTCGCCACAGTGCCCTTACTGTAGCTAACACAGGCCTTTTCTTCCTGCAAGCCTGAAATGCTCATTTCAACCTTCAAAGGACAAATTGTCATTTTTCCTCCCGTTCTGCCAGGGAGGGGCGGAGGGTAAATTATGCCTAAATTGCAGCATATTCCGCCAATATTATTTACATGGCTGTCACTTTGACTTGCTGTGGGGCCACTCACAGCCCTTTTTATTTCCATTTCTGCTGACAGCTCGGGGCTCATCCCTGAACTGTCATCATTTGCTGCTCTGCTTCTCTGTGCCGTCTCTGTAGCTGAGACATGCTGCAGCATGCTCGCCGGCTTACACACACAGACACACATGCACGCACACACAGACACACACACGCCTACTGTACGCTTTCTCTCAACTGCTGGTGTTCTATCACTTTTTCACAGTCACCCCCCTCCATCACTCGTTCACTCCCACCCTCCCTCTTTGCCGTTGTGTTCGTGTGAGTGGGAGTTGACCTGCAGGGAAATGAGCAGGCTGAGACTCACATGGAGCTCACGCACATATGAAAGCCACGGCAGTAAGAACAAAGACACAATGGTCCAACCGTAAAATAAATAAAACCAACAATGACTCCGTCACTTTTCTCACCCCAACCGGTCGCAGCAGATGGCCGCCCCTCCCTGAGCCTGGTTCTGCCGGAGGTTTCTTCCTGTTAAAAGGGAGTTTTTCCTTCCCACTGTCGCCAAAGTGCTTGCTCATAGGGGGTCATATGATTGTTGGGTTTTTCTCTGTATCTATGAAGCGCCTTGAGGCGACTTTTGTTGTGATTTGGCGCTATATAAATAAAATTGAATTGAATTGAATTTTCATCCTATCAAATCAGCATTTACACTAGAAACATTCTTAGACCCACACATGGCAATTTTCTGTTGCTCGGGATTATTGTGGTACTATATAAATGCTAATTGCTAATTTTGAGGTGGCACAGATAGGACAGCAGAGCTGCATTGGTGTGCAGAGAATGGTATTTCCTTCTTCCAGCCTATAGAGAAAGTAAAGTATTTGTGTATAATATCAAGCATCCAACTCTGGAGCAGGGAGTCAGACTTCTGTGTCTGACTTTATAGCAGAAATAAACATGTTTAGAGCCTGATACTCATCCATATGCTGGGGTTAGGGGTGGAGCCAATTTGACTGACAGGCAGCTTTAGTTGCTAGCTGGGAGTTTGGTGTTTGTGCTGTTGGTGCAACTGTAAAATGAAAAATTCAGGTGTTTTATGAGTGTTTTAATTAGCTCTAATCTGCCCATATGTGTGCCTTTGTGTTGTAACACTATGGATGCTGCTTGCTAACCAAATCAACTAGGTAGCTCATAACTCCAGACTTAAGCCCTAAAGGATTATACAAAAACAAAAAAAACCCACTGAGGTTCAGTTGGAGGTTTCTTCCTGTTAAAAGGGAGTTCTACCTCCCCTTCTTCACCAAGTGCTGCTTGGCTAGGGCTACGTCCACACGTACCCAGGTATTTTTGAAAACGCAGATTTTTCTATGCATTTGCACCTTTCGTCCACACGTAAACGGCGTTTTCGGTCACTGAAAACGGAGATTTTTAAAAACTCCGGCCAGGGTGGATATTTTTGAAAACTCAGTTTTTGCATTTACGTGTGGACGAGAAAAACGGAGAAAAGGCAGAAAACGCAGTGTCAAAGTTGTGCGCATTTTTTGACGTCACACTGTGCGCCACGTTGTTTCGGTGAAATAAATTTCTACAATACTATTACTGTTAATTGTAGTCTCTGCAGTGTTTAAATGCTTACATATACACACACAGTTACTGTCCCTCCACACATACGACTCAGTTCTGCTTCTAGGCCCCAGCTTTGTTTACTTTTTCCCACCGAGGCTTCTAGACTTCTGATTGGCCAACATTTCTGCACGGTTAGGAATATATCGCCACCTGTTGCTTTGGCACGTTCCTAGCAGCGTTTTCCTTCATTTCTGCCTTTACGTGTGGACGGGATTATTTTTTAAAACGAAAACGGAAAATCTCTGTTTTCAAAAATACCCGTGTACGTGTGGACGTAGCCTAGGATCGTCCGTGTTGTAGGGTCTTTACTTTAAAAGACATAAGGCTTCTTGAGATTGTTGTTGTGAAACAATGCTATGTGAATATAAAAAATTAAATTTATGTGCAAAAAAATAAAAGAAAAAAGTCTCTGGTGCATAGCTCTAATAGGGGTTACCTTAGGTCCACGCTGAAATCCTTACATCTAAATTTGATTTCTTAGCTTGGGGTTTTTCTGTGAAGTTCATAAATTATCCTAGAAACTTTTCCCTCACATGCTCCCTTACCAAATGTAGCAGTGATATTATTTCATTGTTGATTTTATTGGTTTCTCCTAGAACTGTGTGTTCCTCCTCAGCTCCCACGAGACACTTGGAGTCACATGATCAGCTTATTTTTGCTTTCCATTCAGAGATGGAGGGAAAAAAGTGGTAAAAATAAAATAATAACACCAGAGATGGGGGAGGAAATGGAGAAGTGACAGGTGAAGGAAAAAGACAAGCACTTGGCACCGAGGCACGCAGCAGGACCGCCGGGGTCTGATTCGCTGCCACTGCCTATGGAAATCAAAACATTCCACATGGCTGTGGAGATGAAGTGAAAGCCCAGGGGTGAAGCCTTCTGCTCTCTCTACCCTTCAGGTGTGTGAGATGCTACAAAGCCTTTCCCACCCCCAGCACCCCGTATCCTCTGTCGTCAGCATCCCGGGAGCTGACTAACACACACTGACGGCTGGTGTGTTTTTGATTCTGATGAAATTTTATTTTGTATCTCCCTCCTCCTCTCTTCTTCTGCTGGCTCCCATTGTTGAGTCTGTGGGTGCCTCCCCCTTCACACACTGTGCATTAGTGATGTCTCAAACATCCACTTATATGGCTGCAGTTAGAGGCATAGCTTCAAAAAGTCAGCTTGCATAAATTTCTTTGGTTAGTTTTACTCAGCAGAAATTTGAGAATATTGAAATCAATCAGAAGCCTTTGTGCTTGTGCATAGTTTGAATCTTAATATTGCCCAGTATAGCACCAACACATCAATGTTATTTTATTTTTTTCACTGTCTGGATTCAAGCATTTATCCAAGCCATAGACTGTATATTAAAGATGGGCAAGTCTCCATGAGATTACTTCCTCTTAGTGTTGACCTTTTGATTGCCACATGTTTTTTGGAGCTAGAAATGACCATACTTAGAAGAGAGGGTGGAGTTAACAGCAAAAGCTAGCCTTTATTATTTTATTATTTTTTCTATTATGTTAGATTAGTGATGCTCAACTGCCATACTGGAAAAGGAAGCGTCAAAGATCAGACTGCGGATCAGCGCTGCCAAAAGCAAAGTTATGCGTATCGGTTATGCCAGAGCGAATACTCCGGTACTCGTTGGCCACCACCCGCTTGATGAAGTCGATCAGTTCATGAATCTGGGCAGTGTGATAACACCGGATGGTGGCTCGGACAAGGACATTGCCTGTTGGCTCAGAAAGGCAGCATGTGCCATGCGCAACTTGAATCCAGTTTGGAGGTCGACCACCATCTCGATATCATCCAAAGTCAGTTTGTTCAATACAATAGTTGTACCAATGGCTAGCTATGCGAGTGAAACATGGAAGTCGATGGCAACAATCACCCGACGACTGAATGTTTTCCAACAGCACGGCCTCCGACGGATTCTCAAGATTTCGTATTGAGATCATGTTACCAACGAGGAGGTCCTTCAGCGCACTGCCCCACGACCGCTAGTGGACATGGTATTGGAGCGACGATTTTGTTTTGCCGGGCACGTTCTTTGCCAACATCCGTAACGACTACCGAAGATAGCCATGTCGTGGAGACCTGCCCGGAGGTCACGGAGCCATGGACGACCAAAACAGACGTGGAGACGGTCATTCATTGAGGACCTGAAAGCGGTCAATATTTCATGGGATGAGCCTGAAGATGTGGCTGCAAACCCAGCTCGTTGGCAATCCCTTGCCGCCCAATGCACCATCTGGCGCAGAAGGAACTAAGTCTAAGTAAGTGATGCTCAAAGAGCTTCACTTGCAGATAAGATTGTAAATTATTTGTTGTGACTTCTTAAGTACACTTAAAATGAATTAAAAAACACTAATAAACTAAAAAGTATAAAAAGACAAGATATACATAATAAGCAAATAGTCAATAAAAGTTAATCAATACAATTTTATGGCTGGACAGCCAAATAACCAGCAGGATGGACTCAAACGCAGACACAACACGGACGAAAGAGGTTTAAATGGAATAACAAAACTTTTATTTACAAATCACTCTGAACAATCAGGTGATGGGTATGAACCCAATAGTCACGAATGCGAGCAACATGTCTGAACGTGAGCTATGAACTAGAAACTATGAAACATGAACTATGAGGTATACACACGAGCTAGGAAGTGAATGCTTGAACTAAGAAGACAATTTTAGGTCAGTGGCAAGTTTTGGAGGTGGAGGCTGGTGTGAGGGGATGGCAGTTTAAGTGGTCCAGAGGGGGTGTTTTCTGTGAATCCTTCAAGGAGTGGCAGGGAGGCAGGTGAATGTAAATCCAACAGTGCTTGGCAGTAAATGATTATCTAGCAGACCAGCAACAGGAAGTTGTAAGTATTGCTGAATGGTGGACTGAACTTGAGGGTTTGCAGGTCAGGAGAAGATCTGGCAAGGACTCATTGAGAGCGCTGGTCTTATATCCAGGTAAGTCCAAATGGCAAACAGGTGCAGACCGTGAATGGCATGATGTGGCTCCACCCAGGGTTGGAAACTCCAGCTCTATTGAAAAATACAGCCGCTCACCCAGACCATGACATACAATGCTGAATAAAAATCCAGAAGAATAAAATGGAAATGATTATTAATATAATTTAATAAGTGTGTTTACTAAGTTAAATAAACCTTAATAAAAATCATTCTGGCATAAAATAAATAAATATTAACTAATTCATTCAAAATTTATAAACTATCAATGAACATTATGTGCATGATTCCTGTAAACAGATTTTGCTAACCCAAAATCTCTGCTGTGCATCAATAACCATTATTTACATAGTTATTATAAAGTTATGTTTTAAATGAATAAGCAGGCAGGTGTACTGATGCCCTGGTTATTTCATGTCCTTTTTTCACCTTTGCAACAGAGACCAAAACAAAAACAAAATCCTTAATTTAACTCAAACGGTTAAACAGACGTTTCCAAAGGCAACACAAGTTATTTTTGGTGGTTGATACTCACCATATGCCTGTCACATCACAGAAGGGTTAGTTAGTCCGTTTTTTATTGGTTTCACTCCTGATGCTACCACGGGTCATATCAGAGAGGAGAATTAAACCTCCTACTGTATACGGACGTTTAGGTTGGAAGACTTCCTGACTTAAAGTGTGGCCCTTATTCATGACTCCATGTTGACCCAATGATGACCCACAGCCCATTAGTGAGTTATGGTTGAATAGTTTCTATTAAAGCATAAGAGCCAAAGCTAGCATAGTAATGCTGCTCTGACACTGTAAGAGAGCTGCTCTCAAACCAACAGGGAAATTAGGAAAAGTGCTCAACTAATCCAGGACCGCAGTCCAGTTTTTTTTCTCTGTGAGCTTCGCCTCCCACAATGCACCTCAGCCAGAGCGGGGCCAGATTGCTGAGAGGAGCCTCGATGGTCCCGCTTAAACCCATAACCTAGTTGAAGGATAAAAGTTAATGACCTTAGTATCTCATTTTCTGGGGGACCTGTCTTTGGCTTGTCTCCTTTTGAAGATCACCCTGCTGCTCAATAGCACAGAACAGACGAGGAGAGCCACTCTGCCGTGGAATGTATAATGACATCTCGTGTTATAGCCCAGAATGGTTATAGGCCATAAAACTGCGAGAGCCCATCGTGGAGATCCATGGTCAAAAAGGAGATGAGCGTGTGGTCAAGAGTAGGATGAGCATCTATTTGGCTGTCTGTCTTTCCCTTTTCCTCTCCATTTTATATGCATGAAACCAGCATCCCGCTTCCATAAAATACATCTGCAGAGCAGATGGAGAAAATTCCCTCTGATAATAATCATCCAAAATCTTATTTCCTTTTGTCAGAAACATATTTGCAGTCCAAATATGCCTCAGTTTGATATCTAAGCCTCTCATGTCGGCTTCAGCTCTATTCATGAATCGCTTATGTCTACAACACAGCATGAATCCTAATGTACATCGTGTATATCACACTGAAGTTGGATCAAAATCTGTTAATACGTGCGAAACGCCTTCAACTAATTTGGACTGAATATTGTGTCTGAAGAAAGTAATCAATATAACTGGCAAATAAAAAGAACGCCAACATTTCCCCACAAAATCCCTTCTGCTCGTCTCCAAAAAAAGCACTAAGAGGTTGCTACTCAACAAAAGTATTGTTTTAAACACATTATTTGTTACTTTTCTTTAAAGTAATGCAGTATGTTGCTTAATTACTCGCCAGAGAAAGTATTTTTTTACATTTGCACTTTGGATTAGTTTTGCATTACTATATAAAATGACCTGAAATGATTTTCATGTGTGATCTCTTTTGGGTTTTTACCATAAGAACACAAAACCAACAGCACAATGGAAAGATAAAACCAGGACAAAGAGACGTTAAAGTGATCCCCACAGAGCTTCTACTTTAGAAATATGAACAGGTAGAAACAGAGGCTGGGACAGCATACACTCAGTTTAAACATCACTCTGGGTTCTTATAGCTCTGGCTAGCATGGTTTCACTGACTGCACCATTCCCGCGGGCTCGGGAACTAAAACAAAAGTGAGCAGCTGCTCGGTGGACAGTTTGCAAAATGTGCGCAACGATAAAGACTGTCGAGCAGAGAGTCCAGCTCATTCATGCACATTTGCACAAACATCTTGTACTTTCCATTGCAAGTTCTCTCAGTCCTGCTACAGATCACAACCACATTCACTTCCTCTTACAAAGCTCTTCACAATAAAACAGGATACTTGCTAAAATGAACCATATATAATGCAAATGTTTTTTTAAGACTTGTCAAACACATTGTACTTCTTTTAAAAGGAATTCAATTTTTTTTCTAAATATGCTGACGCTGACAAAAAGACTGGGGGCAGAGAATTTCACTGGGAGTGACCAGGATGGACAATATTACAAAGGAGCAGATCACAGGGACAGGTCAGATAGTCTTAGTTTGGAGAAAAGTTATAGAGGCAAGACTGAGATGGATATGTTTGGAGGACAGAAAGTAGATGTAATGGATAAAGGATGCTGAATTTGAAGCTTCCAGGATTAGAAAAAGTGGAAGACCACAGCAAAGATTTATGGATGTATTGAAGGAGGATGCTAGATGGAAGCAGCTGATCTGCTGTAGTGACCCCTAAAGGGAGCAGCCAAAAGGGCAAGAAGTCTTTGAGATTTAAGTCATCACTGGTGAAAATCCAAATCCTTAAAAACATTTACAAAAAAAAAAATGACTTCAATAGAACACCATTAAAGATTTACCTCAGACCCTCTGAGGTTTTTTTGTTTTTTTGTTTTTTTACCTCAGAGGGTTAAACTGTTCAACCCTCCTGTGTGACATTCCTGTCCCAGCAATCATTGTTGGATTTTAGCCACATGCTAAACAGGGAACTATTCAGAAACCAAAGATGTTACCTTTCAAATGAAGACTCATCCATCTTGACAACTTTTTTATTAAAAGCTTTTCAATTTGCCAAAAAAATAAATAAATCATAAAACAGAGTGGACGTTAACCTGACTCTAACCTTAGCATCCACAAGATCACCGGCAACCCATCTAAGAGGTTAACTCTCACTGCTCTCTCAGCTAATGCGGCCCGGCCACAGTGTATTATCTCAAAGCATCGAGGGTTGTAAATCAAGCGCTCCAAGGAGGCTGAAATTAAATCAGCGTTTCCTCCCATCAGCACGAAAACTGAAACCCAATACCGGGATGCTGGGAAACACATGCATACACAATGTCTGCTGTGAGCTCACACATCCAGAGCTGTTAGCTGTAGCTACCTTAACCCTGACTGTGGAGCTGGGTGCAAGCCAACGCTTTTAGTCATAGACCCAAATTTTCACCTCGCTCCCTCTTTTTTTTCTGTTCTGAGATATAGCCTTGGCCAAGCTCCCAAACTTAAATGGCTGATTTTCTGTGGGTTAACTGGAGAATGGGAGGGTGAAGTCATATATAGTCTGTGTGGGGAGGGTTAGCTGAGTGGTAGATCAATTTGGGAGAATAAAGAAAGAGGCCAGATGGCTGTTGGATCTCAGTCCATGCAGATGGGGTGAAATAGCAGTAGATGAAGAGCTAGGTATTTACTCCCTATAAAGTCTGGATATAAATTGTGTATGACTTTCTTTTTAGCTTGATGTGATAAAAACACTAGAAAATTATTTCTCGCCACAATGAAAGCAAAACGTGCTTTCATGCTGGAGCTGGAAATCAATACGCATTTCTCAGCATGGCTGAGATCTTGACATGCTGTGACAGTAACAAGGCAAATGAAGAGTGTGTTATCTGTTAGACTGAAACTTGATGCATGATGTAAGAACCACTGTCCGGGCCCATTACACTAATCACACATCAGTGCTCGTTGGAAAAGGTGAAATCTCTGAGCTTCACTTCTGTTCAATTAAACTAGAGCAGCTCGTAAACTAAAGCAATGAAACGGCGGATCGATATCAGCCCGGACCGCGACCGTCTCCGAGCCCGGGCTCGCGGGCTGTTGGGCCTTTAAATCATCGCGTGCGCGTGCATCTCTTTGGGATAGACGGAAGGAAAATAGTGCAGCCACAGCCCTGTGTTAGCCCTGTGGCACGATCCAGAGTAGCCGGGTTTCACCCATAAACCTTTTCAGACAGCGAGAGAGCGGGGCTGATAAAGAGCTACAGCTCTGGGGATGAAGGACAGGCCGACCGTCGGCTACACACACGCGGAGTCATATCCACATCAACATTAACCCCCAGCACCATTACTGCTGTGAAGTGCCATTAAGAGCCAGACGCAAGGCCACGGGGAGCAGATATTACAAAACCGTCTCCTCCTCTCAGTCTGCAGCTCGTCTCATGATTCTCCGGCTGACAGGAGAGGAACAACTCGAATGATGGAGAAGGGCGCCGACGGTGGGGCACGTTTATGGGGTTGGCTTTTAGTGACGGGTTATTTATAGGACACTTTAATCGCCTCATAATTAAGATTTTGTAGCTTAAATGAATCACTTTGAAATGATTGGTTTCACTCAGATCCCAGAGGTCAGTGACACCAACCCTGACCGTCACTGTGGAAGTAGGCATTTACCATTTACCATACAAGAAACTGGTTTCTATCCACTAAAACCGTGCATGTCTCCTCATCTTCCCCTAACCTTCATCTAAACTCATCAGTCTCATCATTTAGATTTTTGGTAATGGTGGGATGGCGGTAAAAGATCCCTTAAAGTAACATTTAAAAGCCTAATTTTCCAGTTTGCTTTTCCAAGAGAACTAGAATTTTGAGTGCCTAAACTTAGCTGGCATGTAAAAGTCTTATTCTCTTTTTGTCTCCAGGCTGTTCGACTTTTGACCTACTCCTTAAAAGAGGACTTTAATGTCCAGTATTGCTAAAGTCTGCTTTCCTCTCAGATTCTGCTAGCATTGTAGAAATAAACACAAATGGACACTTTGTTCTTTGGTGTGCTGGCCTTGATCTTCAGTGTGTGAGGCTTTGGTTTGAGAATAAGTAGATCTATGTTTGATTTTCTTTCCCTAAACAAAGGTCTGAACCTTTTCCATGGCTCGAATGTGCATAGAAGCAGCTCTGTTATCCACTGCACTGGAGAGGATATACAAGTATACCTATGTTTGCTATCTCTCATCAACATGCTGGTTCCTTAACGAATACAGTTTGTAGAGGTGAGCTTAACTGCATTTAGGTGATACCTCTGAATGTTGAAAACAACCTCAGGCTTTTTCCCTACCAGACAGGTGACAGGTGACACTTTTAGCGACATGATATTGAAGTTCCATACCCAGTAAAATTTATATATATATATATATATATATATATATCAATTTGGCTTTTAGTGTCTTTTCCATCCACTTCACCTGATTATCCTGTAAGTCTTTGTTGTAATATTGTTCATTTTTCAAGTTTTCAAGTGGCTAATTTGACATTTTCTCATGTATGACATTCTCAGCCATTCAGGTGGCAGGTCATCAGTTCCCCAGTCAGACTCTGACGTTCTCATTCTCCTGCAGACCCTAAAAGTTAAGCTCATGTTTTCTACGTGTAGGTTTACCCACAGCTCTGTAAGTAAATCTTTAAAACCTTTTTCCTGTCTCATGTCCTCCAATGTCAGTGTCTTAAACAATGATTGTGGACACAACACACACTTTTTGTCTTTGGATTATCTTTCTATTTTTGGATTATTTGAAATTTCATGGATGGATTAAAAAATATCCTCCATGCCTTTGAAGCCCTGAGCCTCAGTAAACAAAAAACATCCTCCAGAAAAGTTATAGAGCTGCTACTTTATACTGTCTTGTAGTCTATCAAGCTCTATCTCCATGACAGAGTAAAACTTGCCTGGGCCGGCCTAAAATACCTATAAGATAAAACTGAAAGATGTGTTTGTTTATTCCAAACAACAGCTCTCCTGGGAAATTATTCTGTTGGCAAGATGTGGTATAAGTAATCACAGATCAGGAGTTGCACTGAGTACATAAATATTAAATCAGCTGTTTATTTCTTCCATGGGAACCAGGTGGCTGTGGTGTAGATTAATAAACAGGATCTTCATGCCATTATTCAGTACCAGCAGGCTGCACATGTATAGTGTTATAGTGTGCTTAGGTTTCAGGCAGATTTGGTGTACAAACATCTCCCCCGAGTAAACATCAGTTCCAGTATTCTCTACAGAGAGCTCAGATCAAAGGAAGTAAGTACTAAGAGCAGTGCTCAAACTGACAGATGTTTTTCTTGATTCCTGATAAGACACAGAGCAGCTCTTTGCACCTAATCATACCCCGAGTTGGCTTAAAGACACAAAAACACTCTATACAAGCAAGTAAATAATTATCCTGCATTCAGTGTTAGTGACGTGGGTTTATTTTATGCGATTGTAGTACCTACACATCTGTTATCAGAGCCACTGATGACCTTAGAAAAGAACTGTTTGACTTGCTGCTGTTTGCTCATCTGAACTGGTTCAATTTCTACTGAAAGGACAGTCAAATTATTTATATAGTACAATTTAGCACAAGCGATACACCTGAAGCAAATCTATTTATCGAAATATAACCAATTTGATGATGTGCTGGGATAATTAATACTGTGAACCAGCTATTTTCAAATGTATTTTTTAAACAATAACTGCTTATCACACCTGTGATCACCACTGAAGCTTCTGATCACACTATGTCCCTTGTATTGTCCTCAATTCATTTTCATCTTCTGATGATTTGCTTGTTGAGTTTGATTGTCCAGTAAAAGTTTTACTTTTGGCACATGTTTGCTGCTAGTACAAGTCAATTCTTTGCATATCAGATGAGTTTAAAAATGAGTTCTCTTAGTTCTGCTGCTGAATTTAATACATATATAGTTAATATATATTTATTTAATGTCATAATTAAAATGGCATTTTTAAACAACACTAGAAACCTACAGGGCCCACCAGGGTGCCCTGGCACATGCTTTGGCAATTAATGTTGTACACAAAATTGGATCTAAACTGAAATAAAGTTTCAATATTTAATGTTGTTAATGAGGAAGATGATGAGTCTTGGAGTCTATATGAAGGCTGCTGACTGACTCAAAGTAACAGCAGTACACAAATTTGTAGCATGCAGACATTTACGTATCAGGTATGACAGGTATCCCATATACATTTGCAAGGAGAGATGAAATATGTTGCATATTCTAATGTTTATCGAGTTTGCTCGATCCGTAATAAATTGAAATGCAGTCTGGTATTAAAAAGTTGTTAAACAAGAGAAAGAATTGTAATCAAAATTCAAAGTTTTGATCAGCAAATTTAGTTTAAGTAAAGAATCAAAAGCAACTTTGTTACATTTTAGTTTTAGAATATGAGACCAAAGGAGTAATGCCGTATGGGAATGCCTCACAACAATTCACTGGTGAGGAAATTTTATAATAGTCAAGTTTTTAAATCAGCTAAACATCATTTGAAAGAAGTGACAGAGGAGTCAGCAACAGGGTTCAGTGATAAGTAAATGGGAGTGTGGCGGGGCTTGGTCTGTGGGGGAGGTTGGCACACCCGAGCGGAATCAGTGCATCACTCCTCACCTGCACATAAATGAACTAGGGCCCTGTGTTGTGTTATTGTTGGTGTGTCGGGCTGTGAGCAGCCGACTGTGTATTACAGCAACCGTAGGTAAATAAAGATGTCACAGAATGATGAATCATGGTCATGCTGTGCCTCCTACCTGCCACATTACTGAACGAGACACTAGAGATTTTATTTTTCAATTTGTTTCTTAAATAAAGTTTGTTCAGGTGCTCCACAAGGCTTCAGTTTGGGGACCACTCTCTTTGTCATCTGTACATTTTCCTCTCGGCTGCATCACAAGTATACACAGTATAGCTTATGATTTATATGCTGGTGACAAACAACTAAACATGTGTTCTCCAATGATTTTAATCCTGTACACAAGCAAACACTGTAGACTATCAATGGGTGAATATCACATGTCTGCAAAATATGGAAATGGCAGAGTTATTACCATCAATTCATCATGAAGTCATGACTGCTAAGCTATAATAACAATGAACTCAATAAAATATGTTTATTTAAATGATTAATGACCCGAATCAAACCATTTTTAAACAACAGCTGACACTCTTTTTATCAGTTTCTATTAGGACCAAAATCTTTTTATTATGCTGGTAATGTGAGGTGTCATTTATATACCATGGATGAAACCATCATCAGTACTCATATGTATGCCTCAGTGCTGATCAGTTTTTTGTACTCATCACCATCAGGCAGCATATTTTTACTGCAGAGCACAACACTTCATTTACATCTGAAGAATGTTAACCTTTGAGACACAAATCTGCATTGTGTAAATGTTGATGATAAATTGTAAAAAATGACAGTTTTATTATCAAAACACAGAGTCAGCATCTCCTCAGCTAATTGTATATGTCACTCAAAACAGATGTCCGTTCTCTCTGTTGGGGGATATTAGTCCAAAAAAAACCAACGGAAACCAGCAAACATTGAAATTTGGCAGATTTCATGCAAAACAGAACTTCAAACCATAATGCTGAAAGAAAAACACAGAAACTTGTTTGGATTCTGCAACAAGCCTTTCAAAGCTGGAAGCTTGTCCATTGACACGTCGCCAATACATTTTTTTTTTCTCACCACAATAAACTTAGACCAGATTCTTTAGAGACAGCAACTGAAGAAAAACTGCGATTCAAACATAAGTGCCTCTCTCAGGTAAATAAGACTGAACTATAGGTTTGACCTTTGGGACTCCTCATGCACACAGAACATTTATACCTTTCAGTATAACTACACTGAACTGATCCAGGAGATATGAGGTGTGTGTTGCTTGTATGCCAGTCATTGTTAATGCTGTTATGCTGCCTTCTTGTTAATGTATGTAGTTGTATTTGTCTGATTGGTGCCCCAAAGTCAAAGAGAATTTCTGACAGGATAATAAATAAATGGTGCAGACTGTCAGGATAGATGAATGAGGCTTGTTTGTTTATGCAAACCCTGAGTAGCCGAGCCTGTTAGTCAGACACTCTGATTGGCTATGACAGCATTGACTGAAGATAATAGGAGTGTCTGATTTACTAACATTTCTCTACGCATCTCCTAAAGATAGTGAATAAGAGCTGATCAGTAATGTGCTAATGAAAAAGCAGATCCAAATCTGTTTCCATATTTATAAGTATGTAGTTGACATAGACAATCGGGGACTTGCTTGTTTAATAGAAAAAAACTACACGTCCAGCCCAATTCACTGTGGAATGAGCATGTGCAACAGGGATTGTATACAAGTTTCAGAAGGTTAACTTGGACTAGATGGTCACTCACATGACCACCAGAAGTCACCCATGTAAACATCAGCCTAATGAGCTTGTCATGGAAAAGTGAACTGTGTGTGATAATCACACGGGTTTCCACTGCAGCTCAGGGTTTACAATGAAGAAATGGTGCATTACCACATTTGGCAGGACAAACTCACAGTGTGAAACAGATTGACTTTGACAACTGAAACTTATTTGTTATTATGCTGCACCTAGAGGTTGGAAACACAGACAAACCGCAGTTGTCCATGGTGTGTTACGACTGCTTAGAATTCCTTTCATGGACTGTGCGAATGCGCAGCACTTCAGCAATGATTATACGTTTTGTTTTTTGTTTTTTGCTTTAAGGTACACACAAGCGCAGAGCTGTGTTCTGCCACTGGCAAATTGTGGCTTGATCTTTGTTTTACAAACAAATTTGTCTGTGTGAGGCCACACACACACACACACAAAAGGAAGATTGCTATGTGTGCAACAGCAAAACAAGACATTAGCCGGTTTGTGCTTTTGCGCAGTTATTTGAGAACCGAGTTAAAACAGTTTCTGTGATCCAGACTTGTGAAAATATGCAGACAAGTAATTACATTCCACTCCAGCATTTATACAAATATACACTTTATGTCTATCACAAAAAAGAACAAATGAAGATCAGAAAATTATTCAAAACAAGATGTGAAACAACAATCACCGTCACTGAGGAGGCTCATTCCAGAGGGAGTCGCTCCCCCACCCGACCCCCTCAGCCAACCAGCTGATTTTTAAAAAATCTAAAATAACATTTATAGTTAATGAAGCCATGCGAAATTTTACCTCGACGTGAAGAATATTTTGTGAATTACAGGCCCTCACAGTACACAAGGGTGAAATTTTGCACACATTTAATCCATCACGACCTAAAAAAGTACAGGCGATATCCACGTGAAATTTTCAGGCTGAAAACACATTTGAGCTCCGTTAAAAACTGCAATCAAATCAATTTTACACCCACCAGTCACGATTTAAGAACAAAATCTGTGTTTTCCCTCTGTACAATTTTGTCTGTAACCAAGCATTTAATGCCTGTGATGCAGAGGAACAGAAACAAGCATTGGTCCAAAGCACTGAATTATTTTCTGATAATTCACTGGAGAAAACCTAAAAACTGAACTTTTATGAGTCATATCACCATGTGGGATAGGTAGCTGGTCAAAACAAATTACAGGAAAGCACTCAGTTTTACCTAAATTTTAATACCAGGCTCATTGTCTAGTGAGGATGCATGTTTCTGTTCCTCTGCATCACAGCCATTAAACTGGTGCAGTTTTGCTTTTGAACCTATGACATATTATAATCTTACTGAACAAAAAAGAGATTGTCTCTTTAGATTGAGACACGCAGTGGGTGTAAAACTGATTTGGTTGCAATTTTTAAACTGATCTGAAATGTGTTTTTCAGCTCCTGCACTGCTTAAAAATACTTTCAATTCACCCGTTTGTACTTTCAGGGTGTAAAACTCTAAAAATACTCATACATGTGAGTAAAATTTTGCATTGCTTCACTAAATACTTTCAAGGGGTTGGGCCTACCCCACCTGTCACAGGGCGAGAGGCGGGATACATCTTGGAAAGGTCACCAGCTCTGCTAGCGGACAGGGAGATAACATAAACGAGATTCTCACAGTGTCGAAAAAGTTTTATTACAAAAAACCCTCAAAACTGAAAAATAACTGGCATTTATCACAAACAAACAAACAAACAATACAAAAACAACTTGTTCGCTTAAGGTTTCAGATATATATATATATAGATATTATTGCTAATATATTTTTTTGTAATATATCTATTGCTAAAGCACTTTCTGGATGGATTCTAACCTGTAGAAATCAAAATTAGCCTCACGAGCCGAAGCACAACTAATATTACTCAAGAGAATCTCACAGTTTAGACAGGGTTTTGCAAACAAGACTCACAGACAGAACCATACGGGACAGACTGCACACTCACTACAAAGCAGCAGCCCCTCAATGAATGTTCTTCAGCCTTTTAAAGATGCAGGTGGGTCCAGTTACTCGCTGATTGGTCTGGCATCCCTCAGCTGGTTCAATAGACTTTCCCTGGAGGTAACCACGGGTTCCCAGCTACAGCCAATTGTTTGTGTGGGTTGCCACACTTGAATCTGCTTGAAAGAAAGCTGGCTCACTTCTTCCAAGGCCAGGGTTCGTGACACACCAATAGATATGCTCGCATTCACACCGACAGCCAATTTAGAATCAATATTTAGCCTACCATACATATCCTTGAACTGTGGAAGAAAGCTTGAGTACTTGTAGAGAGGCTGCATAGGCACAGCCTGGACTTGAACCCAGGACTTTCTTGCTGTGAGGTGACAGGGCTAACCACTTCGATAAAAGCACTGTGCCAAAAATATCAGCTGATTTTCAGATGGTTGTTAAGGATAACACCGTCTCCGCCTGCTCGACTACTTTTTTACTTGGTCTCAAAATGCATTTATCAGCCAGCACAAAGATCTGTCAGCAGACTGTAGTCTAGCCTTCCATCATACGAGTAACCACACAAACAAATATTCTTGGTGTTTTTCTGAGCGCACCTCTCCAGGGAGACAGTGAACACGCTGCCACATTCCTTCATGCTTTCCTCTCTCTCATTAAACAAATGATTCCTTTATTCAAGTAGGAGCGCTTAAGCTGCTTTTACTGCTCCGTACGCTGTTCGCGTCAATAAACCTGCATTGTAATTCACGCGTGTGTGTTTTTACACGTGTCTCACAGCGTCTTAGCTCAAAGATTTGCTCTTATTGACGGCACAGAGGAGTTGGGTCTCCTTTCATTCTGAGCATGCCGTCAACATCAAACAAAGCAGTAATTATGCAATAAACTATTAAAGGCTGCGCATCTTCAGATGGGTGTGGGCTGGTTTTGCCTAAAGCTTTGTTTGGTTTGTTGTCTTTGATTGGGGTGCTGCTCTCCTCAAACCAGTCAGGAGGAATGCTGGGCTGAGTGTGTGGCATAAGAACGAGACTGCTGGGAGCCCTGAGCTGGCACGGCGCTCTTGTAATTGGCATGTAAACATATTTGATTTGGTTTTCAAGCCTAGAACTGCAAACAGTGATATGCATGCACAGGTTCGTGCAAATAGAGACACATACAGCTCATCAGGACTTGGACATGAAGCTTTCATTTGGGGGTGTTTATATTCACACTGTGTTAACATTTTTTATCCAATAATTTCCATAATAAGGGCCTGCAAAATTAACCTAAACTAACAGATGGTCACAAATGAACCTTTAGAGGGTCAGTATCCTCCATCCCTAACTCTAGTCTATCTATTGTTCTCCCACATTTTGGCAATCAGGGATAAAAAAAATTATAACTGAAGTGGTTTCTTTTCATCACCAATGATGACTTAAAGCTGACAGGTTTTGAAAGAAAAACCTACCATAAATCATGCTAAGCTCTCAGTCATTCATTTCACGGTTGTCTAAAGGCAACTGGACTTCATTTCTTCTTCAGTTTTTGAAGATGAGCGGAAAGTCCCGTGTATTTGACTCCTGAACCACACCATCCTGTGAGTCATTAAGTGTGGAAGGTGGTGAAATCATGTGGGAGAGATCTCAGGATGGTTGATAGTGGGTGTCATAGATAACCACCTCTGTTCAGCATTAGTTGTTTCAGTTGGATATCAATGGGCATCTTTACTGTTGACACCAGCTAAATTTGTCAGCCATCTGTTACTCTTTTATGTTATTGTAAAGGTCTACTGGTAGTGATGTACTAGTACAAACTTTTGGCAATCTCTTTCTGTCACAAATCTCTCAGATTCTTTTGAAATGAAGCAACAACCAACAGTTGTTTCTCTAGGTTCAGGTACAACGAGAGCTCGTCTTAGTATGTAAAAGACTTAAAGGTAACTTAGACTTGATAAATGTCTATTTGAACCCAGATCATGAACTTTTTATACAACTAATCAATTCGCTTTAGTGGTTAAAGTCAACCAGAGTGAAAGTGGAGCTTAAAAATGGTTGGGCTGACCTGGAGTATCCCGATCTAGAGTTGTGTTTGTGCCACTGCCCAGCTCCTTTAAACACTCCTGTGTAGTTTAAGGAACACTTACATGGTTCATTTAAAATGTCAGATATGACTGGTTAGTTGGAGGACATGCTGTGCTTTTGCCAACAGTCTCACAGCAGGTCTGGAAATACTCATATCAATTGATTGATGTCCATGTCCATGAGCTGAGAATTTTCAAGTTTAAGGGGCATAAGTCATTTTGCTTTTCCAGCAGAGGCTGCAGTTTGAGTCCCACATGGAACCGATCACTGCCAGATCACATCAGTGCACAAACAACTTGTTGTTTTTTGGAGCTATTTCACAATTTCCCAGGTAACCAGGCTGATAACCTCTAAACATCCAGCAGACGATCAGTGGCCTGTTTATTGTTTAAATCTACCTGTTTATTTGGAACCTTCACTTATATGCAGTGTTGGGACTAACGCGTTATTAAGTAACGCGTTACAGTAACTACGTTATTATTGTGGTAACGAGCACGGTAACTAGTTATTATGCCAAAATCAGGAACGCGTTACTCGTTACTGGGATTTAGATAGGCTCGTTATTCGTTACTTCATGTGGTGGCTATCGCGGAGCTTCCACAGATTCAGTAACATTAGCAAGTGGTGGAGGCCAGCAGGTGGATGAGAGAAAGGGGACGCAGGAGGAGGAGAGACCCGAAGCGGCCGCCCGTCCGAGTGTCAGGTGAACTGAACTTCAGGTAAGACGTTATGACCTGCAGTCTATCTGGGTCAGATATAAACCAAGTTTAGTTGGAGTTTATTTTCGTTGTGCTGACTTTTTCGTACTGCGTGCTAGCTAGCATGACGGGGTTTCTATACAGCTGGGTGGGTGCTATGATGTTAATGATGTTGAACTTTATTTTGTTCATAAGGTTAATTATTAGAGTTGCCAACCGTTCCCTAAAAAACGGAATCGTCTCGTATTCAGAGAAATTATTATGCGTTTCGTATTGAGGTGAAAAGGAACAGTTTGCCCCGGACTTCAGCTACAATGAAAAAGACACAAAGCTGGAGTTATTCTGTGTCTTTGCTGCACAGCTGCCTCTTCTTCTCTCATTCTCTCCCCTCCCTCTCCTGTTGCTACTTTAATCATGAAACTGATCAATGATCAGCTGATCGGCTTTTCTCTCTTGTTTATTTATCGTCCACTTTGCGCCAGAAAGAGGAAACCACCGGATGTCGCGTTAAACAACAGCAGCACGTTTGATCAGCTGTTGTTAGAATTTATTTAATATTAATTTCTAGTATCAGCTGATGTTTGCTGGAGCCACAGCTGTAAAGCTGCTGGTCATGATATCGGTTTGTATATCTGGTGAGAGGGAAACATGAAGATGAAACCAGGAGATGTCCTTACTGAATCATCAGAGCTGAACAGGTGATGGAGAAACATGTTTACCTTTTAGGTGACACGAATGAGTTGAAGGGAAGTTATGAACTGTTTCTGAGAGATAAATAACACCAGGATCCTTTTCTATGTAGCTGACAGCTGGTAACTGTGCAGGGGCGGATCTAGCAAAGTGTTGCCAGGGGGCAGGTAGGGCATTAACAGGGAAAGGGGGGCACAAAGAAATACTTTCTTATTCTCATTTCAAATGTCTAGCTTTTAATAAATAATTATCTGAGTCTTACAACAAACGATTGATTGATTGATACATATATACCATCAAGACAGTGTACATCACTGTCACAACAGTGTTTGTTTTCATTCAAAGGCTTTATGATTTTTGCTATAATGGCGGGCCGGTCTCTAGTCAAAATGCCCGGGCTGATTTTTTGTCCCAAACCAGCCCTGTATGCAGCTCATCTGCAGTCTGGTGTTACCTACATCTTCCTATTCGGAAGGCAGAATTTCTGAGTACAATCAAAAGCACCACGACTGCAGTTTTTGTGTTGGATGTAAAAAGCGCACATGACGCTGTGACGTAGGCTAGAATCATGGCGGCGGTCAACGACGGTCCAGGCGTGGGATTTCTCTCGTGGAAATATGCACATTATTTTTTCCTTTGGTAGGTGGCACAGTGCACTTGTGGCAAGTAAGCAAGCTAGAAGACTGGCACTCTTGCTGGGTATCCAGTTAGCAACACATTAACAAGAGAAGTCTGAGTAAAACCAAAGTTACTTTCCCTAGTTACTAGTTACTTTGAAAGTAACGAGTAACTTGAAGTAACTGAGTTACTTTTGATGGAAGTAACTAGTAATGTAACTAAGTTACTAATTTAAAGTAACTTACCCAACACTGCTTATATGGAATCTATCTTATAACATGGGCACTGTAGATGTTTGTGACCTCGATTTCTGTGGTTATACCTGTTTAGCATTTGGTTAAGTTGAGCCCTAAGTTGAGTGCCGACCTGGTGGTTATTAAGAAGCAAAATTTTAAGTAAGAACCAGAGAGTCTTCAGATGCAGTCTTCACAATAGACTGCATCCGCCCTGATTCCTGATGAAGTCAGGTGACCCTGAACCATTTCTTACTTATGCTGCTATAGGCTCAGCCTGCTGGGAGACTTCCCATGATGCAGTGAGCGCTACTGCAACTATGTTTATGTAAATTAAACTAAATCAGATGGTTTGGTCTATTCTTTCACCATGAAACGCGTCATTGGTTCTCAAAACTGGCTCGAACTCTAAAACTCGGGCTGGTTCTCACAGAGATACACAGACCATATTCCACAAAGCCAGATGTGATAATATCAGCTTTCACCGGACACCTGAGTGAGAAGAACAATACCGGCATGATTCAGAATCAATGTTTCCCTTCAGGTCTTTACTGCTCCATATGGAAGTGTGCTGTCATTCTTCACACTTGGCAGGAAAGCCAGCAGCTCCCTTTTCTGCCCGGACCATGTGGATTTCTCCCTTTGTTCCATTTGAAACTGCACTCTTTCACATCCAAAGTCCCGCCGCTTTTTACGGCACACTTCCTGCCATTCTCAAGCCAGCCGTGAGAGCGTGTTTACTCAGCAGCACGGGCAGCAAGGAAGAAGAGGGTTGATTTTTTGACCTGTCAATCATGAGAAAAAACGCACTGATTAGCTTGTGACTGTAGATTTGCTTACCGCAGGAAATGTCACAAGGAGTATGTGCGCATTAAATACCTGTATGGTAGAGCGGAGGCTTCTGCTGTTGCTGCTAATAAATGAAATGAAGCCTGAGTGTGGGAGACGAGAGGCGACACAGGAAATAAGAGGAAGGCTGGCACAATAGAACGGGGTCGCTGTGCTGATTGTCATTTCTGGCCACCGCACCACACCTCCACATTCACAATAGACTGCATCCGCCCTGCGAAGCAACCGCGCCACATACGACAGGAAACGGACTCGGGATAAAAAAAATATTGGCTGCCCGAATGCAGACAGAAACACTTAGAATGAAAAGCTAACTTAACAAGTACCTCACAGAAGTAGTGGCAACCGCGACGGCTCCATCCAAATTTCCCATTTATATTCAGCAGCAGCCGGACGGCGGTGAGAAAATGTATGAGTGGAGGAGCAGAAGTAATGTAGCGCGAGCAGTCCACTCCGCTGCATGAGCGCATTTCATTTCCCATGCATAAGATATCAGAGAGCAGTGTTTGGATAACGCAGGCCTTCCTCTCCTCACTCTATTGCCTGTAGTCATCCACAGAATCAAAAAGGATCACCAGATTCCGATTTAATCCCATGCTGCACTGTGTGCATGTGTGTGTGTGTGTGTGTGTGTATGTATATATATATATATATATATATATATATATATATATATATGCACATATGTATGTGCACACCTGAGCGAATAAAACCTGTCAGAAGAACTTTTCTCGCCATTCTGTTGTCACAAATGAAATATAAAACAGAGATAGATGCAGACCAGGATGTTTTTCTTCCAGGTGTTGGGCTGAAGATGTTTGTCTTTGAGCTCGTACAGGTGTAAAACCTCTGATTGTGGGTAACCAGGCAACTGCGTGTTGGCCTTTATTCAAGCTTATAATCGTACTTGTATGATGAAAGGGAGATGTTTCAGCTGCTCTCTTAAAGTCTGATCAGTGTTTAAGTGTAAATGCATTCAGAATAAATGAGTAACAGCTTGCCTGTGCAGGTTTATTGCTGCCTTGTCTCACTATCTATTAAAACCAAGCAGCAGTGAAGCACCAACAACTACAGTTCCTCTAATGTCCACTAGAAGCTACCTTTGAAAGTGAGTCGGTCCCCATAGGCTCCCATGTTAAAATGTCCAACTTCATGTATGGATAGCTTCTACCTCCATAAGAACTCTACAGGGACTGAATTTTCTGTTGCTCACCTGTTTGGACTCTAGTCCTACACATTACTGGCAGTAACAATAAACTGACCCAATAGTAAACACATAATAAAACCTGAGGGAATGAGACTCAGTTTCCACCCTCAGGTCACATTCCCCAAAATATTCTCTTTAATCAGATTATTCCACTGATGGTGGCTCAGCAGGCAGCGTCCCTGCTCTGTCTCTTTAACAACTTCACATTAAACAAATTGTAGAGTTGTCCACTGAGGTCCGTTGGACCGTCTGCGACCCCTGCGGGGTCAGAGTTCATTCGGTAGGATTTCCTCTGGGCGATGTGACTGCCTGCATGGTCGGAAAGTCCTGCAGTCCTTGTGTTTCCATGGCTGAAAGGATGCTGCTAAAGTGAGTGTGGCAGCAGAGGAAGAGTTCAACCTTAAGAGTATGAATAGTTTTTCTCTCCAGGGGAGGGACGTAACCTCCTTTGATGCAGGCAAGCGGTGAGATTCACTTCATTAGTTCCTGTGAACCTGCAGTGCTTTGCATGTTATTTTACAGAAGACTTTACACTGACTTGTTCTCCGGGAATGCCATACACAGTGTGCTGGTCCAGGATCAGGAAGTCTGGTGCATGTGCCGACTTCACGAGCAAATAATTTTGCATTAAAAAAAAAGAAATAAATGGAAATAAATTATCACTGTGTGTTATTGTTTTGGAGTCCTGGAGTAGAAGCTGTAAATCTTCATGTGGCACATTTCACATCACAGGATCTTCACGGCTCTCATTACAGCGTGTCGGCAGGTTACACTTCCACCACATCGTCACAAACAGGAACTCCTGTGGATTTAATTCCGCTTTCATTCTGATTTAGTGTATGTTTCTGTGCAACATGTTTACTTCTAATGGCCTTTAACTCCCTGTTATTTTGCCACTCAAACAGAGATTTATGAGCACCACTTTTATTGCACTTTCCGGCTAATTAAAGGTTATTTTATTCTCAATTATTTCCTTGTCAGTTTGTGCAGCGCAAGTGTTCTACTGCAATATTAGAACAGAATAAACACAATGTTTTTTTAATGAGCGCTTTTCACACTGAGATGTTAACGCTCTCGTTAAAAGAGACTGCAGTCAGGGCTAAGCTGTTAGCACGCTCGAGTTAAAACCTCAGGCACAAGTTCACACTCCAAGAAACATTTCAGAGTGCTCCTGCTTTTGCTTTAACACCCAAACAGATGCTCTGCCAGGTGATAATTAAACACTTTTAAATGGATGATTATTCAGGGAAGGATTAATTCACTCTGCTTCCATAAGTTTGCTTACACAGTTAGAACAGCTCAGAGCTTTTATTTTAAAAGTGCTGGAGCCTGATCTCAAAATTCTGAGTGATTTTAATGAATCACCTTTTTCATCAGCTTCAGTGTTAGATTGTTTTTGGTTGGTTGGTTATCATCATCAGCGATTAACTTATTGGAATTTTTTGGCTTCCATGAAATGAAATGCATCGCTTTTAAAGTCGCGCCGACTGAAACGAGTCAAAAAGTCAAAGTTGCATTTTTTAATTCTGAAAAAAAAGAATATATATTATTAAATATATATATTTCACAGCCTGAGACAGAAAAAGCAGACCAAATATATTCACGTCACAATTCATTACCAGGAACCTTGAAAATCTTAACAGGTGACACAAAGTATACAAAGTCGAATGTTTAATGAGCTGAACCAAACCAACACCGACAGCTGAGGCTGTTTTATCAGTTTCTGTGGGGATTAATGTGTGACTCCAGCTAACACGGCTCTTAGATGCCAGTACACCTGTCATTTCTACACCAAACATCGATCAATACTCATATATCTGTACAGTAGTTCGTGTCATGTTAGCCTTCTGAGATCCAGATCTGTCTTTTGCTTTATGTAGCTGTCTTTTTTTTTTTACATTATCACAAAACTTCATATATTCAGCACAACTTTTGCTAATTGTAAGGGACTCCTTTAATCAGGGACTTGGGGAAAAAATGGCTTGTCTTTCTACAACTACACTCAAAAGCGTCAAACATAAGGCCCCGGGGGTCAAAATTGGCCCAGCAAAGACTCTAATCCAGTCTACTGTACAGCGTGGGGAAATGTGATGGAAGGCATAGATTTTGCACTTTTAGTGCACTTTTGCATCCTTTTCTACTGATAAAGATCTTCCACATGGCCATTCACATCAGAGTAACAGATAACCAGTTAAATGACAGAAAAATATTGAACATTTTTTGTGAATAAACTTAAACATTCTGTTTCATGAATACAGAGAAATGACATGCCAGAATTGTAAATGTAATTTTAGACCTTTATTTTCATAATTTAACCCCAAAGAGTGGTGGTGACAGATTTCTTTAATTTACTATAGCACCATTTCTCTGTTATGTAGAAAAACTGAGACATGTTGTTGAAGCTGCGCTTCTTTTCCTAATCCTAAAAATCTCAGGGATTAAGTGTATAGTTAAACTTCTTTACACTGATAGAAAAGGCAGCCCACTTTGATCTTGAGTGGGCCGAACAAGTGAAACTGTGTGTGGCCCACAAAGTAAACTGAGTTTGACATTGTTCCTCTAAACACATATACATTTAGATATTTGCATTTGAAAAAGTTAAGGAGAGGTTTTCCAACAAGCAGCCTCGGCTTTGCGATGACTCCCAGCATCATAGTCAAGCTGACTCTTACAATGCTTCACCACTAACAGAACCAGACCTCATGTGGTGCATTTCCTCTATAAATCAGCTATTAAACATGTTTACACAGCGCACACAAAGCTGATTGTGGACCCACAACTCATCCCACCCCAGGGGTCCCCAAGTGAATAATCCGGCCTTGGAACGAACAAACGAACCAGGAAGAAAATTGATCAATAACTCGTCTCAGTGACTCAATTCTTATTGTTTGCACATAAAGATTCCCGGACCTCATTTCCTTATTTACAGTCAACTTTAATTACCGAGGGAAACTCCACAGCAGTTTGAGCTCGTCTAACGTACAGTTTGAAGGATTTTCACATAAAGTTATCAGTAAATTACCACCCTGATTAAAATCAAAGGTCATTCAGGTAAGGTTAAGGCGATGATGCAGACTGTGCACGTTATATATGGAGCATTCTTTTTCTGGTTTTAGCTTTTGGTTGCAGGGGCTGTGCCTTTGTGTTTGCAGAGCTAGGACATTTCTCCTTTGTGCAGAAGTGCTGACACAGAACTCCAGAAAGGCTCATTTCTATTTAGGGAATAACTCTCTGATTAGTAGGTCAGCTAAACAGCCCGGGGGCCAGCCAGCAGCGACTCCAGGCCGGGCCCCGGTCTGGGGACCTGGCTCGGAAATGACTTAGAGGACGCTGTTGTTGGCTTTTGTGACGGAATCCTTGGGCTGGTTCGTGTGTCACAGTAAGTTAACAGTCAGGCCCAAACCTGTCCAGTAAACCACCCCTGCATGTCATTTGCATGACATTACCACAGACCTTGACCATAAGGATGAGGAATAGAGCCAACAGAGACATGCAAAACAAATGTTTAGGTGCCAAGTACAACAAGGGAAAGTTAGTGTTTGGGGACTTTCTGCTTTTTCAGGGTCTGGACTCTTTAGTTTGATGGGGATTAGAAAACAAAGGGCAGCATTTTGGCTCTCTGACACCCTTACAAGTTTATAGTCGTCATCAAGAAAGAATAGCATGATTTGAAAGCTCTGTGACGTTCCATATTCTCATTTTCCCATGAAATGTGACCATATGTGAGCCTAAATGGGCAAGAGTCCATTTGCTTTTATATTACCCTGCTCGACTCAAGGTTTTGAGCGCAGCTGCCTTCGACCTGCCAGGAAATTGCACCTGAAATTGGCCCTGTGGTCTGAGTGGCTTATAAGCCACCTCGAAGGTATGAAAGTAAATGAAAGAGGCAAAGAAACAGCTTTTCCACTTCTCTATATCCACCACAGGCGTGTTTCTGTAAGGATGTCTTGTCTGCCTCCAGCGATGGGTTCCCAGAGAAGGTCAACAAGTCACGAAGGATCCAAAATGGAAGCCAGTGTCCATTTTCTTTGGCCACAAGTGCATGTATGAATAAATCCCAGATCCCTTCTCTTTTCTTCCCTTTCTGTAACGCAGCCTCTTGTTTTCAGTCGCTCTCTTATTGCTGTAAATGGCTTTGGCTTTTGGTATGTCTGCTCTCTGGAAGTGAATGGAAGAGTTTGAATTTCACTGATCTAGGCACAAAAATGAATAGAATTATGCGCTGGCTTTCATTATAAAATGAAATAGATCTTTTTTGTGTATTTGCTGTCTCTGGGGTTTTTAGACAGTGAATGAGCAGGAGATATGTCTTGCTTAGTGGACCTAAGCCTTGGTGTTAGAGAGGCAGTGACTGTAGGCTGAAAACCCGGTCGTGTATCAGTGCCAAATGCTGGAGGAAACGTACCTTCAGTGGTTAGTCGTTGGAGAAGAGCCAGTCCTGTCGGCCATGCTGCTGCTCCATCATTACACTTTCAGGCCTGGAGCACGTTAAGGCTATAGACTTTTTTTGTCTTATCAATCCATACCTCAACACTCCAGCGTACTCGATAAGACCAGATTTAACATGCAGTTCAGGTCTCTAGCTCATAAAATTGAATTAATACGTAACCTTTTGCAGCTAAACCGGCCTTTGTGCCAAAATCTCATTTTCGGAGAACGCAGAGCTCGAGGGCTTAATACACCGAAAGCAGAAGGTTCAAATTTAGATTCAAATCAAAGAATGTATTTGCTTTTACTTAGGGTCTTAATTTTCATCTCCATCAGCCCTCGGGTACTGCATAAATTACTCTTGCACACTTTTGGAAGGATTACTGAACAGACCTGAACTCTGACCCCACCCAGAGCCTGCATTCGGTCGACTTCCTAACAAGAAATATTAATCGTTAATAAAAATAACTACAAAGAGAATAAAAAATAGGTCCGAGTTTGGATAATGCTGGATGTAAACACTTTGGCTGGTTAAAAGTAAAATCATAATCTCATCAACTGCCGTTAGTTAAGAAGCTACTCCTGACTGTAAAGAGGTGTACACAAAGGAAGAGAGCAGCAGGGATGTGGCGACCAGAGACTGTGGAAGATCAATTTCCAGAGAAAGGCAGAACGAACACTGAATATTTATGTGTTCGATGCCATTTGTTTGTCTACCGGGAATAAAATTTGTTGGAGAGGTGGGACACAAGCAAATGAAGAACTTATTTGATTTTGGTGCAGATCCATCCATCTTCTTAAATGCTGGAGCCTACCCCAGCTGTCACTGGGTAAAAGGCAGGCCACACCTTATTGTCAATTTAGAATCAGCAGTGAACCTAACGTGAGTGTTTGTGGATTGTGGGAGGAAGCCGGAGTACCTGGAGGGAAAAGCACAGGGAGAAGATGAAAAAACTCCACATAGGAGAGACAGAAGTGTCTAATGGATTCAAACCAGCAACCTTCTTGTTGTGAGGTGGCAATACTAATACTGCGTCACCCATTTTGGTGTAGATCTGGAAGACAGATATCTGACTTTAGCCATTGCTTTGCTGTTTGTGGTCTCTCTGTGCTCATCTTTTCTCAAACCAGTTTTCTCCCTGTCACAAGCCCTCACTTAGAGGGCATTGTTGAGGTTCTCCCTTTGATACTGCAGGGTCTTTACCTAGCAGTATCAAAGTGCTTTGAGACAACTATTGTTGTGAAGTGGAACATTAAAAAAAAAGAATCGTATTGTTCAGTGCTGGGCAGCTGGTCTGCTTATCTAAGCACTCTTTTCCTTCTGAACTAGAAACAGCTGCTGAAACGAGGTCGATGAGAACCGTGAGAGTGAACTACAACAGTTTGCGGGAATCGAAGAGCTGGGTGTGGGTCTCTCCTTTATCGTCTCTATTTGACTTGATGTGTGTATGACCTCCAAAGGTTGGCTTTTACTCCAAAGTTCAGCTTCCTGAAGGAAATGGGAAGTGCTGGTGAATTTGAAGCTTGGTTATTAAATGTGAACAATAGGCCCTCAAATCAAACCTGATTAATGTTGGATCATCACAGCATGAGTTTAGACTGAAACCCTGCGGGTCTATGAGTGAGCAATGTCAACATGTTGCTGGGCGAAACCTTTCACTCCCAGCTCGCTGGTTTCACAGCCAGATGAAATATGGAGCTTAATGTAAAACACTTTCAGGTGTAAAGTGTTTGACTCTTTCCATTGTTGAGAAGGCCGAGTGTTTAAGCTCCAGCAGGGGGGGAGGTTAGGATATGACAGAGCTGTCATAGGCAGCCCGACCTGCTGCAGTCTTAAGGCTAAGAAATGCCCGAGCTGCAGTCGTGCCCTTGAGAGGTGCTCTTAAAACAGCGGTCGTCAAATATGCAGCAGTATAATTGGAATATTAGATAAACTTAAAGAAATGTGAGTTATGACAGCCGCCTTCAAGGAGAAGCAATAAAAACCTCCCCTCTCAGTTGGAGGGTGAGGCATAAAGGGAGGTGGAGGAGAGGAGGGGAAGTGTGATATATACTCTGCCCTCCCCAACACTGATTTTCCATAGCGATTGGAGGCCCTCCGCAAATGATGAGGGAGGCAGCTGTGAGGGCGCAGAGGCTCTGCAGGTTCACGGCAAAGTCAACACTGTCCAATCCCTCTAAAGCCTCACACCGCTCACCGCAGAGCAGCGGGCCAAAATAAAGCCAAGCCCGTCCGCGTACGTGAGCACGAGTACGTGTTATTGTGTATTAGAGCTGTGTTTTCCCACTGCCCGTGTGCTGAAGAGTGTGTGTGTGTGTGCGTGTTTGTGCACTCACTTTTGGATGGGCTGATATTTGAGCGTACCTGTGGCATGCTCTTTTCGCCAGGATGAATCTTAATCTCGATATCTGTAAGCAGCTCTTTCCTGTGAGGATTTGTATGTGGATTTTCTCCCTGCGTGGAGGGGTAAGTGCATGATTGACCGCAGCGTGAATTTGCATACAGCGGTGTATTTGTGATATCGCTCCATCTTGACCCTGTTTAGACTGGCGCAGAGCCCTGTTTAAAGGATGACTGTGGCAATTTTCTTTATCCTACTGCAAACAAATGCTGTGAATTGACCAAAACCAAAACCAACAATGTGTTTGCCCATTTTCCAGTCTAGTTTCTAAGGAAGACATTTAAGAGCATTTCACTAATCTCAATTAGTTAGTCTCAACTGAATAAAAAAAGCGGCCAATTACTTTCTTATAATATCTGTGCACTGTACTGGAAACTGTTTTGTTTAGCAGCTTGTTTTTGTTCCCATGGTGTCAAATACTGAAACACAAATAATGTAGCTGAAGCTATCACTAGCAGCTAGCTAGGTTAGCTTGGGATAAAGACACAGGAAACAGGTTGTTCATCTCCATCTTCCCAAAGTCTTCTTACTTAGATTTAGCAAAGTGACATAAAGGTCAGTGAATAGTCATAGGGGACAGTTATACAGTGTGTTTGTGGTTTTCTACTTCTGTTTGGAGACTAATAAAATGATTTCTTTAAACATTTATATTGCTTGTGTGTATCAACTACATATTTGTGTATATTTTTCTCAACCTGCTGGCTTAGATGGAGAAAATTTTTACAAAGACAAAATCCCACATTTCTATACCATAAAGGATTAAAACTGAGGGTTAGGGTTGGGGTTATTGTCAATGATGAGACCTCGGGACGTTAACAGCATTGGCCATCTATTTAACCAGTGCGTTAATTACATAAATTATATTTAGACACAGACAGCTGTGGACTTAAAAGCCACATTCAAAAAGTGAGTGTAAAACAAAATGCTACATCCTCAACTAAATGTTAGATATATTTATTTTTGCGTTTTTATTTTGTATTTTGGCAATTCTTCTTCATATAATCATTTTGGGAAAAATCATTTGTTACTCCTCAGGCTGCCAATCAAAGAAAAGCATGAGGTACTTTATGAATTTCATATCATGTGGAATTTCAATCAGATGCTGTAAAACTATGTTAAAGAATATTTGCAAACACAATGTAATCCCAGGGGCCGGGTCTGGAAAAGACCAGCTGAGCTTCGAGTCGTTCTTCAGTGACCCTGCGCACATTATAGCAGCTTTGGATTTTAGCATCAGTTTCAAATGGAGACATTGACACCCCCTGCCCCCACCCTCCACTTCCCCTCGGGCTCAGTGTGGAGAACTCTCTGGACATGCTCCATGTAAACAGACAAGACACTGGGTTTGATTGGAGACGAGCAGCCTTACTCTAATCAGCCCTCCATTCTCTCCGGGGTTTCTGTTTCCAAGGCAGCGGCATGCTATTCACACTGTTTCACTCTGCTACAGAAATAGACCAGATAATATTGTCAGCGAGCAACAGAAGAACTGAATTTCTACTTTGAAAGATGCTAAATGACACGCACAAAAGCATTCTCAATTATTTCTTCTATTGTGGGGTGTCGAGGTTAATAGTTGAGACAATTTGTTATTCGGGACACGGCAGCCAGTAGATAAATCCTAATGTTTTGGACTTATTGTACTCTTGGATTTACTGAAAACTGGTGGTTTTTCCCTGCCATGTTTGGTCTCATCGAGCATGCGCGCTTAGTTGTCATTCGAGCCAGTTGAAAGCATGTGCCTCCAAAACTTTTCCACGCCAAGCTGGATGACTTCCTGATGGGTCCCTCCACAAATTCTGAAATTACAAACAGACCATTTTGAGGGGGATTTGCTTCTCACATGCTGCAATGATTGCATAAGAGGAAACATGCATTTTTTGGCTTGTGACTATGCTACTTAAATTGACTAAAATGAGTGTGTAAAAGCCCTCCGTGATCCCTGGGGACTTAGCTGAACTGAGCAGCTCGACACTGAAGCCTTTGTGAAGCTACATTAAGGTATTAAAGTTACTCCTCATCAAAAATGTCAATTCTGCTAGAAAAAAACTAACTGAAAACATTTTTCCATGAGTCAGTTTGCTGTCTATAAGTAAATAATGCAGTTCTAATTAGCATCTAAATACCCTCTGTGATGTGGTCCCCTTAAGGCAGGTGTATCAAACATAAGGCTCGGGGGCCAGAATTGACCTGGCAAAAACTTAAATCTGGCCACTTTGTACAGCTGCAAACGAGAGCATACATTTTGGACTTTTAACTGTATTTTCATAATTTTCACAGCTTTTATTTTACTGATAAAGACCTCCCCACATCGTCATTAATTAAGCCAGAGATTAACAATTAAATGACTGCAAAGTGCCTGTTTTTTTCCACTGCCTACTATAGAAATGTATGATTTTTAAAAACAGATCCATGAAAAAAAAAGAAAAAAAAGGAAATTTTCTATGATAACGAAAACTTTCTGTTTTAAAAATACAGAGAGTTTAGAGCAATGAGCTAACAGAACTCTTTGTAAGTTATTAATGTGTAAAAATTACACAGTTTAAGCCCAAACAGATTCTTTCATCGACTATAGCAGCATTTCTTTATCAAGTAGAAAAACTGAGACATATTGTTGAAATTGCACCTCTTTCTCCTATAATCTCCTACGTGTGCAGTTAAACTTTAGACTGACAGAAAGGGGAGTTTCTGTCAGGTCTGGCCCACTTTATATCAAAGTGGGCTGCATGTGGCCAAGATGGAAAATGAGTTTAACGTCCCTGCATTAAAGAATAGCCACTGTTTCCCATAAATGGATGTTTTTCTTATTAATAGTATAATAGCCAGTTTTAATGCATTTTCTAGTGTTCACATTTAATGTGTATGACGCAGCTTGACTCACAGAAAAAAATATATGACGAGCATACTTGCTACTGTCATCAGTAAATGCTGTGACATGAAAAGCTATTTCTGACGAGCGGGAAAAATGTACTTAATGGAAAAACGAAATAGCTGACTCCCTTCAGTGTATTTTTGTAAACAGAAGAATCAACACCCAGCTGTTACACAAAATGGTCATGCTTTTAAATATGTCGACATAACCCTCCCTTCATGTCTTTTAGCAGCCGGAATGAGGTCATCTTCAGGGTGATGACTTGCTTTGGTTTTAATCACTTGCCTTTCATATAAATTCTTGTACATCCTTATTATTTCAGTAGTTCAGTTAAGACATTTTCCATTTAGGTGAATGCAGTATCCAGGATGTAATCCACCTTTTGCCCTATGATGGGATAAGCAGAGTCTTTGGTCCTACATGTATGTCCATTCTCGGACAAGCTGGATTCATCGATCCCATCCACCTCTAGTGCATTCCTCCAAGACCCTGACTGGATGTCGCATCTGCCAGATGCCTGAGAAAAGCATCTGCCAGATGCTGACTCGTTAACAAGTGGGCTGGTTAAAAGCAGAGAGCATCAGTGGGGTTCATGAATGGAAAAAAGGGTGGCTGTAGCTCAGGAGGTAGAGCAGGTCACCTACTGATCAGAAGGTTGGTGGTTCGATCCCTGGCTCCTCCAGTCTGCATGTCAAGTATCTTTGGGCAAGATACTAACACCAACTTGCTCTCCGATGCATCCATCGGAGTATGAATGTGTGTGAATGTACTTAGAAAGCACTATGTATAGATAGTGCTTGTGAGAATGGGTGTGATTGGGTGAATGAGACATGTTGTATAGAGCGCTTTGAGTACTCCGGGAGAGTAGAAAAGCGCTATATAAGAATCAGTCCATTTACCAAAAATCACGAGAAAACACTTCAAAGACCAACAAATACATTAAGAGAACCACAGACAATGGCTGCAGTGGACACTTCACTGTTTTTAAAACTTGGTTTCACTTCAGCTCTTTGTATTAGAAGTTCACGCTTCTCCTCGGTTGGCTGAGGGACCAAAAACAGAACAACACAACTACAAGTGGCCCACAGGTTGGATCACATACTTTCTACACTGCCTCCATCCGACAACAGAGCTCTCTGCAGGCACCTGAGGCATCCCTAGAGTGAAGCAGACAATGAACACCTGACCTCTGCTGGACCTTAAATCCTGTTATAGGCTCCAGCACCTCCACTGACTGGATGAGCAGAAGAAAATGGATGAACGCATGGGCGGGTGGGTGGAGCCACTGCTGGAGCATCTGGTGGACATTAGGGGAACTGCAGTTTTTAGCATTCTTTGTTGGAATCATTTTTCAGCCCCAGAGGTTGCCACTTGTGTAAACCATAAACATTTTTGTATGATAGTGGTTACAGTACAAACCGGATTGTGACGTGATTCTTTGTTATGTAAATTTTCTGTAAAGGAACCAGCTGATGAGGCTCATGCATTAGTTCTGGATGCCTGTTTATGAACATATTCCAGAAATAGACAACTAGTGGAACATACCTCTTGCTTAGCCCGTGGCTCCTGGGAACTGGACTCCGTCCAATATCCATTTACTTCTGCTGCAGAGAAATCATTATATTTGAATCAATACTCGCCATGACATAATGTCACTTAGCCGAAAGCTAATTTGATGTCACAGCCGCATTGTATTCTCTGACTGTAACTGGAAAAAGAATCCAACATTGTGTGCCACAGGCCATGTTGCTTCAATCATGGCCACAACAACAACAACAACAACTCTAACCACATCAGCAGGGACGTCTCTCGTCTCCCATTCAGTGCGAACTCTTAATGTACTTTGTGGAAAATGTTGGGGTCACTCGGCAGGGAGGCTGAGACAGAAAACCCTGGGAACCCGGCCTGAGATGAAGCACTCAGATAAGCCTGAAACCCAAGTCAAGGTTTCTCTCACTGGTCGTCCTCTCAGGAACAGCAGCTTAATATTTCACATAGCTCACATAACCAGATACAAAACAGTAATAAATATGCTTTAAGATGCGATAACATGTACGTATGAAGGGCCCGTATAAGATCAGAAACATACACAACTCTAATTCTTTATTTGTGAAACAGCTGATAAATCCTTATTAAATTGGCTCTACATCAAAACACTGACCACCTGTTTCACATTCACTCCCAAAGTAAGAGAGATACAATATCCTCATAAGAAAATACAATATTCGATGCTCCTCTTCAGTCCGTGGCCTGATAAGAAAGTTACACATCGGTCCAAGTGAACCAAACGAAGCATTTTTGTACCCTCAGCTTCATCAACCGTCCTCCCAACACAAACTCACAAAAGCACAAACTATTTTTAATATGACCTGATTGATCTCACACAACAACGCTCCACATCGTCTTCACTTCCTGTTCCTGTGAACAGAGTGTCGGCCGATTCACCGCTTTCCTGTCACTTATTTAATAAACAGTTTAAAATTTTTTCTACATGTAAAAAAGCAAAAGCATAAATATAAGATCAAAAATAGAGCAGCATGGAATAAAAATAAAGTTAAGGGAGATATAAGTAAATATAAAAACACAAGTTGTTTTTATATTTAAAATAACTAAAATAAAACCAGAAAAACGAAAAACTACACAAATCAATAACAAATAATAAAAAATGTTGACATTTTTGCATGTAAAAGTGTAATTTAAGAAGAGATTTGAAGGAAGTCTTAAAGTCATCTTAAGATTTAACCTTACATTTTTTAAAAGATGGATCATCCTGAGCATCTAAAGCTGCAGACTACCTGCCATTACATCCAAATTTCTGTTATGTCATATAAACTCTAACGCAGTGAGGAAGCCAGTGGAGAGAATCCAGGTGATGGTGCGTTAAAAGAAACCTCTCTGCTGTGACTTTTGGTTTAATAAACTATAAACTACAGCTTTACGAAAATAATAGCATGAATGACTTTTGGTCCAGAGTTTGGAGTTTAGCAGGAAAAACCGCCTGCTTCTGTTCTGGCTTTGTGAACATTGTCCCTTTTAACATTATTTGGCGTAGTGACCTGTTTGTTTCATGAACAATAGCTGCCACTAATTCTGCTCAGTTCACCCGCTAACTTTAGCCTGTACTCATGACTCACTGTACACATGTCTCTTTACTTTACCCTCTTAAATAATAAAAGTACCTCATAAAAAGGTAAATATTTATAAAAAAGCCTGAGTGAGGCCTGCTCAGCTTAAGTTGTGTTTCTCTGTTCTCACATTCTGACATAATCCCTCCAATAAGCAATCCTAGAAGGTGAGGTGAGTAGAACTCCTTTTTTGACAAAGAGCAGCAGACCTTCCTATTTGACTTTATTCAGCATGGAAGGCCCGAGTATACTGCAGTTATGTAGATCTACGTGTTTATCTCTAAACTTATCTTGTTTTATTTTTTAATCTTCACGAGTTCAAAGTGCTGAGGTTGAATCAAACTGGGGACCCTAAGCACAGCAGTGGCTCCTGACCTTAGTGGAGAAAAGTCTTAAAACATCTTTAAAAAACGACCTTCAGTAAATCTGTCATGTTTACGAATGAAATGTGATGTCTCGATCATTGGAGGCCAGTTTTAATGCACCTTCTCTTTGTCAAGACGGCCGGCGATGTTGGGTTTCTTTTCTACTCGGTCTTGTGATGTAGGGCTCAAGCACCACAGTGTGGCATCTCAAAGCTTCAGGGATGTGTTTATGGTTGCAGTCGTCAAGGCTTTTGGACGCAGGCATGTGGATACCCACATGTGAAAGATTTACAAGCTTCCAACAAAGGATTCGTATTTGTAGCTTTCGCGTGCCAGGCTCGTATTCTCCTTCCTGAAAGAGAAAGTGACCGTTTGTGCAGCACTTTCACTAACTTGTACGTGTGCCATGTAACCGCTGTTTGCCGGCATGTGTGAAGCACTGATTGGAAGGGAGTGCCGTTCAAGTGTTCTTGGTTAGAAGGAATATATGGTTTCGCTATCAGCTGAAAACACTCAACACGGTTTCTAATTGGGGCTCTATTTCTGCCCTATGACTCTTTTCAGCACGCCGTAATAAGATTGCATGCGTACCCACCTCTACAAGCATAAAAAAAAAACGAAAAAAAAGAAAACCTCCTGCATGGGTCCTCATCTCTCCGCCCTCAATCGTTTACGCTCCACTGCCAAGTCAGAGGTCTAATTATGCATTTGAGCGTGAGAGTTTAATTTGCGCTTTTCATTTGGAGTGATTGGCACTCGCATAAGTTATGCTGAATGCTATTTAACTACAGTGGAGGCAGTCACGATGCTCCATCACCGCGCCACTCCACTCGCCCTGGTTATTCATGTTGCAGCTAAATGTATATTCATGTCCCTGCAAAGCCGAGTGTGTCGGAGTAAAAGGCCTCATGTTGAATTTAGAAGGGGTGTGTGTGAGGAGGAGGATGTCTTGCAACAAATCGCTCTCTGTGCTGCTTGGAATCCAACATCACATGTTAATGTGTTTACTGGGGTGTGCCTGGTAGCTCCAAATGTTTTATCTGAGCTTAGGGAAGAGGAGATAGAATTCCCAGCATTCCTTGCTGCATGGGCAAGAACTTAAAGTCTTAACTCAACACTGAACAGGTCACTGGCAACCATCTGGGGTTAGGGTGCTACATGGGCAAGCTTTTCAGAAAGTAGTACGAGTTACCTTCAAAAACAAAAGAAACGTTCTTTATTTTTTCCCTTTCAGTGAAAATATCTATTTAAAAAAGTTATTCAAGATGGGTCACCAGTGACCGAGTGGATGTTCAAGGTTATTCTTGTCAAATTATTTACCTCCACCAGTCAGTTTTAGTGCAACTGCCCAGTTTCAGTGACTAAACCTAACCTGTACATTCAATTTAACACTCTGCCCTAATGCAGCCCCAAGAATCACAGCCATTTAAGTTTAAATTAGCCTGTTAACATTATTAAAGTGTAAATAATCAAAATTCTTCAATGCACAGCTCCTCAGTGGGCTTTTTTATTCATTGAGCTAATATCAGGTTTTTGTTGCAAATATTACAAACAGAAGGGAACAATTATGAAGTGGAGGAGGAAATATATGTTAGCGTACTCAGGCCAAATAAAAAGCTCTGCAGGTGTCTTTAAGTCAGTGTTTCTATGGACTGCATGAAACAATTTTATTCTTGCTGTGTTTATGCCAAACCTTCCCAAAGTGTGGGTCCCGAGCCATCGCAGGGGGTGCGCGGTATGAAAAGGGGGAAAAAAAACCAAAATGCTTGGACACTGCTAGCACGGCGCCCACACAAACGCAAAGCAGGAGATGAAGCATCGCTGAATATGTTTCCAAACCAACTTCATTCCAAGCCAAAGACTAGAAAATATGGTGAAGCATATCTGCCCTTTGGCTTCTCCTGCACAAGTGCCAAGGTAGGTCTCCCCTGCATAGTTGGTTTTCCCTTCGTTGGGAGCACGTGCTGGGCTCTCCAAATCATGGACAAACAGAATCCCACATTCTTGACGAACTCTGTATTCCTCGTCCACACGTAAACGCAAAAAAGGAGTTTTAAAAAAATCTCAGTTTTTGGTGATTCGAAACGTCGTTTACGTGTGGATGAAACAGCTGCGTTTTCAAAAATACCCGTGTAGGTGTGGACGTAGCGTAAATTAGTTAGTAGTTTATTTTCTTACTACCTGTAATTTATTGCAGATTACTTGTATTTGCTTAATTGTTTACTAAATGTTTGAGGTGTGAAATAAACCGCAATGGAGCAAAATATGGGTGTGTGTGGTTGGAGGATGTGTGCGTGCGGGGGGCGCGAACATTTTTCTTGTAAAACAAAGGGGGGCCCAGCAAAAAAAGTTTGGGAACCACTGATCTAATCTGACTGAGCTGGAGCTGTTTTGCAAAGAAGAATGGGCAAGGATTTCAGTCTCTAGATGTGCAAAGCTGGTAGAGACAAACCCTAAAAGACTGGCAGCTGTAATTGCAGCAAAAGGTGGTTCTACAAAGTATTGACTCAGGGGGTTGAATAATTACGCACACCCTAATGTTCAGTTATTTATTTGTAAAAAAAATGTTTGGAATCATGTACGATTTTTGTTCCACTTCTCACGTGTACACCACTTTGTATTGGTCTTTCATGTGGAATTCCAATAAAATTGATTCATGTTTGTGGCTGTAATGTGACAAAATGTGGAAAAGTTCAAGGGGGCCGAATACTTTTGCAAGCCACTGTAGTTTGAGCTGCATACTAGTGACTCTGCAGTGCTGGCAGTGAAGGCCAACAAAACAAACCATGCATGGTTAAATTCTCTATTTATTTAGATTTATTATTATTCATATTCACATTATTTGGCTTTTTATACAAAGAAGTCTTAAAGCGATGATGATTAAAAATGAAAACGGTAAATAACCATCGTTTTTACAGTCACATGACCCCTGTCTCAACCGCTGGTCTTCTGTCCCTAAACTGCCTTTTGTTTGAGGCCATGAAGTACGGTTTCATACAATCATCTGGGATTTAAGACTCTTCTACCTCATTTGGATCTTCAGTTAAGACTTACCATTTTCTTCCATTTCTCTTGTGTGCATCAAATATTCTCGAGACACATCTGTGACAAATACTGGCATGTTAATTGTTTCTGACTCGCTGCTCTAAACTGCTTTAAATAAGCAAGGTTTTTCCACTTTACTAAACCTAGATGGGTCTCCAGTGATCTGATATGTGTTAAAATGTTAAAATCCTTTAAAACAAAGACAAACCTTCATTATTTAAAATGCATAAAGACTCAAATGTATCGGCACACTCTCTCAAGCGCACATATTGTTCGATCACACCTGCGCGTCTTCCCCCACCGCACCGCCTCCTTCCTCTTTGAAAACTGCAACACTGAACAATTTCCTCCTCAGCAGATCCCCATGTGGTCAAGCACATGAGGCCCATAGCTGGCCGCTTATTATCCACCCCATTGTGTTTTTCATTTCCTTCACGCACACACACAAATAATTCCCTAATTAACAAACACTTTGTAAAGGGAGGAGGTAGGCAGATGTTGGGGAAACGATTACAAAAAACCACTGCACAAAGGGGTTTGGAGAAGCACCGCCAACCCATCATAATCCCGCCCGTCTGTCCGTTACCATCATAGTTAACCATGTCTAACGTTTTTATAGCTCTCTGCCTCGATTAAACTCATTCTGAGAGCTAATAATGATGCCATTTGAAAGCCATGATTGCCACATGGGGCAGAGGAGTCAGTGAAGTGTCAATCAAGCTTTGCGCAGCAGGAGTTCGGGGGAAATGTGAGGGAGCGGAGAGAAACGCAGCAGAAATAAAGACGTGCTTTTTGTTCTTGTATTTTTCCACCGGCGTTTCTGCTGATGGTGCACAGTTCTTTTTTTAGTGCTGGCCCACTTCACATTCAGGTAGCTGCATCCTCACCTGCCCCATGCACCTGGTCCTCCTGCTGCTGCTGTTGCTGCCCTCTGCACGGAGACAGCTTTATGTTGTTTTTATGTCTCTTACAGCGAGATATAGCACGATCAGTCGGTGGGGAAAGATTTAACCCCCTGGGGTCTCAGCCACTCGTATAATTACTGCTGCCTCAGATCTGGTGCTATATAAAAACTGAACAAATGTATTTCTGTGAGTTATAAGCAGCAGCTGATTTTTTATTTTTTTTATTTTTTTTGAGTAAGTGTAACTCCGGCCTCTGTGGAGGGAAGTCAATGAGTGCAGTGAGTGTTATTGTTTTCTAGCATGTTATCCTGGCTTTATCATACTTGGGATGTGGTGATTACATGGATGTAAAAGTGATTTAGGATCTTATTTGTCTCCAGAACTGTGTTTAACATGCTTCTAATCACATACAGAGTCACAAATAATCACTCCCTGTCATATCTTATAGATCTCATAGCATCATATTATCTTAACAGAGCTCTACACTTTCAGACTGCAGGCTTGTTGTGGTTCCTAGAGTTTCCAAACGTACTCTGGGGTCCAGGGTATAATTGGCCATTTTTAACTACTTCTGATTGTCCCTCTACATTTCACCTTTAAAAACTATTTACTTTGCCTTGTTTGGTATCATTCTTTTCAGCACAACCTCATGTGTCTGAATTTACAGTTATCTTTTCATTTTTCTTTTCATTTTTAAATACTGTATTAACCCTTATGAACAGAACCAAGTTCTGTCCATAGGGGTTGCTCTGATTTTTGAGGGTTTCTCTCTAAAAGCCTTTACACAGCAGATTTGTAAAATCCATGAGACTATCTCATGTGTTATTATTTTGCAAATGTTTTTACTGCTGTTCACACCGACCACGTAATTTTACTGGACAAATCCGCAGAATGCTTTTTTTCATACGAAGCTTGATTTTTCAAACTTTTTGGATGTGAATAAACAGATCTGAAAAATTTGACCACTGTATTTGACAGTAAGTGTGCCAGCAAAATAATACTATTTTACCTTAGACACAGCTAGATGCTGCTCCGGGTCAGTGGGATCAAACTGCCCCATTGACATCTTGAAACATGTACGAAAGTGGCCGTGGTACATCCTGGACCAAACCATGAAATTCTCTCCTTGCTGCATTCTCACAAGAATCAGATAAACCCACAATTTCAGGATCAGCTCAGTTTGTACATTACACGACAAGTTCAGATCTAGAAAATTCTGAACATGCTCTTTCCCTTTTAATATGAAGCAAATTCAAAGTACAACTACAGGTCACCAGAGAGCTTACTGACTGAGAAGGGTGTCTATGATTTCTCTGAGCACAGAGGAATCATAGAAGTATTCGTCTACAGCAGTGGTGTCCAAACCCAGGCCTCAAGGGCCGGTGTCCTGCAAGTTTTATATGTGTCCTTGATCCACAGCTGATTCAAATGGCTAAATGACCTCCTCAACATGTCTTGAAGTTCTCCAGAGGCCTGGTAATGAAATAATCATTTGATTCAGGCATGTTGACCCAGGGTGATATCTAAAAATTGCAGGACACCGGCCCTCGAGTTGGCCAAGCCTGGTCTACAGTAACATCCTATAGCATAGTTTGAGAGGCCTTTTTTTTTTTAAAAATTATTGGGGGAGAAATGCATGTATAAACATCAGGGAGGATGTGTCCCCTACATGCCTCCTGAAATCTACACCTGCACACCCTGGGGTGAAAATGTGCTGAGCAGAATTAGCTGTTAGCATATCGTCTAAGTTCTTTGCAAAAACCTCTTCACAGTTGGATAAATTGTTACGTGGTTTGCTTTAGTCTTCCTTGGCACAGCTCTACAGCTCCCTGTCTTTGAGTAAGAAGTCCTTAACTTGTTAGACCGAAGGAAAAAAAAACAAGTGAGCAGAATACATGAAACTGAGCAAAGCCGATTGTGCTCGGCTTCAAATCGGTTTGATTGTGGCGAGTTCCTGTGTGATAGAAACACAGTGTGCTTTGGATAAAAAGCTGCATGTTTTGTTTAGCTGTGTTATCTCTAATTTTCTCCTCTGGGTGATCCTTCACATGGAAATAAATAACACACTGTGCTAAAAATGTCTCTTTACCCTCCCAGGAGTGCAGGTTTATTTGTATTTATTTCTCAGTTGAGCCGCGTGCGCTCGTCCACAAACCTCTCTGCAGGTAGATTGCCTGGTGAATTATTAAATAAAGCAGATTGCCCTATCACAATAGAAGAATGTGAGCGGCGATGGTGTGCCATAAAGAAAACGGAGCTGAGAGATTAGGAAAAGTAAAACCATGTGATGGGATGGAGATGTCTCTGCAGAGACGGAGAGCAGATATGGGCCCCGCTCCTTTATTCATTTTGGGAGTGAAAGATAGATGAGAGTCTGAATTAGTTCTAATCTTCTTTGAGGCCATGCAGCAGAGGACAGGAGAGGGGAGGATGTTTATTTACGATCTTCACCGTGGCGGTGGAAACCTGGCATTCCTGCTGTGGGCTGAGATGCAGAGCAGAGATATTGCCTGGATCAAAGTGTTGAGGAGAAGTGGAATCTCATTTTGAAGCCACTCTTTTCTCGCCGCGCTGCTGCAGCTGCGTCCGCTCTGCGTGAGTCCACCGTGGACCTGCAGAGTCACAGAAAAGGCCTTTGTCGGGCCTCTGCTGTTCTTTTTAGTTTTTCTATTTTCATTTTTATTTCGTGTTATTTTTAACTGACCTGTGATCTCCTTTTTCCTCCACTTTGGACTGTTTTAATCATGAAAGGACAGGAGACAAATTTAAATCTTACAGTAGGATGTTCTAGGTGTTATTTTCTGGAATATTTCTCCTGTTCCAGTCGTGGATGTTTATGTTAAACATGGTCAAAGCTTCAGAAAATGCAGTGATTAGCAGGCCCAGCAGCATGAACATCACTTCCTCCCACTGTGAAGATGCTGCAATGAAGCTTAAGCGTAACTTTAATAAGAAAAATCTGCTGGTAGACTCTTCACATCACTTCCTCTTCCCCAAACTCAGTTTTCAGATCTTAAATCTGGTCTAATATTATTCTAACCTTCCTTATCTTCACTACCACCACCACCACCACTGTCAGGGCTGTGAGGGTCATTTTCTTCTTCCTACACACTGCTGAAAGTCTGCTCAGCTCTGCAGCTTTATCAGAGTCCAATTGTCAAATAGTTTATTACCTGAATTATGTGCAGCCATAAATGGTGTTAATTTCTTTCAAATGATTGCTCCTTATTGAAATGTTCTGACATGTCTGAGGGGGAACGTTAAGAGGCAGCTATCTGAAGCTAGTTGTGTTTAAAGGTGTGCAGGCACAGAGTGTGCACACTTAAACACAATTCTTGTTGGCTGATCTTCCTCTGTATGACTTCATGCTCATTCTGAATATTAAAAAACAAGTTGATGAATAACCTTTCTGATGCACTGGAGGAGATCCAGTTGCCAACGCAAAGGCACAAATATAAGGGAATATAAGAAGCAGCTAATGTGCTGAAAGCAGGGAAGATATGTACCAGAAGATGACCCCAAGTGGGAGATTTTGGAAAATGCTCCACATCACAGCTCGAAATGTGAGCACAGAAGCCCCACCCACCTGATGATCAAACATCTGTTTGCAAGCGTCAGCCAATCAGAAAAAAAAGTTAAGCCTTGTTTTAGACAGATGGGTTGCACCAAGGCCCACAGCATAAGATAAAGAAGGATTAAGTCCACTTGCACCCTTTTCATGGAGCAGAACTACAGTGAACAGGGCTCCTTGATGTGGCTCCTCTGGGGATCCCTTGCAGTGGGGGTGGTGTTTAATCAAGCCCCTGGCTTGGACTCCCAGCAGGCCTCTGACCTCCACCATCTGTGGAGGCTCGAGTTCACAGAATTCAAGTGGTCTATTCTAAGCTACCTGTCCTTGAGCTCTGCAGCTTTTACAACCGTGTAGGTTCAGCTGACATTGCTAATCCACACAGAATATACCCTCATAAAATGGACCCACTCAGCACACAAATGCAGCTGGGAGAGAAGTTCGACTAAAAGTGCAAAAGAAAGAAGAGACAAAAAAGCAACAGCAGTGATGAAGGGAAGGCGTCCAATCTGCCACAAAACAATCTACTGCCCTCAATTATACAAAACTCTCCGTCTGGCTCCCTCAGCAGCAAAAACAAACCAAAGCCAGAGACACAACTGTTTTTCTAACAGCTCGCGTCCTTTAGCACTGCTTTAACTTTCTCAGAGCTGCAGATAGCCGTCCAGCCCGGCTGCTACTCTGCTCCTCATCAGCAGGCCTTGACCACAGAGACAGTCTTATCAGCGTCGCGTGTGCCGCCGATCTTAAGCCTCCGCTGATGGATTTGGCTGAGAGCTCGATGGCTGGGTTTTAAGCAGATTCATATCGGAGTGATTGAATGAGCTGGGGCTTTGGTTGGCTCGTGTTAGCGCTGCTGGTGCTGTTATTGCTTACGCGAGGGGAGACAGTGACACTACAGGCGTGGTGATGGATAGAGAGGCTGAGATTTCCCAGAAGGAGGGAGAAAGATAGAGCGTGGGGTGTAAATATATATATATATATATATATATATACACATATATATATATATATATATATTTATATTTATTTATGAGAAGTGTGCTGGAGTGTATGTATGTGACATTTACTGCATGTGAAAAGGATTTCACTCATTAGAGCCTCAAGTGAACACTTCTGCTACTCCAAGCAGAGATGCTTCTCAAGTGGAAAAACTCCCCATAATTATGTGTGAAGGGAAAACAGACGTACAAATCAAGACAATTATCATTTAGCTTAGCAAAGGACAGTGTGCTGTAGTTTGAATGTGTGCTGAGAAGACGAGTGGCTCTGTCATATCAGGCATCTGTGCATTTTCTAAATCTCATATTAACAACATAAATCATCAAGAAGAAGCTCGGAGTAGAGCTGCTCCTCCTTCACATTAAAAGGAGCCAACTGAGGGTGACCAGGATCCTACAGGTGAGATGCTTTTCCTCTGCTTTATGTGCGCCACACTGAGCTGTTTGTCCATCACACTGGTTTAAATGTGAAAATAGATCAAGATTTTATTCACAAGCTGTACAAATGGATCACTGTATTAGCAATGCAGCATGTATAAAATATACTGACAGTGGGGTTATCTGTGGTGAGGATCAGCAGGTGTTTATGAGAACTTTAAACTATGTTGCAGGCCTCTAATGTATATTGATTCAGTAGTTTTACACTGGACCTTTACGCGTTGTAGCTGAATGGTCAGTGGATGTCCTCGGCTTGTACAGAAGGCCCGACCATCTGATGCAGATAGGTCACCTGTAGGCTAGAAAGAGAGGGACGGAGAGGAGCCTGTTAAGTCTGACTCCAGGATTAGGTTGAGGAGGCTCAGACATATCCCAGAGCTGGACCACAGGGATCGAAGGAATGCTGTTTGTCCAAGTCGCACACGGGATTGGATATCCACTAAACCCATTGCACACAGCAGTGGACCAGAGAGAGGGAGAAAGAGGAGACAGAAGGTTGGAGGCAGTTCAAATCAAACATTTAGAGTGGGTGAGACAATAATCTCAAAATTATTGAGTGAATTATCAAGTAATATTGATAAATTATCACTTCTGTGACGCCATCGCTTGCCATTGCGCTGATCAGCATTTCGACTTTCATTTATTTTGTCATTATTCTTTTACTGACTGATGTTCTGCTAATTTATGTCAGCTCTAATTAAATGGGCAAGTATTGTATTTTTTTGCTCCTCATTTGTCTGTTAGCTTTTCAAACAACAACGGCAAATATAATTAACAAGTAAAACATTTGTATTGATTGAGATTAATCCCTATGAGAAACTACACAGCTATACTGTAAAACAATGTTAGCTGCTAGCTTGTCTCTGTATTTGGGCATGTAGCAGCAAACAGGTATTTTTGTCAGTTCAAAATCAAAACAGAGCTGAAAGTGGAGCAGATATTTATCTGTCTACAGGTGGCTTACTGCGGTCTTTATTTTTTTTTTTTATTGCCCTTAAGATAAAAAAGCTCTTGGAAGTCAAGTTAAGAAAATAAGTAAACAAGTTGTCAGGTTAGCTTGTTGTTCGGGCTAGCTTGTTGTTCGGGTTGGCTAACTAAACAGTTAACCACTTTGGTGAAATAACAACTGGCACTGATGATGGGGCATTTAGCAACTAAATGGTGTAATCATTTCTTTTAGAAGCTCAAAATGAAAACAGAAAGAAGTGAAAACTAAAACACACGTGAACATATCAACCAAAAGGCCTTTTGAGGCCCATTGAATAGATGAGTTAGCAAATTATCAGGATAACTAGCTCATTTAGCCAAATCAAATTTAACCAGATTTAGCCCTCCCTGATTTGTCTTTCTTGACCTCTTGACCCAACCTAACTGATATTACTATCATCTTTGACTCAAGTCCTTTTCCTTATTTTCCTTCAGCCGACAGGAATGTGTGAAGTCAGCGGCTTTCACAGAATGTGGATGAGTCGGAGTAAAATGCATAGCAGCAGGTTATTGAGTGTTTGCTCTCAGCGCGTGTGGCTCCTGTGCCGGGAGCTTTTTTCATTAGCCAGTCTATCAGCGTGGCGTATAAGAGCTGTGACCCCTCGCGACCTGGCCCCTGACTTCAGATAAGCACTGCAAACACAGTGCGAAGTGGCTGAGGCAGCTGTGGTCACACGCCACGGAGCACACTAAGCCCGGCGTCCTGCCACACTGACAGACGCCGCCGCACTCCTGCAGGGCTTTGAGTGTTTGTAAGTGTCTCTCTCTGTGTGTGTGTGTGTGTGTGTGTGTGTGTGTGGACACTTAGTAAATGCATGTCTAAGGGAGCCGGGATGTGTTTCTAAGTGTGTGTGTGCTTCCAAGCGCGTGTCACTTCCTGCTGCTGCTGTTGCGATGTGTTTTCCCTTACCTCTATCCTCCGCGCTCCCCAAACATACCATCAGAGCATTGACAGATACATCACTCTCCGTGCTTTATAGCCAGTGAGGAAACGAGGTAAACAAAGCCTGAAAAAGAAGAAGCCATGTTTCTCTTTTATGGTCTACAATTTTTCACAAGGTTTAGGAAAGGCCTCATCTGAGTTATTGGTGGTAGTGGTGGGGGTGGGGGGGGGCATGTTGCAATGGCTGGCAAGGCAGGAATTCTATTCGTAACATTTTTTAAACAAACTTTTGCCATGTATCTTGTTCCGTTCCCCAACCTCTGGATGGATTTTTCATCCTCAGCTCGGTCCCTCTCCCTCTGCTCACTTCTCAAGGCCTCTGGCATGTCTGGCACCAACGGTCGATGACAATCTGGCCTTTGTGTTTATTTTTCTGTCCTCTGCAGATAATGGCCGTGGCACCAAGGCTATAGTGAATCTATGGGAAGAGGAGCGCTGATGCACAGGGAGGGTTTGGGGGGGGGGGCATCTTTACAAACAGTTTCCAACCCTTTTTCTGCAGGAACAACAGTGCAGGGCAAAATATTTGGAGCAGAGCAGAATACAAAAAGAGCTTAAATTGATTTCAACTTAAATTCTCTGAAGCTGTATACACAGTTTTGCAGCTTGGACTCAGTGGACTCACAGAGGTCACTAATAGTATTTCCACACTATCTGCACTGCTTTAGGAACTGTCATTTCACTGCGTTAGGCCCATACACCCTTTTATAGATAAGAAAATGAAATAAGAAGCACTTTGGAGCCAGAAGTGACCATATTTGGCCGAAAGGGTGACTCAGCTTACATCTGCTTAATGTTACCCAGATTCATTAGCAAGCCTCATTCCAAGACAAATGTCTGCTAATTAGATACAGAAAATACTAAAAACACTAGCATAACTACTTTGATGGTCCGTACCGCAGACTTTTATTTACATTAAAAATGCAGCAGAAAGGCTCCACCAGCACAAATTATCGAGAGGTCTTGTTCAGTAGCAGCTACAGCTGGTTCTGTTGGGCCACCCTGAACTTTAGCCTGTATGTAAAGGATAAGTTGTAATTTTTTTGCCTTGTAGCAAGTTGTAAACATGTCTATCTGCTGTAAATGTGGCTTGTCAGTCCTGGAGGCTTCCACCTGGTTAGCCTCTCAGTTTAATGAAACACCACAGATGATATTATAGACAGTGTTCATAATTTTCAGTTTTGGTTGTATTGAGGACCAAAAACTTTCAAAATACGACTTGAAAAAAAAAAAAAAAAAAGAAAGAAAATAAATAAATAAATAAATAAATAAATATATATATATATATATATATATATATATATATATATATATATATATAAATAAATAATGTATTTTACTTTATTTATTTACACTAATAGTGTAACTCTACATCCCATTGATAAAATCTATGTTTTTGCATTTTTAATATACTTTAAATTTTTCACTTTCATATATTTGTTTCATTATCTAGAGGAAGGGAACTCAATCATAGATCAAACTTTCGCTTAGCAAAGCTAGTTGGTACATACAACGAACAGTAAAATAAACACAGAAACATAAAGAACTGGCAACTAAATACAAAAGCAAATTAACCTTCAAGTGATCAAGTGAATTCATTACCTCAGCTGTTTTTGACAAATTCATCATAGGAATAATTTATACTAGCTAAAAATATTGCAGTGCCTCAAAGAAATATATCACTATGTAAATGAATGTTTTTACAGGAAGTAGCCAAATGGTGTGGAGAGGATAATATATGTTTTAATACCAGGCATTTTACTCTACATATTTCTGCACACAATCTTTGAAATGTTCCACATCTCTGCAGATGTTTGTTCAGATTTAGTTTAAAACAGTGACAGATGAACAAACACCCAGACTGAGAGGACATCTGCTGAAATTGTTGTTTATCAAAGCATTAAAAAGTCAGCCGTTAATCTAGATTTTGGTCTTAAAATTATTGCAGTGTATTGTAATACTGTCATGGGCTGGTTGTGTGGCAGGCAGAGAGAGGACCCAAAATGCAGATCCGACTAACGAAACAGGGGAAGCAAAGCTAAATGCAAAGCACGTGAGACTGTCAAAATAAAACAGGAAGTGACAAGCACACAGAGACTCAGACAAAGACACGTGAGCTTGACACTAGGACATGGAAATGCACGACAAACTGGGGAGAAAAAACAGACTGGACAGGAAAAGGGGCGCAGACATGAAAGCAAGCAATAACCAAACTAGAACATAAGAAACACCCACGTGACAGGACCAAGAGACAGAGAGAGACACCAAAGACTGTTTACACACTGAGGACAGTGAGGAGGACACACCGAAAAAAGATGAAGAGACATGACCTGAAAGGGAGTTAAATTTAATAACAACTAAGAATTAGAAATGTAAGTGAACTCAGAGGCTCTCTTTAACTGAAGATCAGAATCTGAATATTCTGCAAAAATGACCTGAAAGACTAAACAAACTCAAAAACCTGGGTCAAAGGCCCAGGACTATGACAAATACAAAATTCACCCAAATATACTTCCTGTTTTTAAAAGTAAGTTTTGTAATTTGCTGAATGCAGGCTGAAGCAGTTCAAAGCGTGTCTTAGATGTTTGACAAGCTGATAATAAGGTAGAGCAAAACAAATACTAACCAATAGTAAGTAATTTGACAAAATGAAAAGTTAACAAAAAGTTAACATCAAAAACATGAAGTACATATGAAACATATGAATATATCAAAATAGCTATAAATAAATAAAAAGATAATAAAAGATAAAATACAATAAAATGTAAATAAAGGCAATATAAAATAAAACTCTTAAAAAACAATAAAGAAAAGCACAAAACGACATGTTTGATACAACAGGGAAAGTAAATAAAAAAAAATCTACTTAGGTTGTAATCTTTTGATTTATGTCTGAGAGACATAAAGTGCAGACAGGAGTGTGTTTGTACCGCACAGATACTGTGAAAGTGTAAATCCAGTTGTTTGGCTGGGAATACCGGCAGTTTTCCTTAGAGATGGGTTCCTTAAGGAACATCAGGTTGGTGGTCATTTTCATAAATATGTGTAGAAGTGTCAAAAATCAGTCCGTTTGGTTATGTTTATTTATGGGTCACAGAGGATCAAACACCTTAGATGGACTGTGTGTAGTACTGATAGGTCAAATATCTGCTCCTCATATTTGGTGACACTGCTTTGTATGAAAAGGCAGAAAACTTGAATTTCCCTAAAAGCAGGTGAAGATCATCAGATCATACCTCTAATTCATTTTCATTTTAAGCACATAGACCACAGATCCCAGTCTGTACATGTTGTCTGAGAATCTTAAAAAAACACTAGTCCAGCAGTTTATCTTCGTATTGTTTGGGTAAGCTCGGCTTTGTGAGGAGTTTATTCTTGTGCTCAAGAATAACGGAGGTCAGCAAACTAGGATGTGCAGTGACTCTGCAAGTGAAACAGTACTCCCTCTTCTGGTTTGAAACAACGGAGGGTGAGACGGATTACCTCGTCTCGAAACGTCAGGAGAGCAGGAAGGTGTCTGTGAGGGCTCCGGGAAGTGCAGAACACAAGGCCATGAAGAAGAAACTGGTAGATGGAAACAACAGACACATCAGATACATCTATCTATGGAACACATACTGTAACAAGAAAACAATTATTATTCATACAGTTTTATTTCCCATTAATCTAATATTTGCAAAAAAGGGCTGACTGATGTTACACACAGACATGTGAATAAGATATCACCAGTTACAGTTTTTCAGTACAGCATTTCACCAGCTTTCATAGGATTTGGTAGTATAATAGTTTGTTTGAATACTATAAAAAAGCTTGTCATGCAAAACTTGGCTGGTAAATGAAAAGCATCCAGTCCAAGGACATTTTTTCTCTTTCTCCACAAACACTTAAAACTGAAATATTTTCACATTAATAATCTTAGTTCCTCTACATGCTCCATGTTTACAAGAATAATTTCTACTCTGTAGTTGGCAGTACAATGGAGACCATAAATTAAATACATTTCTATATACCTGTCCCCTTGAAATAATTAATTTTAAATAATGACTAAAATTGAGTTTCTGTAGAATAAAGGAGCAAAAGAAAATGCAGTTTTGACTCAGTGCAATAATGAAATATTAAATGATCTAATAAAAACAATATTGAAGATGCTCTTTTTTCACTGTTGAGCTTGTTTTGCTAACACTTCCCATCCACACTGCATGTACTTACAGGTATCCTGATTAGGTATCCTGATCCTGGTAACATGATCAAAACCTAAACCAGTATCAGGAGTCCAGAAAAAAGTGTTAATGTAGCGCTTTCTATACCCACCATCCACCCCAACCTCCTCTAGGAGACATCAAAAGAAGAAAACCTCTTAGTAAAACAAAATCCTATCATCAATTGTGTTGCACAGCCACAGCTGAGTTGACTTTTCTTTCTGCCATCAATTTGAACGGTTTCCCTTATTCAGGGAAAATGAAAACAACGTAGGTTTTCTTTTTTTATGCACAACCAGTTGAAATTACTTGAAATAATGCCTAGGAACACACATAGTTTTATAACTGTTTGCTAATTCGAGCATTTACGTTGCACGTATTCTAACCCGGCTTCTCGGTTGAATAAAAGGTCACTTTTGTTCTCTTTTATAACCTGCAAACACACAGGAGACGCTTTTGGGTCCTCACGCTTTAAAATACCTCTTTTGTGTCAGGAATGTTCAGCGCAGTTCTTAGTTGCTGTTTGTGAAGTTGACCTCAATTTACGTTAAATGGCCCTTAGCTGTCAGATTATTTAGTCTCAAATTCATTATTCTACTCTTGCTTCTACTGCCAGTTTAATTTCAGATGTAAATGGACTACTTTAGTTTGATTTCTTTGATATGCATCGTGTGGCCACACACGCCATTCCTAACGGTTTATGCAAATCAGTGATTCTCAGCAACAGGCAAATGTACCCGAGGGATATTTCTACAGGAGCACAAAGACATATTGGATTATTAGATTAAATTCAAGAACTGAGTGGAAACTGACAAAAAAGGCTTAAAAGCATGATCAGAAGTTGAGCCTGAGCAATGAGTGATTCACAGATGAATGACCACTAATATATTTTCTTTTAGACCCCCTCAATCAGTGTAGTGGAGTAGTGGACCAGGAAACAGGGTTAGGGTCTCTTAGGGGATCTGAGAGCGTTAAAGTTATCAGCATTCTCTGAACAGAAATTAACTACTTTTTCTTCAAATTTGAGTAAATTTAAGAAAATAAAATGGCTGCATTTTAAAGCATCTTATAATTGATTAACAAAAGTCTTACATTTGTTAGAAATAAATTATCATTATGTGATTGCACTCCTATAAACTAAAAGCCAGATTGTTTCAGAAGTGGCTTGTTGATTGAGCTTCAGCAAATTAATAATTTTTAATTAGTTAATCCATTCCAGCTGCTTATCCAGGCTCAGTTTACACTAATTAAATTAATTATAACATTCATAATGATTGTTGTATACAGACAGGGAAAAAGCTATGATGCAATAATAAATAACTCTGGGCCAAATCATCCCATCATAGTTTCATACTTTGACCTCTATAATTGTAAACGTTCTGCCTAACTTACAATTTCACAAACAGCCTTCAGTTGTCTGTAAAAACTCTCTCGGTCTTCAGTTTTCTTTCCTTTCAGATGGGTTTTGCAATAAATTAAACTTTTGGTTGTTCTTGTGCAAGATGACGGTGCATCCAGTGAGATTGGAGGAATAACCAGACAAGATGCGTCCCCACATCTGAATTCATCCTGCTGCCGCCATCATCTGTTTCTAAAGACGAGTGAGATATTGCCAGACACACTCCTATTGTCACATGACCTCCATGTTTGACTGAGCAGCTAAAACAGTTCAGATTAAGCTAATTTCAGGTTTTCCTTTTTCTTGCTTTTGTCTCACTTTGGTTAAGATTCATTTTCCAGCTCACGTTGGTTCACATTGAAATGCATTGGGTCGGTTTCATTTTTCAGCTTAGAGAGTTTATATTGTGAAGGGCTGGATTTGAATCCAAATCAGAAACCTAAACCTAAAAGAGTCATTTTCAGTGCCCTATCCTATAGACTGATTGCAAGACTACAACTAGATACTTTTTGATTTTCCAAATTTATAGAAGAAAAACGCTTGAACACTGAACTGAAGGAGCATTTGCCTCATTTTTAAGAGGTTGTAGGGTTCAGGATGGGAATCATATGCCATGAAGTTTTTTTTTTTTTTAGGGTTTTCAGTTACAGTGAAAATTAGCACCCCATAAGAAATCAAAACAAATCATAAAATTATTCCAGCTTACAAAAAAAAACCCTATTTATAAACTATATGAAAATCCTCTAATACCAAACTATCAAATAAACAGTGTAAGCATGAAATAAAGAACAATAAGGGAAATTTAAACAGCAAAACTCTTTCAGTCATTATCGGGATCTTATGAGTGAAGGTTTTAAACATAGGTGCAATGATGGGTTTTTGTAATTTTGCTGTCCGAGACTCCTTGCTGATGAAGTGATTAAAGCTTTTTCCTGCCATCAACTGCATCTGTCATGATTTAATCTGAAATTACAATTTCCAAAGTATCAAAAACATTGAGTTTCACTCTCCCAGCACAATGTTTTGAAAGGGCATTGTGTGAATTTGTGAAAGTACATAACCACACAGATTCATACATGTATACCAAATGTCAAATCTCGAACTGATTTCACACATTTTTACCAATAAACAACAACAAAACCTGGTGCTAAAAAGCTGGCACCTTAAAAAAATGCGGGCTGATTCTCAAAAGGCGACGAGGCAAAACTGGCTCCACGTGGTGAGAAAAATTATCTTCTTCTCTCATCAATGATTCCTCCAGAGACTCTACTGGCTGATTCAGAAAGAACCAGTCCCCCTTTCATAAATGTTCAGGACCAAGGTATTAATCATTAATTCTTGAGGTTCAGCTTCTGTGATGAAGCAGTAATTGAGCAGCGAAAGTGTTCTGGTGGATTTGGAGATGAAAATACTCGAGGTACACACACTTCATCCACAGGAGTAATAAAAGAATAAAATATCAATCATACTTTTGGGAGAATAAACCCTCAAGCCTGCAAAACTTTTCAGACAGAGAAGCCGGTGTGAATTATTAAACCTGCATTGTGACAGACTGAATAAAGCAAAACGTGAAGAGACAACATGCATTTAAATTCAAGTGGAAGACAAAGACAGCTCAGGCTGTTACTGTCACTTCTCACTGGCGCACAGATGTGGTCGTAATTGTACCGTTTTATACAAGAGCCGCCTCGAAATGAAGAAACAGTTACAGTGCTTTGTTTTTTGGGGGGGTTACTCACGCGTATTATGATTTTTATATTCTCTTCTTCTTCTTCGAGGATATGGTAATTGGCTGCACTTAAGCAATTACACAAACAAAAAGCTAAGGAGCGTAGCGTATGTGCAGGCTTTTAGCTGGGTCATATTTTCCAACAGAGGCAGGGGAGGGGAAGAAAAAGGAAAAGCAAGCTGTGAGATGGAATTTCTCGTCATCCATCTCAGGGGCTGCCATTTCAACCGCCTCTCTGCCTTTCTTTGTGTCTTTCTCTGTCACTTTTCAGCAGCTATTGTTCTCGGTGGGGTGATTTTTCTCTTTCCTCTTCAGACACGATAAAGGAGTGCACAGTCATATCCCCTGCACAGCTTCAGCAAAACAAAGAGTTACAGTGAGAGAGGAGAACCAATTTCCATTGTCTCCACCCCAGAACACACACACACACACACACACACACACACACACAGATAAATGTATATATACAGCTGCAAGAAAAAATGTGAACCCTTTGGATTCCTGCAGTAAATATTCAAAATGTGCTCTGATCTTCATTTAAGTCACAATTTCATACAAACAGAGTGACTACACTGCAAATTCCTTGTAGCTTGACAAGATTTATTGTCTTAATTTTAGCCAGATTATCTTGTCCATCTTGTTTTGAACATTACAAGCTAGTTTCCAGTCTCATGTGTTAGATGATTAAACTTGTTTCAAGTATATATTACTTTTTTTCTTATTTAGTCAGTATATCTAAAAATGAACCATTTTACATTTATTTCAAGCAAAAATAGCTTTTAGATAGAGTGTAAAACAAAAATTATCTTGAAATAAGAAAGTCACTCATTGGAAGGTATTTATTTCAGGTTTTTAAAGAAAGGACATCTTCAAGGTTATATTTTGTCATAACATAGACTCTGTTTCTGAAATTGACTGGGTAATATGACGTAAAATCAAGTAGGTCTTCAACATCAGTCAGTTCAGTTGCTTGGGCAAGGTTGGGAATTGCAATTTCATAGGCAAGAAAGTCTTTGTTGAAACCCAAGGTTTCATACACCTGGTATTCAAAACAATAAAGTACACTATTAACAATAATAATGTTTTTTACAAGTCCAAAGATAGGGTTTAAACCATTTGCTGAAATGAGTATAAGAGACCTGTCACAGATGTATTTGTTTCCATGTAAAATAAGCCACTTTACGCTAACGGCATGATGTATAGCATCTTCAATCCCCAAAAAATCTACAACCTTTGATTGCAAATGGTCCATATTAGCAACCTCTGATATAGGACCTAGTTCTTTCTCATTTACAAATATCGGATGCTCAGTTCCTGCTTCACTTTGGCAACACTCCAGCAGCTGATTGTGGTTTACAAGAGACTTGCACACATTCTTAAAGTTTAATTTGGATGACCATTGTTTAAAAAAAACTGTGTTTAGACTCGAATCTCATGCACATATGACGTATTACAGGTCCCCGGGCAATAATTTGAGAGGGAAGATGCAGCATGTAATGTTGCTTTGGGATTACATTTTTTTCTGGGAATAGTTGCCTGAATTGTTTAAGATGATCTTCTATCATTTTTTTTAGTTTGGACACAGTTTGTAAAGACACAACTGGGGCAAAAAGTATTTTAACAATTTCAATTAAATCCAAAATAAACTGGATAAAGGGATTTTTCTCTACAACACTGTACAATAAGAATGGCAAAATCTTGATCAATATAAGCATTTGTCCAGAGGATTGTTTGAGTCTGTTGTCACTTGAAGCTAAAGTAGCAATACTAATTGGTGAAGGCTTGTCACGTATGTCCACTGATGAAAAAGGAAAGTTCTGCATGGCAGAATTAAACAAGTCCAATTCCAAATTTCCAGATAAAACAAGGTATTTCAACACACACTTAATTTCCATTGGTGCCACTCCTTCAAGAATTACATGCATAATATCCTGTGGCATCTGCTCTATGAGATTAAAACCTGGGAAATCAACTAATTTGCTTTGTCTATTTATGCCAAAAGTCGTTTTGAGCGAGGATTTCAAAAATTCAGTAGTTGCCCTTTCTATTTCAATGCACTGCCTAATGTGTCCGTCCAATGTCCGTCTGGTGAAACTATGTTCATTGAAATTTTCTTGCATTTCATCAAAAGTACACTCACAATGACGACATTTGCTATACGCAAAACCAACTCCTTCCTTAAATCCTGCAAGCTCATGCTGGGCCAGAGTGTCTCCACACACAGCAACAACTGCTCCATTTAAATAAAATTCCCCATTGACAGTGTTAATCATAACACCATCGTACAGTAACTTCAAGTCCTCATTGATTCTCCGCAGTATTATATCTACCCCACACTCATCTATGTCCCTAGACTTTGCGATTGCGAGAAGTCTGATGGAAGCCAACTTTGATCTAAACTTAGGGTCTATGTTGCCTAAGGTGTAATAAAACATTAGTAGTTTATTTACACTCGCACGTGACCCTAGGGGGTTACACATTTCTCTTTCTCATCTATTCATCTCATCAGAATAGAGTATCAGTTGTAAAGCAGAGTTCTTCTTTGAAAACAGTGGGTGGGTTTTGAAAATAATTCCATCATTAATGTCATACAAAAAACTGGCGTTGGCATGTCAAATAGTCTTGAATTGGATAATAGCTGTTTCAAACTTTCAATCAAAGGAATGTAGTAGAAAGACTTGTTTTTGATTGCAAGAACTCTCGATTCTCCCTTTTTAACTCTACAGGCATACTTGGAAATGATGATCTCCTCAGGTGTGACAGGGTTGAAATGCATCTGTGTTACACGGTCCTGTAGGTTTGAAGCTGCACATATGGGAAAGGGATCCTGAAAGTTGTCCAGTGTTGAAAGAACTTCTTGTTGTAAAGGTCCATTGCTGTCAGGTTGCCTTTCAAGGATGGTCTTTATTTTTCCCCTCAAGGACATCAGAAGAGCTGTTTGATACTGTTGAACACCAAGGACAATGTTGTTGACACTCCTCTGATGGGGGAAAAAAAAAACCACATCAGAGACATGAAAACGTAAATAGAAAATATAACAGAAGCAAAATGCAACTCTATTTCTTTAGCTCAAATTAATGAGCCACTGAATGTTGTAATTTACCAGTGGAGCAGTAGAAGAAGAAATCAGCCAATAATTGGCATTGTTTTGCATGACATGCCACATGCATGACTCACGTGGCACAAACACATTGCACCGAGCAAGATGGAGGAGCATGAAAGGTTACAACAGAAAAAGTGAACAAATGATTACCTCATTTATTTTTTTTTATGTAATTCTACTTCATTTGTCTTTTATGCCTAAAAGTGAACACATTTTACACTGTTAAGCCTATTTTAAACTGTTGAGTGTGCCCAGAGTTACATACATTGCAGTGAACTGCACAACTCTTGTGCTTAACTTCTTCGTAATGTACATTTGTTCTTAATAACTTATATAGGTGAAAGTAATAGCTGAATAAAACCAGCGATGAAAAACAATCAATTAGTTGCAAAGATAGTGGACAGATTATGAAAAAAAATCATTAGTTGCAGCCTTACATTGAACCAGACATATTAACAAGTTAACAATGACACCCCCATAATATCAGATGAAGCAGTACCTGTGATAGGTGGCATTGCTCCCGCACACCAATAGCAAATGCAGCTGCGCATCTGGCAAGATCAACAGTTTCTCTTTTACCCTACAGGACAAAACGAAAAACAATTGTGTAAGAAAAATGACTCACTCAGAATGTGTTTCAAATTCCACCAGATGCAAAACAAAACAAAGAAATATTCCAAACTGTTGTACATTTTTGCTATGAAAAGATTCATACTACAATGGATAGCTAATGAAGCTGCAAATGTTATGAACAATTTAAGAGTTATTTAATGAAACTTAACCAATCTTTATGGTATCTACTCTGAAGTTAACTGAAAGAAAAATTTGAAAGCTGCTTGGTTCATGGAGCATCTAACAACAACCAAGGCAGGTACACAACACTGGTAAATAATGAGTTAATTTATTATGTTTAAGTATGGTAACTAAGCCTACATTGTTGTGCAAGCCTGAATTTCAGCGGATTCATACATTTGAAATTCAGCACTGGCCTTCATACCTATTAAAATATTCTAATCAAGTAGTTTATCTTAGAAAACACATAACTTTAAAACTATAATCTTCACTTGAACTGAGTACATTTTCTCTAGTTAGGCTTTACTACGGTTTTACTAAAGCTGAATTGGGGTAACTGTGCTTGGTTAAGGTTAAACAACACACATACATTTAAAAATTCGCGCGCGTACACACAGAAACACATAAAGTACATTACCTGATTCTGACGAGGTGTTTGAAGCTCAGCTGCGTCTTGCTCCATCACGTTCTGACTTTCCTGTCGCTCCTCCTCCAACACCTCCGATGTTACTGGGGGGTCTAGTGGTGGTGGCTCTACTTCAGTGCCATTGCCATTGCTAACAGTTTGTCTGGGTTCGGCAGTATAGTCGGCAAAAATGGCTGTACCAAAATTTTCGCCTCCTAATTAGGGCTGCCACGATTAGTCGACTAGTCACGATTACGTCGACGATTTTGATAGTCGACGCGTCGTTTGAAGCTTTGTAAGATCACAAAAGACTCAGGAATAAGTAGTAGGATTTAAGAGTGTAATAACGGACTGAAACAGAAGATGGCAGCACTGCATGTACAAGGATGCCAGCTGCCGTTAAACCCCGAAGAAGAAGTAGCTCTGTCCCAGAATTCATAGCGCAGCCCAGCTCAGTTTCCAACAATGGCGGCAGCTAGTTAGTTTTAAAATTTCTCTTATTACTCTTTCTAGGTCACAAAATAAACGTTTAACATATTTTCAGGCGAGAATGTAGCCGTGTAAACTTCAAATATCTGGACAGTTTATCAAGACACCACATATTTTCAAAAGCGCTCTGACATTTTCGGAGACGTCTGTTACCCACTAGCTCGATAGCTAGCCGGGGTTTAACGCTCACTAGAGCCCGTGAGAACACCGGACTCCGGGCAAACCATTTTCAAAACCACCGCCGTCTTTCACTACTCAGGTGAAACATGATATATAAGTCACTTAAATAACTTAAAAATGTTATTGTTTGGCTTTTTCCAGTATTTTATTTGTTCCTGAGTAAATCGGTTTGGCTGAGATTAAAGTTATAGTTTTTACACAGCTGAATAAACGTCAAGCAGACAACTGATTATTAGAAGTGTGAGATGCTCGAGAATATACTCCGGTGTCCTGTTATATTTTAGATATCAATGAGCAATCTGCAAATTTCTTTAAAATGTAATAAACTATCATCTTACCTTTATTTTTAGTTAGCACATACCTTAAACACTTAAAGCTATAAGCTAATGATCGTTATATAAGAGCAGATGCTGCTGGTGCAATAAGCTGTACATTTTACGTCCAATGGATGCATGATCTGGCAGCCCTAGTCAGCATAATCTTATTGATGAAATTCAATGACACAAATCTGGGTGAGTAAAAGTTCACCGGGCAATATTGTATAACCCTTTCAGACCTCAGCCTGGCTGTCTGGACATTTCTTTTCTGTTATAGCTTTAAAAAGGGTAAAAATATTGAACAATCAAAACGATTCTTTGACGTGAATCAATTTGATTCTCATGGGACTGAATTAAGATTCAACTTTTCAAATGTTTTTAACATAACACTAATTGTAAACATTTGTCTTGCAGGTGACTGAGCAATGGAGAAGCTGGATGATGTAACAGTATCTGTCCTTAAAGGTTATATTTGATAATATATTTGTGTATATATATGTGTGTGTGTGTATACATACATACAGTTTAACTGGTGTTTGTCTTTTTGTTAGCTGCAAGCATTGACGAGCGCATGCTTTTAACATTGACCCGTGATGATCTGAGGGACCTTTTTTCTGGGCCTGAGCACTTTCTCAGAAGAAAACATGTGTGGTCAATAATTCATCCTGAGGTATTATGTAAAAAATATTTAGTTCAACTAATCTCCAGAAAGTATGCTTTTATTTTAGCAGTACTTGACATTTTTATTTTCTCACCCTAAACCAGGAAGACCATCCGCTACCACAGAAACCTGAAACAACTTCTTCACCCAGGGTAGTTGCAACAGGCCCTCCAACTGCTGATGCTAATGTAAGCCAGCTGAAAATCTTGCAGCTCCCCAGTCCTCCGGAATATGTTGTGTACACCGACAGTGAGTTGGAGCAATGCTGAAAGAGTTACCTGGAGTTGGCCTGCTCCGGCAGGGAACAGGCATGCGTCATGTCAAAAGAACTGAGATGCAGATTGGTGAGAAATACAATCACAAGTATGGTGTCCCTTTTGAGAGCAAGCCAAGGCCAAATGGAGCGATACCCCTCTAAGACCGAAATCACTGCAATGGCTAAAAAAGTTGTGGAATATTATCCTATGCTGCAGGATAATGATGCAAGCGTAAAACACGTAAGTTCTTGTATTTGTGTCTCATTATATAAATCATTTTGTTTTGTTCAGGGCGCATGATATATATGTATTTTCACCAGGAGAGCATTAATGCCAAGTTACAAAAAAGGCTGCAAAATATGAAAACCCCAGTAAAAAGGCAAGGACCAACACCGGAGAGGGGACGGCCCAAGAGAAGGCTCACTGACCTCTCCCCAAGGGATGAAGAAGCTGATGATGAAGATGCTGATCGCAGTTCTTCCAGTGGTGCATCTACTCTGTTATCACCTGTCAGAAATTCTGACGATGCCTCCACTTCATGTGAGTACATACATGTAATTTTGTAAAATGGTTATCAACACACAGCCAGTAGTAGCTAATGTTTTGTGGAAGTCTACTTCAGTAACAATGAAAAACCAAAATGCTCTTGTACTTCTCTCTATCTTAGCTGACAAGGATAGTCGGCAAATACAAGCAAGACATTACAAAACATTACAAGAAATGTGCAAGAAGGCAAAACCAAACCAAGAAGATGTGTCCCAGCTATTAGACCTCGAGTTTGAAGCCAGAAGATCCTTCATTGACTCAGACACCATGAAAGAGGAGAACAGAGCTCACCTCATCTTGGATGCATATCCATGCTTTAAAGAATTGCATCATGTAAGTTTTTGGAAGAGTTAATCAATAATCAGTTTAATTTCAAATATATTTGGTGTGGTAGTAAAGTTATTTTGATTTTATTTTTTTAAACCTATTGTAGGCATTGGGTGAGCTTCGCAGAATTTTGGATCCGCACAACAACAAGTTCATCAGTCAAGTAAAACTGAGATGGGAAGAATTCTGCTCCAGGGTAGAGTTCTACGGTGTGTCAAAGAAGGCAATGAATCCACCAATGACCATGGACAAAAGTAAGTTTTACCATTTGAATACAAAGTTCTCATCCTTTAAAATTTATGTTTATGCTTTGTCCAGCTGAAGCCCACCTTGCACTGATGAAGGCTCTTCCAACGCTCTTTCCCACACCTGCCCATCCACCAAAAAAGATGGGGAATGCTTCTGAAGCATTTCTACATGTCCTGAAGGTAAGTTTTATAAAATTTGCTTATAAAGATCTACAGAAAATTTGGCAAACGAAATATTTCGGTCAAACATGACTCAAAAATGCTTTTTCGGTTTCAGCCGAAAGACTTAAATCTATAATTTATTGTTTTCATTAATTTATAACGTATTTAATGTACACAAGTGTGGTCACATAAGGAGTCGCTTGACACTGATAAACCATAAGTCAAAACTACTATAAAATGGGTGTAACCAACAAAGAACAAGATAATGACGTCTCCGACGTTATGACCAAATCCCAGCAAAAAAACATACAATTAACATAAGATGTTAACTGTCATGTCTTTTGTGTCTTGCAGCCTACAGACGATCCAGATGCTTTCCTCCAGAAACGAAGCTTGTCATGTCCAGTAGTGATGTTCGATGGCTGCAAGTGTGTCATTGCTGTTGGTAATTTACCAGTTACAACATTTGACAAAGAAAAACTTGGTGAGGCTATGATATATGTGATGGCATACTTTTATGCACTCCATCTGACTTACCCCAAATGCGTGGCAACCCTGCTGTCTGTCATTCAGACAGAAGTTCTCCAGGATGCCATTCATGAGCGTGACACTACATCATCTTACAGAAAAGCCCTGGCAGAATGGCATGCATTTATTGGAAAGTAGTGTGTAAATTTCAGATAAGATTAGGAGAGGGCACTTCTGTTTTGTTTTTTCAATCTGGGTCTTATTTCTAAAATGGAAAATGTTCATTTACTCACCCAGACAAGTTTTGTGGTATTTGGTGTCATTCGGAAGAAATTTGAATCTTTGTGGTCTTCCTATGTCACTCGTCAATTTTAATGGCAATGGCGAAACCTCTAAGGCTGTTGAAATGTTGAAACCACTTAAACAAACTCATAATGTTGGACCTGTACTGTTCAATTGTATCTTTATTATCTGCAGGTTATTGTTAAAGTGGACAAATAAAGATGGACACTTTTGCTCTGTTTCAGTTTTGTTTTGTCCTTAATCAGCAATGTAATCTTAAAGTAGTGTTTAGCTAAATTTAAAAAGAAGATATCTTTAAAATGATTTAATGTACTAGTTTTTAGATTATTTGCCTTGATTTGTTTGTTAGAATAAGTGTTTTATGCCTATTTTCAGATTTAATTTCTTCAACATTTTACTTAGAACAAGTGGTTAAAGCTTATTTTAGGTTTCAAGCCATGATTGGTTGCCTGGAATAAGTGTAAAAGACTTATTTTTAGCTTTATTATCTTTATTTGTGGCCTACAATAAGTGGTTAAAGCTTATTTTAAGTTTCAATTCTTCTGATTTGTTCCCTGAAATAAGTGTAAAAGACTTATTTTTAGCTTTATTTAAATCTAGATATTGTTCTTATTTCAAAAAATCTTATTAAGAAAAAAACACTTACCCCATGGGCAGATAATTTCACTTGTTTTAAGCAAATCTTCACCAAAAATAAGTGTATTTTTCTAGTATTAAGGAGGTGGGTTTTTGCAGTGTAAAGTAAAAACACAGAATCAGTGATGTGACTCATGTCTTCAGTGAACACACTGAGTAACCGTCAGGGTGGAAAAAGTCTTGAATCTAGTAACTCTAGTTTAAACAGAACTTTTTGACCATCTGCTTAAACAAGTAGTATAATTAGACTGTTGTTTAGATGATTTCTGATCATAGATTCTGGATCAGATCAAGACCTGAGGAGTTTCCTGGCCATGGATCCATAATGTTAATTCGATAATCTCTGAACCACTTATCTGTAACTTGGTGCTTCATTATGTTGAAAGACCTTGGTCTTTAGTGTGGTCAGTCCTTAAAAAGCAGGTGGACCAGCACAAGCCCAAAAGCTGGAGGTCTGATAAGGCAGGAATGGACCTCCATTAGTCATTTAGCCCAGAAGCTGATCTCTAGCATGCCTTGGAGAACTTTCAATTCAATTCAATTCAATTTTATTTATATAGCGCCAAATCACAACAGCAGTCGCCTCAAGGCGCTTTATATTGTACAGTAGATACAGAGAAAAACCCAATAATCATATGACCCCCTATGAGCAAGCACTTTGGCGACAGTGGGAAGGAAAAACTCCCTTTTAACAGGAAGAAACCTCCGGCAGAACAAGGCTCAGGGAGGGGCGGCCATCTGCTGCGACCGGTTGGGGTGAGAGAAGGAAAACAGGATGAAAGACATGCTGTGGAAGAGAGAAAGAGATTAATAACAGATATGAATCAATGCAGAGAGGTCTATTAACACATAACTGCACGAGTAAGAAGGGTCAACACAGTAAAAACTGACGTTTGCATGAATTGTGTTTATTGGCCAATAGAACTCAAAAGTTATGAAATGCCTATGATTGTCCTTCATAGAAACGTGCACAAAGCATAAACATAAAAAACTGTGGCTTCAAAGTGTCTCATACTTCAAAGACTTGTGGTCATGACTATGGCTGTTAATTTGGAGCAAATTCAGAGTAAAGGTTCAATAAACATAAAGATTATTCTAGCATACGTGTTCAGGTGTGGTTCACAGTAGGTGTGGTCTTCACTTCCTACTGCCCAAAATAGATGTAGCACTGCTTTCCTTATGAAGCAGCCACTATTTTCAATGGGAATTTGATCGCATGAGAACATATCGACCAAAACCATTGATCAGTTGACCCTGAGACTACATACCTAATTGATTCTAAGTCTGAGCTTCATCACTGTCAGAATTAGACAAACACAAGTTGACTAAACCAATAACAGATAAGCAATTTCACGTCTTCATTCGGCAGGCTGAGTAATCACTCAGTCAGGCTGGAAAACACCAGTGGACTCTTGTATTTAGTAAATTGTGGTTTTCATACAGCAACAATAACCTCCATCAAATATTTCCTTGAATAACTCAAACTGTTTTGTTAGAGGACTAATGTTCTACTTCCATTGTGTTTCATATTTATGCGACTGGCACTGCAATGGGCTGTTGACCTGTGTGTCCAGGTCCATGTGGTTGGAATACACCTGGGATGTTGTGACTGTAAAGCCTTCTTTAGGTCATGTCACTGGACTTTGACTTGGACATCCAAAAACTTGAACTTTATGCTTATTTGTCCACATAATGGAAATCTATCCAGTATTTTTTGGGGACTTTCACCTTCCCAGAGAGTGAAAACAAAGAAAAACAACAAAAGTACTGATGCAGTATCTGATCTCTGGTGTAATAAGTCTTAACAAATGCCAAGATACCCTCCAATGCAAACCTGTTAACTTTTTTTTTTCCAGTGTTGCAGTAGTTGATGCATCAAGGGCCAATGATTTCACAATGGCGACTATAACACCACCTGGATCCAACCAGGTAGTTTTTGGGAGGTCGTTAGCACAATTACTTGAAGTCAAAGTGAATCAGACAAGAAGTGTACAACTGACTGGCCAGTTTGGTATGATTGTTTGTATATGGGTAAATGAAGCCAAAGTTTTCAGTTTATAAGGAATTGTTTTAGTTTAAATGCTCTCATTAGTCCGATTATGGTACGTGTTTCTGGCCTTTTGTATTTGCCACTGTTGCCCCAGTGAACCATGGTGCACAATAAAACTAACGTGGCCAGTGAAAGCTGCGTGTTGGTGTTGTTTTGTGGTTTGTGGACACAATTGTATGGTTGTGATGTTTTTTACAGTAATATATTGGTGGAGAAGTGACTGATTATGCAGATGAAATTGTTGCAACATCATGAAAAAATGTGACTTTCTTTGGAATAAAAGTGTGTATTTTAATTTGTTCAACTTGTGTACAAGTGCTGACCTGCACCCAGTATAAACAATGACAGGGCTGCGGTGGCTGTTTATGTAAGACACAACCAGTGTGGTGACCATAATGGGCCCATTACTGTGTTAAGGACAAAAAAGCACCACATCACTGGTCATTCTCAACTTTTTGTCCTGTCTTCCTCCTCTCATGCCAACTGGTTGCAACAGGTTGCCCCTCACTGAGTCTGGCTATACTCGGGGTTTACTTCTGTTAAAAGGAAGTTTTTCTATCCTACTCTCACCAAGTTCTTGCTCATAGTAGGAGTTGTACAATTTTTTGAATTTTCTTCGTTCTGCTGTTTGACTGCAGCCCAAGAATCATGGTACAAATCTTCGATATTTGATTTATTTGATCAAATTGTCAAACTCTTACCTTGCTTTCAGGGCTCTTCTAGGCACATAAAACACCTCAAAAATTAATTCCTTCTTGACATCAGGGAATTAAGTCTCAACCACACGAACCATGCTGCTGCAGAATAATTCATCCCCTGTGAATTCATGACGTGTTGCGGCTGTAAATGCAAGACCTCCATGGATGTTACACAACCTATCAAGATACAGAAGGAACTATTTCCTTTTTCATTCAGCCAACGAAAATGGGGGAATGAAGAGACCATTCAGAAATTTGCCTGTGAATGACCAGAGATGGGTAATTTAAAAATTCCCCCCAGACAGTGATTGGACAGATACGACACGTCTATTTATGAGACGTCTGTGATAATTCTGGGCTCCTTATTCTCACCGGATCTGGACAGCATTTGAAAATGATATCCTGTCCTAAGGTGGGCAATGTAATGATGGCTAATGGAGGCAGCAGCCGAGCCTGTTTATCGGCTGTCATTTCCTGCTATGGCTCTCTGTCTGCATCTTTTTTATTATTATTTCATGTTCCCCGTATTACATGAGAGATGAGAAGAAATGGCCCAGTATTAGTCCTCCTGTCCATTCTGTCGCTCTCCTTCAGGCTCTCTGCCACTCTTAATTACTCATCTTAGCCACTCACTTTCTCTTTTTTCCACCAATGGAGATATGGTAAAGTTGGCATAATGACATTGCTTCAATTCTGGGTCTTCATTCATAAGTCACAGCGCACCAACCAAACATGGATAAGAAACAGAAAATGGAAGGCAACAAATGGCCGATCAATTCAGTTTAATTTCTGTAATTTATCGAACTTAAAATTGTTCTTGTTGAATTATTTCAAGAAGGAATAACAATATTTAACATGAACACATAGGAGTAAATGCAAACAGCAGAAGTAAAGTTTGCTATTTTAAAATGTAATCCTCAATTCAGATTTTACTGATGGTCACTATGAGACTGGGAACATCAATATTACCTTTGTTTTTGGTTAATTTGCCTTAAATTCCCTCCAGTATACATTGCATTGATGCCACAAAGTACTAGGATGAGTTTTTGTTATGTGTTAACCAATTTTAGATTTATTGCATGAATGGACGATTAAAGATGAGAAGTTTTCCCACCTTTCACTTTAACAAGAGTCATGCTTTCAATTTTTACTTTAAATGCTTTTAATTTCATCTACAGTTGAGGTGCTTCATGCATCTGACAGCGATCCCTCCTACGTGAGGTGTTCCAGACATTTCCTATCGAGAGGATGCCCCAAGGTAGATGCAGGACATGCCAGAGAGATTCTATCTTTTGGCTGGTCTGGGAACGCCTCGGTTTCCTCCGGATAAGCTAAAAGAGGTGGCTGGGGAGAAGGAGATCTAACAAACTAAACAGCCATCACAGATATCAATCAGTGGTTCAAATAGAAAATGCAAAATGCTGTCTATTTTGTGTTTATGTCATTTTCATTCTTTAGTTCTTGTTGTGTCATTTGATTGCTGGTTCCTGAGTTTTGCCACCAGTTGGGATTACTTTTTGTTCTAGTGTTTGTTTTGATTTGATGGTTTTAAATGAAGTTCCTTTTTGAGTTTATTATTTCTTCTTGTGCTTATAGTCCTCTCGGTCTTGCCTTTGTCATCATGTTTAATGTGAGTCTTATCTCTACTGTTAATTCTCTTCTGTTTATTTCCTGTTTTACTTTGAAGGTTAGATTTCTTTCACGTCTGGTTGTACAAACTTCCGAGTTTGTGGTTGTCCTCTCCTGATTACCTCGGCCTGCTGTTGATCCTGTTGATTCCTGTTTTACCAACTAGAATTTGCTATTTATGGACTCAGCTATCTGCTATTAAAGCTCACTTTTTTGGGGAAAATTCCCCCTCTTGTTTGCTGCATTTGGGTCCTTATCTCTACACCACATATCGTGTGAGAATTATACAAATTTATAATAATGGAGACAGAAACAAATGAAAGATATTACACCTTGTGTCAGTATAATAAAGAAGGATCAATAAAGAATATCTGAACATGAGAATGGATCAAATTTTTAATTGGAAAAATCATCCCTTTATGGTGTTTGTTGACTGCAACAAATGGTACCAATTCCTAATGTTAAAAGTATATGTTAGCTGAAGATTCACTTTGAATTCAGTCAGTAGGTTTGATCCTGAAGAGACCGTGAATATTTGTTGAAAATGTAACATGATCTCATGCAGTAGTTGTGATATTTCAGTTGCAAGCTGACTAATAATGCCACTTTATGAGCTCCACTAAGGGTAATAATTGTGCTTTGATGCTGCTTCCTCTCTCATTTGCTTCACTTTAATCATTCACTGCAGACACGCACACTCGGAGGCCTCATAGAATCTGAAAGCTGTCACTGCGCGCCACGCAGAGGCAGATCAATGGTGTTTAGAGGAAGCAATAATTTAAGCGACTTTTATATGATTACAAAGGCACTTTGTGCTGAAACAATCATCCAGGATGAGTTTATTTATGTAGAGAGTTAGGACAGTTACCTGATACTGTGTGTGTGTGTGTGTGTGTTCTTTGAATGACCGTTTACTTTTGAGCTTGCACCCAGAAAAAGCTGCAGTGCCTTTTTTGTTTGAGCTGCAAAGTGAAGCCTTTTGTTAGCAAACATGGCTTTAGCTAAATCTCCTGTGGGAGTGGGGGGAAGAATTATGCAAACAAGGTCTGCATAAAACAGCCATTAATAGACTGCTTTACTATTCGGGGACTTAGAGCTCCTACACATATGCAAGCTGACCTCTGAACTCCATTATCACCTAATAATGCCACTTGTCAGGCCACAGATTGCTGGAGATTTTGCTTTTCTAACTCGGTGCAAATATTACTGACATGGACACACAAAGTGATTTCAGCTTCATCTGCTTCATTTGGTGTTTTCCCTTCGTTGCCATGCTCGAATTTTCTCCAAGAGCTTCCTCATAGCTGAGGAGAGACCAGGAGGGCTGGGGTGATAATGACGGTAGACGGAAAAAAAATACTGTTCCTATGTGATCAATAGGTTTCAGGCAGATTAACAAGCAGCAGCCGTGTTTAAATGGCTACCTGGGTGGGCTTTGTGTGATGTGGGCTGGCTGCATGAGGGAATGGGTGTCAGGGGATGGGAAATCAGTGGGAGCCAAGTGCACGTCAATAGGATATTAGTCCTCTGGAAATTCTTTTGCACACCACCTGATGAGGCTCTGCTTGGTCAATAGTAAGTCAGATGGAGACGCTCTATTAAGGGAAAATGTGCAGATAATAATGTAAAGGAATAGAATAAGTCGATATACATTTACCTCATTTCCAACACTGCAGTGACAGTGCTGATGCAGAGCCAGTTCTGCTTTGGTGTCTTTTGAAACCAGACCAGATTTTGGCAGGTGTGAGATCCAAATGTTTCCTGGAGTTAGAGTTATAGAGAAATCTGTGCTCTGCATCAGCACTGGAACCACAATGGTGGAAAAGAAGCTGGTAGTACTGGACCGCATTGGACTGAGTGTACTCCAGTCAGGCTAAGTTGGCGGGGACAGTTATCAGCTGACGTCAAGATTTATTTATTTATTTAATTATTTAAGTATTTATTGTCATTGTCAGAGAACAATGAAATTGCGTTTGGGGCTTCCGTACAACCCATAAATACAATAATGAAGAAAATAATAAATACCCCTTAAAACCCAAGTGTAAATATTTAACCCAGTGTGACTCCAGTGCAATAAGACAATCCTTAGCAACAACATGAGGACATGACAAGTAATGTTCATAAGAAATTCAGACAAAAACCTGAGAAACATGACAAAGTACAACAATGCAACCAATTCAATATTATTGTACTGTGAGATATGATGTCAGATATGATAGTTATCTATTTAAGAAAGAGGGGGGGGGGGGACAGGAGGGGGAAAGAGAATAAAGATATGATGCACCAATGCAGACCAGCTCAGTGCTATTAAAAAGTTGGATATGGTTATTGTCCGTGAGAGGGGGGCAGAGAGTTCAGAAGCCTCACAGCCTGTGGATACAGGCTGTTGGCCAATCTGGATGTTCTGGCCTGTATAGACCTGTACCTTCTCCCTGAGGGCAGCAGGTGGAAAAGGTGGCGCGCAGGGTGATGTTGGTCCCGCAGGATACTATGCACCCTCCTCAGACAGCGAGTGGGGAAGATATTACTAATCTCTGGCAGACTTGTTCCAATAATTCTGCCAGCTTCTTTCACCACCCGCTGGAGTGCTTGCTGATCGGCCTTGGTGCAGCTGGGGAACCACACTAGAAATCCATACGTCAGAACACTGCTGATGGCACAGTTGTAGAAGTTCAACATCAGAGATCTGGGAATGTGTGCGCTCCGCAGTCTCCTCAGGTAGTAGAGGCGCTGTTGGGCCTTCCATGCAACTGAGGTGATATGGTTGCCCCAGGACAGGTCCTCGGTCACAGTTACCCCCAAGAATTTAAAACTACTCACCCTCTCCACCGCCTCACTGCCAATGAAGAGAGGCAGATGGTTGTTATGACCCTTCCTCCGGAAATCTACAATGATCTCCTTGGTCTTTTTGGTGTTTAAGACCAAGTTATTGTCGTGGCACCATGACTCTAGTTGTTGCACCTCTGTCCTGTAGTTTGTCTCATCGTTGTTGGATATAAGTCCGAGCACTGTAGTGTCATCGGCAAACTTAACAATGAGATTGGACGCGCAGGAGGAAATACAGTCATGGGTGAAGAGAGTGTATAGCAGAGGGCTCAGGACACACCCCTGAGGGGCACCAGTGTTGACCACAAGGGTGGAAGAGGTGTTCTTACCCACTCTGACACTCTGTCTACGGTTAGTGAGGAAGTCCACAATCCAGTTGCACAGAGAGGAGTTAAGTCCCAGTTGGTGGAGTTTGGGACGGAGTTTGTATGGCCGGATGGTATTAAAAGCCGAGCTGTAGTCTACAAAGAGGAGCCGTGCATAGGTGTTCCTGTGTTCCAAGTGCTTCAGTAATGTGTGCAGCACTGTGGCGATCGCATCCTCGGTTGACCGGTTCTCCCTGTATGCAAACTGGTGCGAGTCCAGGGATGGTGGAAAAGCAGCTCTGATGTGTTTAATGACCAGTCTCTCCAGGCATTTGGCGGGAATGGGGGTGAGTGCCACAGGTCTGAAATCGTTCAGACATGTGACATTTGACTGTTTTGGGATGGGAACGATGGTTGCTGCTTTGAAACAGGATGGTACCAGTGAACAGGACAACGAGGTGTTATATATAGAGGTGAAGACGTCCGCAGCACAGTCTTTTAGCACCCGGCCCAGCACTCCATCTGGCCCGGCCGCCTTCCTGGTGTTAATGCTCCGGAACACACGCCTCAGCTCATGAGTGCTCAGGACTGGAGCAGGGTCGGTTGAGGGGAGAGGGGACAGGACAGGGTCGGTGTTCTCCCTATCAAAACGGGCATAAAAGAGATTTAGATCCTCAGCCAGAATAGAACTGTCGGCTGAGGGTGATGGTGTTCTCCTTTTGTAGTCCGTGATAGCCCTGATGCCCTCCCAGACCTGCCCTGGGTTTGTGTTGTTCTCAAACCTGGCCTCGATACGCCTCCTGTGCTGCTGCTTGGCAGTCTTAATGCCTCTTCTCAGGTTGGCCCTGGCAACACTGTATGCCTCCTGGTCCCCGGATTTGAAAGCGTTGTTCCTCGTTCGAATAAGTTGTTGAACTCCGTGTGTCATCCAGGGTGGATTATTAGGGAACACACGGAGTCGTTTCCAAGTTGTTACATTGTCCACACAGAAACAGATGTAGTCCAAGACAGTAGAGGTGTAACTGTCCAATTCGACACGATTGTCAGTGTCCTGCACCTTGAATACATCCCAGTCTGTGCAGTGGAAACAGTCCTGAAGCATCGGAATAGCATGTTTTGGGGGGTATTTATGTTACATATTTTACCCAGGCTGTAGACTCCTTTACTATGTCTCAAGTTGCATACTTCCACACTTGCATTTGCTAATCTGTGTGTTTTACATAAAATGCTGTACCAGGACTTGGAGGATGTTGTTCTACATGGTTAAGTTTTTCACAGTCACCAGGCAAACATCTCTTTGTACTAGTAGGATGAATATTGTCAATCAGGTAGCAGCTCTTTGGTTATAAGGAAGAAAACAGCCACTGATTTTTATGTAATGTGCTGATTTCTCGTGTTTATGCATATTAAATTGGAGGCGAGAGGCTCAACAAGAGGTATGTTTACAAATTCTGGCCAGTAGTAGTATAGTGACGACCAAATGTTCCAATGTCACCTGTCAAAATGTACGCATTAAGCAAAGAAGGATATATTGTACATCCATATATTGGATACCTAACAAAGTTATCCAGAATCCAAATCTTTGAGAATTTGATCTGGGCTCTGGGTTTGTGTCAAGCTTTACAAAAAGATACCTAAAACAGGATTTGAAAGGTTACATCTTCTAGCTTCATAACCTGTGGCTATCATGTAACCTAAGCCTATTCCTAAGTGGTTGCCCAGCCACCTTGTGGATGTTAAGAGGTTAAACTTGAGAACCACAAAAAAGAGCAGTTCACTGGAATGCAATGGCAACTATTTCCAAACATTAAACTAGCTTTCAGCTCAGTTAAATCACCTCCTAAAATTACAAAAGTCTATCCCTAATCTTGAGACTTCCTCCACAGCAGCTTGGTCCCCTGCTTAGAATCCATGTTGATCCAAAGCCCCCGGGACTAATCTGCATGGTCATAGGTTAAGGGGTCAGCCACTGGGCCCTGATCCAGAGAAACCTCCCGGCTAAGATTGCTTCACATCCCCCCTAACTGCTGCATTTCACAACACTTAGCTGCACAATCTAAGGGCCTCTGTGCTCCCACCCTCCCCTTGCCAAACCGCCTGGTATCTGGGTTAAATGGAAATCTGCGACCCTAGAGGGGGCCTGAGGACTTTCTGGGGTGATAGCTCTGCTCTGTAACCCGGGAACAGAGAGACTCTCTGGGCTGGGAGGCTGACCCAAAGCCCTGGGGCTCAGGACCTGCATGAACCTGCTTTAATTATATTAGCTGCAGTATTTAGACCCCATGGCCTTGGCTTTCAAAAGCACTTTAAGTCAGGACAGTTTTCATCACCACCTGATTTGCAAAGCACCCCCACCAAGTGTTTTAGTTTGGCGCGCTAAGCTCCGTCATCATAACTATTTGTTGGACAAGGTCACGTCACATTAACCGGTGATGCACGCAGGCCTTTCCCCTATTTTTCATCCTTCTGTCACAGTTTCTTTTGTAGTGAGCCCCTCCTGAGTGACGGGCCCGGCCGGCACATATCTCAGCCAGACAGGCTGGGTGGTCAGGATCGCACACATGTGAGACTAAGAGACGCAGTTTGAATTAAAACACACACTCCCTGATATATTATCTGATGAAGCTGCGCTTGTCTTTGTTTCTCACTGATGGAGCGTTTTTGTGTTTCTGGGTCTCAGGCATTGCAGGTCAGGGAGCGGGTTGTTGGCTATAGACCCATTTGGTCACAGTGGGAAAAAAAAAAAAAAGCTAAATGAATAATTAACAGTCACATGAAAGCATGAACGTGCAGTGCCTACCCATGTAATGCTTCTCTGCATAGTACATTAGCATATCCCAAAGGAGCCGGGAGATGAAATTAGCGTTGTGTTCCACCTAATTGCTCAGCTCTGGCAAATTAACATGCCCTTATTCAACCTTGTGTTTGTGAAATGCAATTCATGCTGTTTGTTTCATGTTTAAATCAGCGTATTTACACATGAAAAGATTAACCATCTCTATTAATTTCACTAAATTCTGCATCCTCTGTTAGCTGCCTGCACACAGCACAGCCGTAATTTTTATTGACAGACGCAAATCAGCAGAAACACATTGAGCTGCAGAGACGCCGTACAACAGGCTCAAAGCACAACCGGTGACTTGTCTGCCTGCAGGAAAGTGGAAGCTGCTCTAATCAATGCTAGCATTTTTGCTAATGTTAATTGCTCGAGTAATTTACAACGATATACTGTGTGCTGATAGCTGCTCTCGTACAGCAATTGAACTCACATTTCTTTCTTTTGGAGAACTCCCTTGCACAGCACAGTCGGATTAATAAATACTGTGCTTTTGGCTGAAGGCACTTCATTGTATTTATGGCTCCAGTGGCATTAAAACATTAAAACTAGATGTTAGTGGAAATGTTCTTTTAGACAGCTGACTCTGAATCAAGAAGCACTTTGGATCTCAGAGCAAACGAAAGTGAATAGAAGAGAGTGGCTCTTTTCCATCTTTGTGTCGAGTGAAGTTTTCTCGTTTTTCCCTGATGTATAAACTGGCAGTGGAGTCATGGAGTGGAAGGAAGTAGGTGTCAGTCATCTGTAATTTCACCATTGTTTTTAAATTTCCAGCTCCTAACACGTAACACACGATTCGTGCTTCTATTCTCATGTTATGCTAGATTGTTTTTGACTACCCTTCAAAGGGCGATGTGGCTTTTTCTGGATGGCTCATCATTATCTAATGATGTCCTCTGACACTAATCTTTTTTTAATGTGTGCCTTTATTATTTATTATTTGTTCTAGACTGTTTTATAGTTATGGACAGAGTAGTACCTCTGTCATGGTGTTTGGCTGTTTTGAGAGTCCCCATAGATGAGATGTTAAAATGTCAAGCTCGGGCACTGATACAGATCACCTCATTAAGCAGTCCACATATTTACCATAAAAGGGTTGAGGCTGGAGTCCACTCCAGAACATCTCCTGTGTGTTCTCCTCACACACACCTCTGACTTTACTGTCCAATAAAGGCTAAAAATGCCCAGAAAATACATAAAAATGTCAAACTTTATAGCAAATGCTACTGGTAGGTACAAAAATACTCTGGTTTCAATAGAGGTATCTTACATGATGTCATGTGCACATAGCTTGAGAGTTGTCCACCATACTGGATAATATAGTCACTGGTCGCCAGGGGAAAATCTATATTCCCCAACTGGTTAGTAAGTGGTTCCTGGAGGTCACAAAGAAGGTGCTACACCAAACACATTATAGTGATTGCTTTGGTTGCTGGAAAGTTGTGTCTCAGCGCTCTACCCAACCAATTTCAATGGTCTCTGTTTCCATGTGTGTCACGACTTTAACAGTTTCACTGCCGCTCAGACATTTGCTGGTGAGTGTTTAAATAGTACAGGCTTCTAAAGGGGCTTCTTCCCTTGACCCTACATCATCATATGTCCTTACTGACAGAAAAGTTAACTTTTTTAAACAATTCGCCTCATGTTCAACATTTCTATTATTAGGGGTGTGGCTCATTGACTGACAGGTCAGTGGCGATACAGGTGGCTGCAGTGGCAAGCTGTCTGCCAGGATTCATCTCAGCTAATTGGAGTCCTTGAACTGGACCTCTGGACTCATATTACTGACAATATGTATAAAATTCCCCACTCGGCCTGCAGACGATTTTTATCCTTCAAGCTCGGGTCCTGTACCAGAGGCCTGGGAGCTTGAGGGTCCTGTATTCTAAGGAGCTTGGAAAGAAAAGCGTCTGGACTTCTTTAGGGTGCTTGAAGACGTTTCACCTCTCATCCGAGAAGCTTCTTCAGTTCTAAGGTCATTTGACCCTATAACTGAAGAAGCTTCGGATCAGAGAAGCTTCAAGCAACTTAAAGAGGTCCAGAAGCTTTTCTTTCCAAGCTCCTCAGACTACGATGACCTGGATAACTGAGAACCTTCACAGACATCAGGGTCCTGTATCTTTGGTGTTCCTAGGACTGCACTCGTCTGGACAGAGAACTCGGATGTAATTCCTGGGATCTGCTGGAGCCAGTCACCCAGTTCGGGGGTCACTCCACCGATTGCTCCCATTACCATGGTGACCCTGTTGCCTTTACCCTCCACATCTTCTCGAGTTCCTTTCTCAGGCCCTGGCATTTCTGGAGCTTCTTGTGTTCCTTCTTCCTGATTTGCTATAGCTTGGTATAGCTACATCTATAACTACACCCTTCTTGTTCTGCTTGTCCACCACTGCTATGTCTGGTTGATCTGGTTGGTATGTCTGGTTGAGTCATCACCAGTTTATCCATCAGTATGTGGAAGTCCCTGCAGGATCTTAGCTTGGTTATTTTACATATACACTAAAGGACGTGTAATTTGAACCTATGCCTACTGGAGTAACGGAGGCATCATGGTTATTATGTTTGGATGTTCCTATGTTCAAGCCACTTGTTGACCTTAACATTCTTGTTACCCCATGATTAGCTGTTTTTCCCCAGGTGAAAGCCTGCAATTGTTATACAGTCTGTATAGTGTTGAATGTATGTTTATTTGCATGAATTTTGCAGTTTGAAAGTGTGAAGTGAAATCAGTCACGAACACTGCATCTTTGATTTCATGAGTGAAATCGTAGAATATTTTTGTGGATTGATTAGTCACCATTTTAAAGCTAGCATGGCTGCGTGTGTCGTGCTCGTGTGTCTCTAGGTTGGTGTCTGTGTCACTTTGCTCTGCAGTAACACAACACATCCTCACACTCCTCAGTAAATAGGCTCCAGCTGTCACTCCAAATGCTGGCTGTTTGAACAGAGCTGCTCACTTTGCCATCATCTCTCCTCTTCACTTATTGCTGCTACTTGTGCTGTCCCCTGCAGAGAGCGGCGGATTCACTCACACGCTCAATGAAATGCTGTCACCGCTGCATTCTCACTCATTTCCTGTGCAGAGGAACATAAAACGTCTTCAGGACTTGTTTCCCTACAATGATGTTTGCTTTTTTCTTTTCTGATGCACACACGCACTTACAGGTTAACACAGGAATGAAGGGAGGTAACAAGATAAAACTAGCTGGAGGCAAATAAACCAGTGCAGGTTAAACGGAGCCGTGGAGGAGCACACATCAAAGCAGAACACCTCTGGCCAAAGTAAACCCAAACATGGATCACATTTACACATGACCCGCAGCCCAAACATCTCACTCACTCCTACATGTCAGAATCTAATACAGGCCATGTCAGGTCTCATTTGTGTGATTCAGTTTGTCTTTCCTGATATGCTCAGCCCTCTGTGCAGTGAGTCATGGTGAGATGAGACTGAAAGGCTAGAGACTGGCAGCCAGCAAGACCAGAGTGATCCTGTGAGTGTGCGAGACAGAATTAGTGAGAACATGGAGATTTGCGAGGATGAAGTTTGCTTCTTCTTTGCAGGATAAATGTTCTTCCAGAAGCGATCAGAGAGCTCATGATTTATTCACCACGTCCTCCGGCCCGTCTGACCCTCCTCAGACACAAATTCAGAAATGGAAACACACACTTGACCATGGCGGATTTACTCTGCGCATCACTGTCCTCTCAGTTTGTTTGTTTGTCCTCACGACACAGGATGCGGCAGTCTGGGTAAAATCAATGAAGGCCAGCACGAGCCAGACAAACTATAATTCAGAGCTGATTTACGGAAGCTGTAATGTCCAAAGGGATTCATTAGAAAACACACAGACCCGTAAACAGCATGAGGTACAATTAGTGAACGCAAGAACTCTAAAACAAACTTCTGATTCTAGACGAATGCATATAAGGGTATAAAACTCCTTGTTAGAGCAAGATGAATATCCGAGTTGGCACCACACAGATTTTAAATCTATAATCACACTTAATGCAATAACAGGAGCCCATAAGTCATGAAAGGCTGAAATAAAAATGTGTTTGTTAAGGAAAGAAGCATCCACTAACATTTTTAAAGTTTAGAAAAAATAACAGTTTCTGTGGGCTCTGTAGGGGACCTGCGATCTGTGCAGGGTGAACGCCACTTATAGCCCAATATCAACTGGGACAAGCTTATTATAAATTATTTATTAAAATTCAGATGTTAATTTCAGATCTCTAATACCATCTCTCTGCTCCAGGTCCAGTTTCCATAGCAGCGCTCTAACTAGAAATACCCAAACCTCCCTCTCCTCTCTCCCCGAACCCCTCCTCCTGTCCTCCTCCTTTCTTGTTTGAATTTTGGTTCCTGCTTGGATTATATTCAGATTATTTTTCATCTCTCTGAGTTTATTATTTTCCCAGTGTCTCTGTCTTTGGATCTCTTTGTTTTGACTTTGTGCTGGTGCCTTTAGGGCCTTTCACATATGAAGCAGCACGCCCTGCGCTGTGCTCTGAAACATGTTCTTTTTGCTTAAGTGCATTTGTGGAAAGAGAGAGAGCAGGTGCATCGAGTGCACGTGAAGACCATGAACAGCAGAAATAGGGTTATAGGACATGCAGAGTGCAGCAGCCAAATTTTGTGCTGTCTGTCCAACCCAGTAGTCCTTATGGGAACTCGTCTTTTGTCTTCCCTGTTTAATTTTGGCGGTTTAAAGACCTCATAGTACCATGTCACCCCCAGCAGAGCACTTTGCTCTCAGTCTGCTGGCATACTTGAGGTTAGAAGGACAGTATGTGACAGCCTCCAGTTTTCAGACCTGTCTTCTGTGGAATCAGCTCCAGTCCATCTGGGGGCTGTTACACTGTGTTATTTTTATGTTTCTTTTTTAATTAATTCATTTAATTCCTCATCTCTCCCGCCTCTCATCCCCAACCATTCATGGCAGATGACTGTCCCTCCCAGAGGTTGGTTCTGCTGAAGGTTTTTTTTCTGTTAAAAGGGAGTTTTTCCTTCCCATTCTTGCTAAGTGCTTGCTCATAGGGGGTCATCCGATTGCAACGGAAAGATGTCCTTGGTTTGTAGAACATGCCTCCTTGTTTAGGACCCTGATGGTTCCAATGCTTTTTGTGTCTTTCTAGTTCCTTGTCTTTTTTCTTCTTTTTTTAGACTTTCAGTGTTTCAGATTTTTGTGACATTCAGACAGATGTCCTGTATTTGGGTTGCCACTCCTGGCTCGTCTTTCTGTGGCGACACAGAGGTATTCCAAATCCAGCTCAGGATATAACCTCTCCAGTTTAGTTGGTAATTCTTAAAGGTGACCTATCTGATCATTTCCATCTTCATATTTTCTACTCTGGGACTCTGATATAGCTTTGCATGTTTAGTTCTAGACAACAAAATGACAGTAATGTTTTCATGTTAAATGGAAGTTAACAGCTGTTATTAACCCTATGAAATGGTTATATAACATAACGAGTTGGTTTTTAATAACTGTGGAACCTAACTCATGTCTGGTATAGAAACTCTCCATTATGACCTCTCTTTGTGTTGGCTTCCCCGTTAGTTTTATCACCCACCGCAGCAGGTTTTCAGCCTGCTGTAACCTGGCAACCCAAAAGATGTTTCACTTCAAGGAGAATAAAAAGACATTCAGGTGGTTTATTGCAGCCTGACAGTCAGTATCAGTCACATGAAAACAAAGATATGAAGCCGGTTATGATTCTTTTTGTATCTATCTGGATGGTTAACAGACTGTCAGGCTGCTGGATTAGTGCTCTCTGATTAAATGGAGCACAGAGATGGAGTAGTGGAGAAATGCTACATGTAGACTCTTGGTTGATCGATGTGGAGAATTATGTTACAGTGATCCATCTAGTATTTAGCAGAACTTAGAAAGTGAGAAATATAGGTCTAGAGAAATGAGGCCTATGGTTAAATAAGTCATAGATTTCTATCATATATATCCTTTTTCTGTGGCAGTGGTCCATATTAAACATGGCCATCTGTATGATGTTGGTGATTTCTGAAACAGTCATCTCAGGGAAATAGGCCCCACCCACGGGCAGCCAGATGTTATTACACCCCTGAAGGTGTGCTGTGGTATCTGGCAACAAGATCTTAGAAACATATCCTTTAACTCTGTTTCAGGTGGCCCTTTAACTGTAAGTTATGAGCTGGGGCCTCCATGAATTGGGCCTGTTAGTCCACTACATCACCACAAATGTTCAATTGGACTAAAATCTTAGGAATTTGGTCAAGACCTCAAACTCGTCGTTTCATTCCTGAACCATTTTTGCTTTGTGGTAGGGCACGTTATCCTGCTGAACGAAACTCCAGCCATCAAGGATTATCGATTCCATTAAAGGGTGTAGAACAATGCTTAGGTAGATGATAGGTGTCAAAGTACATCCACGTGGATGGCATGACAAGGTTTTCCAGCAGACCATTGCCTAAACCATCACACTGCCTCTGCTGACTTGCCTTCTTACCATAGAATATCCTGGTGCCAGGTATTCCCCACAAACACCCAACCATCCATCTGATGTAAAAGAACACATGATTAATCAGACCAGGCCAGGCCACCTTCTTCCACTGCTCCATGCTCCAGCTCTGATACTTGTGTACCCATGTTGGACCTTTTGGCAGTAGGAAGGGGTCAGCATGGGCACCCTGACTGGTCTGCAGCTATGCAGACCCACACGCTGCAAACTGTGATGCACCGTGTATTCTGACATCTTTCCATCAGAAACAGCATGAGCATTTTTGGCAATTTGAGTTACAGTAGCTTGTTGGATTGGACCACACGGGCAATCCATCATGGTCATAGCTACACGTGATCCTGTCACTAGTTCACCACTGTTCCTTCCTTGGACCAATTTTGATAGATTATGACCACTGCAGACCGAGAACACCTCGCAAGAGCTGCAGTTTTGGATTGTCCCTTTTCAGACTCACTCAAAATCCTTACACTTGCCTTTTTTTCCTGGTTCAAATACATCAACTTTGAGGACAAAATGTTCACTTGCTCTCCAATATATCCCACTCAATAACAGGTGCCACAGTGAAGAGCTAATCATTGTTATTCTCTTCACCTGTCAGTGGCCATGATGTTATGCCCGATCAGTGTATATAGGTCTAATCAGGGGGAGTGGAAACACCTGAACCTAATCAAGGTAACAAGACAGGAAATAAAATAAAAGACAGAGCACAAGGAACAGATGACTAACAAAATAAAACAGAAAGAAACCGAGCAGGGAAACATTTAATACAAAGACAAGGACTTGACAACAAGGACGCACTAAGGAGACTAGACTTGTACCAGAATAAGCTTAAACACAAAAAGAAGAAAACTCAGACTGCCTTAAAAATCATAAAAAGCATAACAAAATGTCACCCTGCAGTAGTTATCCAAAACTACATTTCAAGAACAACTAAGAAAAGCAAACTAAAAAAATTCTTAATAACCAGCAAACCCAAAATAAGCACACATAAACCCACAGACCAAAACAATAACATAAAGAAGGGTTATTTTGATCTGTGAATAATGCAAAGCTACTCTAGTAAAGTCCACAAATAAAAATGTGAGTTTCAGGGAGGGGGGGTTAAATAAATTGGCATTAACCAGCCTTTTTTTTTATTTTTTTTTTATACGCAGTCCCTCCAGGAACTTGTGGAGCTGACTGCTCAGTGTTTCCTCAGCAGGGCTGCTGTGCTGATAGTGAGGCTGCTTTAAAGGTGGCTGAAAGGGAAGAAAAAGAAGAAAAGGAGCAGCAGCGTGCATCACTGTGTGCATTTTTATTTCCATTAGAAGTCTGAAGGTTGTATCTTTGTATTGCTTATGTATCACAATTTTTAACTGTGTATCATTCTTCATCTTTTTCTTTATCTACTCGTTACAGTAATATTCATGTCTAATCTTTTACATTGCATTCATACTCTATCCTTTATTTAATTCTTTATGTAATTTAATATCTAAGCTAAAGATATACTGCCAGGCTTGGCTAGGCATCATGCAGGAGGATCTGTGGCCACCCTGCAGCCAACATCTTTATTTTAATCCCAGTGAATCGAGCGTGAAGGACTTCTTCTTGTTCCCTGTTCTATTCTCTCATATTCCCTTTTTAGTCGGTCTCTCTCTTTCTTCTCTTCCATCTCTCCCCCCTGTATGTTTCCCCTCTCTGCCCATCTCTCACAGTCTCTCCCTCCTTCATACATTCTTTCTCTTTTATTCTCCCTCTCCTTCACATAGCTTACTGTGCGGCAGTTTAAGGGTCTGCAGAGCTGCCTCCTCCAGCCAGCTTAGGTGAATCAGTTACCATGGCAATCAAACCCAAATAAGCAACAATGGCATGTTAATTATGGTTATTACTGTATGAAGACTGTTCCAAGAAAATGAGCGATGCTACTTTTCTTTGGAGGGATTAAAGAAAGAAAATGTCAGAGGTGAGGCAGTTTGGACGACATAATTCAGAACAGAGCAGATGCAGAAAAAGCCCCCCTCCACGACTAATTTTGGTGCAAGATGGAGGGTCCACAAAGACGCCTGCTGCCCTTGGCTCTGAGGGGGTAACAGGAAAAATTGGCCACGATTGGTCACGATTCAACTAAATGCCCCAGAACTGTGATCTCACATAAGCAAATATACCTTTTGTATAGACGAACCAAAATGGGAAAACTACCCAATAAAATAATAGCGCAAATGAAGGGTAAATCATGACCATGTGTTTTATGACAGGACTGAAAGTGACTTTTGTTGGATGTTACAGTCACTGAATTACATGTAATGTGGAAAGTGTTGGCCACAGTCATGAACCCTGAAGGAGTAGCCGCTTCTTCTGTGGACACCAATTCAAGTTTCAAATAGGCTGCTTATCATATGCATGACATTCGTGGAACCGCCGACTTTTCATTTCAGTGCCGGTGCTCACAGGTTGGTGCAGAACATGCACTTTGCTCCAGATAAGAGTCTTTTGGGCATATGTGAGCTACCTATGGCTGAATAAGTGGGCCAGATTTGGCTTATCTGACGTCTCCAATATATAAGGACCTGTGACTGAAAAAAACCAAAACACTTTGATACACACACACACACAGCAGGAGTTTTTGTTCAAAGTTCTTGAGATCTTATGAAGGCTAAAACAGATCCTGAAAGAGTCTCAATAGAGGACTAAAATTCATCAGATGTTGTAAGAATTTACCTTAGCTCACATTGGTTTGTGTTGGTTAGATCTCTCAGTAGTAGCTTGCTAACACGTTAGTTATGCAACGCTGGTAATTTGGCTTGTTTTTGTCACTTATTTGTAAATGGAGCTTTAGCTAGCCCTAACGAGTCAATATTAAGTCCAGCGTGTACCAAAAATAACAGATGGAGTACAGATCCCTGTTCTTTTTGTTATTTTGTCTTCGGTACTCGTGCTGTTCAACAGGTTCATAGCACAGTCAGAAAATATCTATTCTTTCCACACAGTGATATTTTCCTCTGCTTTCTAGGTTCTAATGGACCTTACGGGTCTGCTAATGTACTGGAGATGCTTCCTGTGCGTGTTTTAGAAAGCCGACTCAGTGGGGCTGGCATACGTCAGCGCACATCCTCAATTCACATTCGGGCTCTTAAGTCTTTTCAAAGGGCTTTCATAACATCCATGTTTACAAAAGTGGAGGGCCTACAATGACGATGAATGAGAGGGAAGCGGGAGAGAAACGGGAGGATGAGCGGAAAAACAGGAGGCGGATCAACAAGATGAAGCTTTGCCATTTCCAAACAGTCTGTTCCTTTCGCGTCCAGCCATTAGCAGCGTTAGCATCTCCTTGTCAGCTTTCTGGCTAATTAGATCCAATGGGGTGAGTGTGCGTGCGTGTGTGCGTGTGTGTGAGAGAGAGAGGCAAATCGATAGATGTGTGTTTGCATGTGCGTTAACGCTGTTGCCATGGGAACAGTGTTCCTGTATTACCCCACTAACAGAACACCAGCAACTTGCCACTTTTCATACGCCCACATTTGAATGTGCGACTCAGTGCAGCTTCTGGTGCTAACTTTTGGTCAGGCTGGATTTACTTAACAAGAGCTGCAACTCTCCTGGTGCAGAGTTATTAAAACTACAGAGCAGATGTGTGGAGAGGACACATGTTGAGCGGTTTCATAATCAAAGGATACAGCAGTGCAACTTCATCTGTTTGAGGTGGGGAAAAAAGTTTGCTGTGAACAACTAGCTCCCAAACGGTGTGGCGTGAGGTGAGACCGGATGGGCCAGGGGATTATGTTGTTATTGCCGTGCATTAGAGCACGAAATGCAAAAGAATGACTGTTTAAAGCCAATGTCTTATGTTTTTTGATAGTGTCTACCCTTCAAAAGTGAACAAGAGTTATAAAGTGAAGAAACAACAGCCTTTACTTAATTCAATTTATTATGAATCTAATCATGATATCAAATTAGGGATTAATGTCTCCTTGATTGGACAGGTACCAATGACCATGGATGATCCCTAATCATCCAGACAGAAGTGTCTTCTCTGTCTGTGACAGGAAGCTGAATGTGAGCAGATGATGGATTCTGCAGGACTTTGATTTAGTAAATGTTTGTCTGTCAACACGACCAAAGTAATGTTATCACACTGAGCAGAGGAGTGTGGACTCCAGCCTCCAAGAAAGATGCCTAACCCTGTTGATATTAGTCTAACATAGCAAACTAATCTAGCATAGTGTGTCTGCAGCGGGTACAAAGTTTGGAACATTTCAGCAATATTTAAAACACAATTTGATTACCAAAGAATGAAATTAATGCTTTTATGTGTGTGCTCTTACACACACTACAGCCAATTCTGTCAAGACTGACTGAACTCAGGCGCAGACTTGGGAAGGCAGTTAACAGTCTTTATTGAATGCAACACACCAGGTGAACTATGTACAAGGTGAGGGAACAGACGGGGCACCAGGGATCCTCAACGGGTGGGGGGGGGGGGGGTAGAGGAAACGCTCCACACACTCCAGTCATCCGCTCTTGCTCCACACTTCAGACAATAGAGTTTACTTTAAACACGCGCACGGACGGCAGTCCAGAAAAACAGGAGCAGGTCCAAGAAAATCTATTTACAAAGGAAAGGTAAGAATTACCATCACAAAGAAGACAAGAGATCAAAACTAGCTGGGATTTTACTAACAACAGTCAGTAACGGTCCAGCGACGAGTGATACTGAGCAGCCATCTAAGTAGCAGCCAGACAACTGCCAGGTAACGAGGCTCAGGTGTGTGATTGCAGACAGGTGCGTGGGCCAAGGGCAGGGAGCCCGAGATGAGCTCCACCCAGGAGGGACAGAGAGGGAGGGAGAGAGAGAGCAGGAGCAAAATCAAAACAAAAACACATGTAGCCACACTGAGCCAGCCGGGTAGACACAGGGACCCTGACAAAATGCGTTCATCCTTGTCAATAACTGATTAGTTTCAGTTTTTTAGACTAGTTGACTAGTCCCATTTGAACCAGTAAATTATGTCCAGGAACATTTCTACGAGCATCTGTACTGCTAGCACTGGTCCCAAGCAAAAAAGAGTTTGACAAAAACGTATCTGTACCAATACAGACGTAAATTTCACACCATATTTCTCTTTTTCGAAACGACTGTCAAGGAAATTAAAGTGTATTGCTAACATGGTGCTAGCTGTAGGAGACTGGAAACCTGTCTTCTAAAGCGCACTGATTTGGTACAGGAGGCTAGGAGACCATTTATGCTGATGGAAATTAGATGTATGTTTGTAAAGAAAGACTGTGTGTCATGATAGATGTCTTTATCTGACAAAGCAACCAAAAGAAGAACTGACCACATGTCAGGAGGCTCAGAGGCTCTTTTGCACAGATTTCATTGCTCTGTAGTCACTGAGCAGATTTGAGATGCAGATGCCGGGTCACAGAGCGAGGCGGAGGAAGCACTGGGGTCACAGCCTGGAGCTGCTGTGTGATTTTTGTTCTTTCCTTTTGGTGGGATATGTTGGGAGGGAGGGGCGGGGCTGTGGAAGTTTAAGCTTCTGTCAGTCACCGTCACTCCCCGCCATTTAGATTCCAATTACACCTGTCAGCTGAGTCTGAGCCTCATCTGTCTCTTTCTCCGTGCCTTTAAACCCTCGCACACTCGACTTCCTCTGTGTTCAACAAGACTATGCGCTCATTCTTTTCCTTTCTTTATTCGTCTGTAACCTCCCTCTATGTCAGTCAGTATTAGCGTCTCCTCGATTCCTCTACCTCGCTCGTGCTCCAGACTCGCTGCGGCTTTAATCCTCCTCCTAACACGGTTAGGATGCACAAGTCCTCACCGTGTCAGGAGGAGGAGGGCGAAGGGAAACAGCAAAGTGGCAGTGATGGTGTGTTGCATGGCGGCCACAGTGCTGAAACATGTGGTCATTTAACCCGACTGACACGCTGTCAGACAACTCGGTGAAAGGATGCTTGGATATCAGTCTGAGGAACGGATTAGAATCCTGATACTCATTTTGAAGTCTATCAGGATGGCCCTAAACAGAGGGGAACAGGCTCTAATTTACTTTAATTCCATCAAGGCTGGATTACCAACTGGGCAAAGCTGCCAGCTGTGACATTTGTTAGAATTTGATTAACAGAATAAGACTGGAAATTGCACCACTGAAACACAGCATGAAATGAATGATAATAAAAAAAATTAGGGTCCAGAATTATTTTCTCAAGGCCCTGTCGCACTTTTATGATTAGATAATCATGTGACATTAACAACTGAAGATCTTTACTTATATTATATTTCTTATTTTTTAAATGAAGTTTTTACAGAAAATATCTGTAGCTGTTTCACCCCCTTTGAATCATAACACTTTAATTTTTTCAATCTATATAAAGACTTATAAACACAACTGGCTGAAGCTGCTAGCTCCCCGTTTGAATTCTACCCCTCAGCTAATTGGAGTCAGTGAACTGGACCCCTCTGATCTGGTGTTGGAGGTTTTTGGAGCATCTTTATTGCAGATACCTGACACAAAGCAAACCCCACAGTGCAGGAGTCATCTTGGACCCAGCTTGGATGTTTACTTTAACTCTAAACTGGAAGGGAGCCACAGCATAGAAATGTTTCACAATTCTTCTGAAATGGTTGTGAACCCGCGCTGCACTCATGCATCTTTTAGCATGTCAGTTTTCTCCCACTGATTTCTATTCAGGTGTCTTTGAGTGGAGGTGGCTTGTTCTGTGCATCTGTGTGATGCACCCACAGCTCATAGCTTAATTTCTCATCTAAATATCACTTTTAGTAGAAAATCAGTGTCTGTTAAGCACAAGAAAACAGTCTCTAGCTTTTTACTTCTGTACCGTTTTGCTCTGGGGGAGAAAAGTCAATAGAAAATACAAAAATTCCAGTTTAGCTATATGAATCATGCTCAAAATGTCTAAATTATAGTACAAATGTAACACATTTTCACAGTTTGCCCCATAGTGGTCAATATCTTCTTTTTTTAAAACAGAATATGAGCAGCTGTAATGCTGAATGTAATTTTGTGCAATATCTATTTTCCTGCTGTCATCCTGCTACCATTTTCCTGCTGTTTGTGTTAAGCAGAGAAAAAAGAGAAGTAAGTACGCTGAAATCTGAATAACTCACCATCTGTGATTATTATGCTGAATTCTAAAATCTGCCGTTAACGACTCGCTAACAAAATAAAAGCCAAGGCCTTTGAAAATCAATTTGCTGCACACCAGTCCAAGGCGCGATGGTTTAAGTCATATTAAAAGAAAAGTTTTTGATTGCCTCTGGGCAGGCAGGAAAATCAATGTGGGGTCTGATTTATGAATATGACAGCAAGGATAGATGGATGGAAGGATGGATGGATGAATGGAGAGAAGCTGCAGGAGGAAGTTGCCCTGGAGGAGAAAAAGCATTAATCAGAACCGGTGACAGTTTGAGTGACTACATCCTGCCCCTCCAACCCTCAACCCCACCCTTTCATCCTCCTTAGAAGAAATCTGGGGGCATTAAGTTGACACTATGAGATTTCCAGGGAATAATGAGGTGCGCGTGAATATCATTTTAGCCTTTTTTGTCTTATTCTTCCTGTTTAACTCCCCATTCTGTTTCTCAGCTCATCTGCCCTCCGAGGTCATGGATGAAACACGGATGACATATGAACACCCAGCGTCTTCCATAGCCATATGGACCAGCACCACTTTGGAAGATGCTGTTGAAAATACAACAGCGAGGTCATCATTGGGTGAGACTCCACACACACACACATACATATGCAAAAACAGCGCTGTGAGTGTAGATGAAAGAAAGGGCAGGTCGAATCCTGATGGTGCAAACGCCGTTGGTCTCCATCTGTGGCTCATAATGTCTAACACGTTGGAGGCCTCGCCACCGCAGCTTCTGCCACGCCATAAATCACACACATCTGGTCCACTGATCCCCCGCTGCTGGACGCTGGTGGCGGCGAAACACACACACAAACACACACAGAGCCCATATGTATACACTCTGAAGTTCATGCAGTCACACACAAACTCATTCATCAAAGCTTACTCTGACTTGTTTCTGTCTGTGTGGCTCCCAAAATACACAATGTAAATGACATCCACATTTTTGGAGTCATAAAGTAATATTTCATTTTTTTCACCAACTTTGACTCTAATCTGTTCTTCTCAGAGCGGCTCACTTGATAATGCACATCATCAATTTTAAGCAAGTATCAAATCTGGTGGCTGTGGATATCCTAAACTCCATGTTAGGTTCTGGTTTGCACTGTAGCCACATGCTAAACAAGAACAGTTTCAGAAACCAGACGATGCTACTTTTCTAATGTTAGATTTCATTTTCATTATTCCAAATAAAGAGGTTACAGTGGACCTGACCCTAAACAGCACCCTGCCGTTCTCCAGAGGTCATCATACCCTACTCTGCCCTTCAGGAAAGCAGCAGCTACCACTGCTAACAAATGATTCAACATCAAACTACAAAAAATGCCTGAATCCCAAATATCTGTTGAGATTATCTTAAAAACAACAACAAATGTGATTCAGAACATGTTTTCTTTTGCATGTATTATTTTACATAGCTTAACAGTATCATTATCACACCGTAAAGCATTTCCTAAACTAGTGAGGCTCCTGACTGATTCTGTGGACTAACAGCCACTTGTCTATATGTCAGACTCTCCTTTCTGTGTTTTTTAAACTCTTACTACCCAAAAGAAAAATAGAAACAAAAGAAGCAAAAGCAGTGGAAACAGCAAATACATTAAATAAGGAGTTCTGAGCAATAGGGAAAGTGTAACATGCCCCCAACAACACTCCTTCATTTCAAGTTCATCATCGTTCTTCTCCAACAGCTATAAATGGCACTACAGTGAAAATCAGGGACAGCAGCTCCTTTTATTTCAACACAAATGGATCTTCTGGAGATTTTCTTGATTTGTTGCCTCCATTTTTGCCTATATTTGGATGGAAACTCTGTTTGCATCTGTGAACGTGTGACTTTCCTCTTATTTAAAGTCACACTCTTTTATTATGTGTGAGTCACGTTATATTCCCATCAACAATGCCCCTCTAACACAATCTGTGTAGGATCCAGGATGCTAGCTCACGCACACATACGTCATATTCTGCAGCTAAACTGGCACATTTTCTTGGCTGTGAAACGGATGATTTCTTTATTCCCTTTCTTTGTGACTCACGCCATGTGAGCAAAAAGCGCAAACTAAGTGAAAGTGATGGATTGTGGGTAAAGCCTGCTCACACAGCAGGGGCGCAGAGAGGCTAAAAATGCTTTAACAAGATTCACTCCTTTCACTTGCTGCTTACTTGACCTCAATCCTGTTTTAGGGGTGTGTGTTGCATCAAACTGATGCTGCTGCTGCAGAATCTCAATGGGAGCTTTATCCGCTCTTGTGAAATCCAAATAGAAAATTAAACGTAACCTGCTTTACATCCACAGGTGATCTACAGACAACTGTCCACCAATAAAGTTGGAAAGCACTTCCTTTTCTCTATATTTATGTTAGACGAGCCATTACTGGAGCAATTTGGTCATTAGAAACAACCCTCCTTGCTCCACCTCACCTGCTCTGCTCTGTAATGACACATAGTCGTTATTTCCCTCTAAATGAGCTCCTCCGATCAATAGCACATCTTAATATCAGCTTCCTGATCGCTCTGTCGTGCCACTCATACTTTATGTCCAAAACATAGTTTACAGTTAATACAGTTTTAATTGGAACGTCAATAAAAGACGAAAACAGCCCGTCTGTGTTGTTGTTTGTGGACGGCTTAATCGATCTGCCAGCACAGACAACAGACTCTGTCATAACCCACGTCCCCTCCCTCCCCGCTACCCGCGATGAGCACAATAATCGCCGCCATGTGACAGCTAAGTGGGGCGTTCCTGCCCCCTGACAGCCGCCCACCTGCCTTGATTAATGATATTGTTTTTAAAAAGTGAAAATAGTTGGAGGTTAGAGCTGATTGGTGGATGTAGTGCTGGAGGGCTTGTGCAGGGAGGAGGGGGGTGTATGGTGTGGGGGTCCTCTTTTCCCAAAAAGTCACATTCCATCGGGAATAAAGGATGGCATTGTGGAAGCTAATCCACTTCAGTAACAGGACGGCTGCTCTGTGGTGGGTTTGTGTGTGGGAGTGTTATCTTCTGTGTGTTCTGTGTGTGTCTGTGGGTGTGTGTTACTGTGTTCCTTATGTGTTACTTATTTACAACAACATTTTTTCCTCCTAAAAAACCTCAAAAGCTCTGCTGACGCTCAGACAGCAGAGTGACTCCAGACCCTGTTTTTTCATGTTTGGGTAGCTGTGTGTCCTCTGTTTGCCTCGGCTTTCAACATCCACATCTATTTCCTCTGGAGAAGGATGTAAAACTGGGTGAAAGGAGTCCGATACAAACCAAAGACTCAGTGAAGTTCACTTCTGATGTTTGTATTAACCAGAGTACTTGAGGATATCCTAACTTATCTTTGGATAAGTGCTATTTCTGCCACGGTTAGCCTCTGTTAGCTGCTGTTACCTTACGTTAATGAAACTTCCTTTGAGGTGGATGTAACTTTAATGGACTGTGATGCTTAATAAGATTTTTAGAACAAACGACTCTAGCGTTAGCTGGCTTAATATTAGCTTAAAAATAGCTGTTGTTGTTATGGTCACATGTTTAATTAATTTGCTAACAACATCAGGGATAAAAATACACTTTTATACACTTTTTCCTTTTTTCAAAGAATGACTAAATTTACTATTTATTAGAACATCAAATATGTATTAGCAAAAAATTGTCCCAAATGAATGCACATGTCTTAATACATGATTAGCATTCCTCACTGATGACCATGCAAAACACCACAGACAAAAAGTTTAATCACAGGGTATTTTAAACAATTTTTCTTATTGGCAGTTTGGATATATTTAGACTATAACAACTCAAAGTCTGCAAAGACGGTGTGAAGTCCTTTAATTTCTGTATTTAGTGATAGCTGTGGCTGCAGACATGTTTTTCAGGCTGGCCATCCATTTTATTCCCATGAATGCTTTTGAAGGCCTTCAGGGCATTTTTTTTTGGACTCAAGGATGAATTTTCTCTAATCTAGTGGTCATAGAACTTATAAGATAATTTGAACAAAATTTCAGAAGAACTCCTTAAAGGGTAAAATGATTAAACTTTGTGTCCAAGGTTGGATCTTATATTGGCCATAACTCAGAAACAGAAGCAGAGATATTTACTATAACTTGAAATGGTTGGTGGAATCATCTATAAGGTCTAAATTCTACTTCTAGTTTTATTTTTTCTTCTGCTGAACAAAAAAGTAACAGATCAGCAAGTTTTGTTTGCCATTAGATCCCCTGATTGAAGCATGCGAGCACCCAGGGGACTCGTGCAGACGCACAGAAAACTGGGTAAGTCCCAGAACTATTTCTGGTTATGTGCCAGTTAAAATACAACAGTATGGTGCCTATTAAGAGCTATTACATTATATATGAACAGACAGTGGCTCAGTCAATATAGCTATAGTGGCCACTCATAACCACTCATTGGCTCTTTCTGCCTTCGGCATAGTTAAAGTGGGAGTGTAGTGATACACTGTTTCATATAACTGATGATATCAATGCTTTAAGTACCTGATAATATACAAGTGTGTCATGGAGGCAGCATAAAGACTGCACTCTTTGTTTTGGCAGTGACAGAAGTGAGAGAGGACCCTGGATATAAATATCTGGGGTGTTAAATCAGTGAAAATTTGATCACATGATCCTAAACAACAAATGCCATCTGCTTCTGGAAAACTGATGGAAAATGTGATCCGGCTCACAGACGAATATCCAGGCTCAAAAACTTAGCACTAACATTGTTTAGAAAGGCTCCTTACCCTCACCTGACCCTTACTCACTGCCTAGCAAAGTGTTGTTGTGAAGCATCAAGCCATCTTCACGTTTTGAAACCAGACATGTCAAGGCGATGGCTCTGACTGTGAAACATACTTGTATATGCTAACAATTACACAGTAATGTTCTCTTTTACATTAATGAGTCCATAATTTTCAAATTAAACATTTGAGTGTATTCGCTAAGATTTCAAACTTGTAATTGAGACCATGAAGTCATCTGGAAAGTGTTTACTGGAGTCATAAATCAGGTGAGCTGAAGGGTCCATTTGTCATCAACTTTTATACAGTTGGAAGTCTTTTTGCACCCAGAGAGTCGCCCTCGCTGGACATTAGAAAGACATGAACTCTCTTTCATATACAGGTTTTTTGTTTGAATGTATTGTGAATAGCCACACAACTATTGTGGCTTTCAGAAACAATTCTGTGAATCACATGGGCTTCATCAGCAGATGGAGTCAGCTCGATTGTCATTGAACAGATGCTAAAATTTCCCATCATTCATACCATTTTCATGACTTCTCATCTGTTTTGGCTGAGTGAATTTCCTCTACTGGTAAAGACAAAATGATACAGCTTTAGAAAAAAAGTCAGCAATCCAATCATATCACTGAAAGAACAAAAAACATATGGCCATTAGCTTCACAGCTGTGGGCACAAAAGACATATGAACATTTTTCTTCTGTTGCATCTGGGCATCCTTGTCACTCAGCTCCTGTTTTTTTCAAACCACTGAAAGCAGCAAAGAGAGGACGACCGCCAGACTGCAGTGTGGTTTAAACTCACCTGCTGCTTCCTTTCTACAAGACATTTTCAAATTAATTGCATGTCAAACCAGCTCTAGAACTGAAGCCAGCCTTTTAAAGAAATGTACTAATTCCATTGCTAAAAGTGTTTGCAATGCTGTCACCCAGAGAAACAGCAGAAAAACAAGGCAGGAAATGTTCAGTGGTTCACCCTGAGAGGCTGTACTGGTTCCTATAATGAGCCTTGTTAAATGGAATCAGCGTTTAATGATTGGTTCAGTGTTATGTCAGAAGGAAGACGCAGATTTTTGTCTACTCCTGTCAGCTTTTCACTTTCACTAAAATTCACGATGTTGTCTTCGAGTCAGATTATTACAAAACTCACATTTTCTAAGACTGTATCCTTGAATTTAGGAGAAAGCAGTCTGGACATTCACTGACGATATAAACTAATAGATCTATTAAAACTGTGGGGGTTTTGCCATCTTCTGGACTGTTTGGCTTGAGTTTGCAAGGCTGGATAAACCTCATCACACCACAGTACTACAAGAATATGGCTTTGAAATGGTTTAACACCTGCATTCTGCAGAGCAGGTCTGAGATCATCCATACCCAGAATAAAGGTTGGTTATTACTGCTCCTGATTACACTGAGAGCAGGAATGTCATCAACTCAGCTCTCCTTTTTTTCCACAACAGACCAATATCAATACGCCTGAGTCTGTATTTATTCATTTTACCTACATTGGCCCTATTGTGTAATTTTTTTTATTGGTTGTTGACTTTGAGACTTGGCTAATTGGACAAATGAAATGTGAATAGTTTTAAAAACACTGTACTGTACCTGTAAAGAATCAGGTTTTTATTTAGTTTTAATCATAAGCAGAGTTCTCTCTCTCTCTCTCTCACTCACACACACACACACACACACACACACACACGCACACACACACACTAAAAGCCCTCTGCTGCCTCTCTTTCATCCTTTCTTCTCTCACACTCCTCCTTTTCTTTGCCTTTACATCGACTCCTCTCATTCGGCACTCCCCTCACTCTAATCTCCCATATTCTCGTCGCTACGTCCTTTTTCCATCTCTCCCCTCCTTTCTACCTTTTTTCGCTCTTCCCCCAAGTGCCTCTCCGTTTCCTTTCATTCGTCTTGCTTCTCTTTCACCCTAATGCCTCCTTCTCAGCCTCCCCCTTTCTCCCCTCTCTTTGCTAACCCCCCGCCACCTCTCCCTTTCACATCTCTTTTTCTCTCCTTATCAGAGTTGAGGATGAATGGTGAAAGGCGAGGAGGCGAGGCTGAGACTCAAACCCGATGCCTCGTGTGTGGGAACCTCATTGTGGCCGGCGACTCAGAAAGAGAGAGAGAGCGAGAGAGAGAGCTAAGGTATCGCACTTCTCCCCCGTATGGTCGATAGAGCAGACCCTCTCATCTTTCCCAGCCTTGAATGGCATCACTGTGCCAGCCAGCCTGGGGAGCTGGGGAGGGGGACTGTGGGGGAGTGATGCATGACCTGACAGAAACTGAGATGAGGGGAATATTTTCTTGTCTCAAATATTTCCAGGGACACAGTTTTGTTGTTTACATGACTTACCACAAAGTTTCTTTACTAGTTTAACCAGATTTGCTCCCACTGGCACTCAAGTGTAGTCAAGACTGCGATTATGCTTCAGTTAGCTTTTGCACCGAGGTTAAGAAGCATTTCTCCATCCTGCTACGAAAAATAAAAGTTCATAAGTTTAATATCAAAATCAAACCTATACTTGGTGAAATCTGTGAAAATCATTTGGTTCTGGTTAGTGTTTTACTCCCTGCTGTGCACGTATCTCTTTATCTTTTAGTCGGTGTAAACACGGCGTATAATGTCATGGGGTAACACAGCCATACTGCTTTGTATTACCAGGATGTAAAAATGAAAATCCAGATTCCGCAATTTCCTCTAAAACAGTCTTCAGTCAGTCTGTAGTTATTTCTAAGCCTTTAGTTTTATTAGAACTAAAGGCTGAAATTACTTTCAGCTTTCTGCAGTGGGAGGTTGACGTGTTGAATCTGAAGACCCAGTACGCTGCTTTTCTGTCCAGTGTTGCATCTTTAGTTTTCTATTTCACTGGCTTCCACTGCTACAACACACCGAAACAAATAACACAGCCAGCGCTGTGAAACTAATACATCTTGTGCTGTGGACCAACCATGCTATTTTGCTGTGAACCTGCATTCAGCATTTAGACCTTTTACAGCTCCTCCACCTAAAAAGTTCTCTTTAATTCACCTGCTTTCAGCCAAACTGCATTTGAGGTTTTGTTTCTAATCCACCGCATCTCAGAGCAACTCTCGAAAATTACAATGGAGCCCATTAGATCCTTTTATCTCTGCCTTTGACTTTGGACAAAGAGTTCAACCATTTAGACCAAGTGCTATACGGAGGCCCTGCAGAAAGCAATCAAGTGATACTGTTTTCCATCTTCTAAACTTGGCACAGTCTTGAGAACATGAAGGAGCTTTGGGTCACCATGCCTGACAGATTAGTATAAAAGCTGAAGCACACTGCTTTAGCTTGTACAGTGCTCTTTGCAATCATTTGCTGGCACGACCAAATGAGCTGAATAAACTTTAAAGAAAGAGGCTGCAACAAGCAAACCCAATCTCAGTCAGCAGCCTGCAGCACACAGTTTGTTATTTCAGATCGCCTCGAATCTGACCTGCTTTATTGTGTGCGGAGACAGACAGGCAGACGGCTCAGCGACGGGGGGTATTTTCCAACTACACTCACCTGTCTGCTCATATTAAGTTATGCAGCCTGTGAGTTTAGTTTGCAGAGTCTGCTTCACATGGTCAAGCTGTGAAATGTCTTTCCCCCGCCTCAGAACAAAACCTCTCCTCCCTCTTAGCATCAATTATTCAAGCAGGAGTCAATTAGGTATGAATAATTTATCTTCCAAGTGTCAATATTTGGTAAACAATCCCTTGCAGCTTTTTACAGTCCCCTAAAGTGTCCAACTCGGCTGCTGTGATCAGGGACTCTGGGTTTTTGTGCTGGCTGTATAATCGGCACAGCTCTAGTGTTTGGCCCTGTCGGCAGCGAGCGGCTGTCGTGCTAAGTCACAAGAAAGATGATTCGGGCCCGTAGGAAGGGGATTTGGATTATGTGACTGTCTTCCTTTCTTTCCACCAGTGAAACTAAAGAGACCTCTTTTTCATGAAGATTTACTCACGCTTGTTGAGAAATATATTCCACCATGCATTATTCAGCAAAACCGTTCAGGCTCCTTTGCCCATTGGTTTTGTGAGAATTAGATGAGACCAGTTTTAGAATACTATGAAATATACTAGACACATATATTATGGACACAGTTGATGTCAAGGAGACCAGAGATAAGCTTCCTTGTTACAGCAGGTATAACCATCCTTGCTTTTCCAATAAGTCCAGACTGATGGTGCCAAACACATGATGGTCGAGCATCAAGTGCGTGGGAAGAAAACTTCTTTTTACAGCGAAAAAAACCCCTAAACTTCCGAGCAAGCACCGAGTACGCTGCCACGGAATGGGAAATTCACAGAGAAATTCTTCCACTGACCGCTGCTGCACACCTGCACCAGGGCAAACATCCGCCTGCCCCACTCCTGCTATACAGGTGAAAATAGAGCAACAGCACTGCTGAGTCTTTGATTTTATTTATTTTCTGCTGTGTTTTACTTGCATTTATTTGAAAGACTGAGTGTAAACACAAAAAAATATTTTATTTTATGTGCTGGAATATGCAGAAAATAGGTTTAAATGTTAAACAAATTTCTTCCAGTCAGAGAATGTTGCATATAATTTAATGTTTGCTTGATGCATAAAGTTAAAAGATTAAAACTAATAAAACAAATTTTAAAAGACTTTTTCATTTGATTACATTTTATATGATGGATTATGCAGAAAAAGTAGAATTGGGCTGAAAGATATATCACTTTATCACCTATTCAGGTTGTAAATCATCTTTTTAAAAAGTAAATAACTAAGTAACTAATTACTTTTGAAAATAAGTCATCAGTAAAGTAACAGGATTACTTTTTGGGGGAAGTAATCAGTAATTAGTTACTGATTACTTTTTTCAAGTAACTTGACCAGCACTGCTAGAGACTCATTTAGCATTTTGGGGTTGGTCAAGGTCCACCCAGTTTTAAAATGTTGTCCTTTTGTTTCTTCCAAATAAGAAAATGTTTTAACAGCAGAACTTTACTGTCCATGCATCTATCAGGCCCCAGGGGGCTACACCCTATCCCCGTTGTCATAGGGTGAGATTGGGGGGCTTCACCCTAGACAAGGATAACATAAATAATCATAATCAATCATCTAGTTTTTGAAAATTAGCCTAGATAGATTACAGGACTTTTAAAATGTGGCCGTCCAGTTTTACCTCTAGCCTTTTAACATTTACTTAGCTCAGTATCTTTCGGTTTGATTATAAAGAGGGGTGCACATTAATATAACACTCATATATATGAGGTCATTCTAATTCTGCATAATTAGAAGGACCTGGAGGATGTTGAGAGGTTAAAATATCTCGGAGATCAGAGTCTGTGTTAGAAATCCTCTGTTGAAGCTGCAGCACAGCAGCACTCAGAGGTAAATGTCCATTATGGAGAACAGTCCAGGAAAAGCAGAGTCAGAACTGACATACTTCATAAATTATGTGGATACACCGATTTGTGCCTGAAGTGAAGAGGTTTAAGATCCATGTTTCTCCTGAATATTTCATTTGTAAATGCAAAAAGTTTGACTTTTTTAGGATCAATCCTCCAAAACATAAAACTTGCGGTGATAAAATTAAACAGGTCAAACCACTGTTTAAATCTCTGAGCACTAACTCACCAGAAGATCCAGAATATTCTCGACTTATTGCAGGAAGTTTTGGTTTCACTGGGAGAATACGGACCAGCTTCTTTGTATGATTTGCTAATTACAGATGCTGTTTGGATGAGCCTTCGGGCCGTGGTTCGGTCCACATCTTTATGATGTTGTATTAAATATACAGTGCTCCATGAAAAGAATGCCCCTATAGTCATTTACCAGTCTCTAATATACTTTATTGAAGAGAGTGAGGCAGAGAAAAGTTTTCGGGCTGACATGGGGCTCATCCATCAGCAATCCATCCCTGAATTGCTGACTTTAGCTTTTGTTCGGCTCCTCTGAAGACATTCAGGATGTGTGCTCAACCACAATTTTTCTCTTCATACGTTGTACTATAAACATGACAGAGTACTTGTGATGAGCCATTCCTCCTTCAAATTAAGTGCTTGTTGAAAGAATCATGTGCATAGTTTTTACTTTTTTTGCCTCTGTGCGACTCAAAGTTATACTTCAGCATGGTAAAAAACAACAAGTAATACCCTCAATGCTCTATGACAGCTGATGTTCTTCATTAAAGTGTGAAGGTCAGTTTTTCTTTTCTCTACAGGTGAATGGAAGCTGACATCACATTAAACTTCTTACAACCTTCTCACTTCCCAGTGTTTCATATTTCTGCATAATTAGAATGAAAAAACTCACACTACAAATATCATTTTCTTGTCTAGTTTAATATTCACGAAGAGTTTTCTCTGTCCTGGAGAAAACCTGACGAGAAAAAGCAAGAGCAGCCCATGCTGATCAGCAAGCTTTGCGCCCTTCATGAATATTTACAGCAGAGTGAAGACAGAGTACATGCGGAAACAACATGGACAACAAGCTGGCATTCAGAACAAGTTTCTGCAGCATCTGGGATGCAGTCTGAGCAGTGGTGTCCTGCTAAAATAAGATATGGAAACTGTGACCTGCACAGGTCTTGAATTATCTCAAATCCCAAACTCCAAAATTGTTTTGTTGTCAGCTGGTGTATCCGTCTCTTCATGTTCTTCATACGGGCAACTGCGGCTCAGGAGGTAAAGTGGGTGACGTGCTGATAGGAGGGTCAACGGTTTGATCCGTGGCTCTTTCAGTTGAAGTGCCCTTGAACAAAATATTGAACCCCAAATATAGAAAGTGCTTTGAGTGCTCACTTAGAGTATGAAAGGCCTATTTAAGTCCATTTACCATGTTTGGATGCAGGTGTTTTGATATGTGACATGTGCCAGAGGCTAAAATGATGAAAGATAAAAGGACAAAGATAACAACCCACTGAGCAAAGTGAAGAGAAATCATGAAAATGGCAGCAAATGTCAACTCACACCAATTTAACTTATGTAGACAGTGACTGCGGGTTGTCGTGGATGCGTGCTGCATGCTTATGAATTTCCTGATGAAAATATGACGAACTGTTCGTGTTTCGCCAACTATCTACCTATCAGCTTTAGTACACTGCTTTCCCAGCCAACACATCACACATCGATTTGAATCCAACAATTTTCACTGTTGCCATCTTGGTGTTTTAAAAGTTGATGTGATGAGCGAGAAACTCAGGACAGTGCATGCTACATGATTTAGCCTGGATAATCTTTCTGAGAATGACCATAACTTAAAAAAAATTCTTAAAGTTTTAATTGTACTACCTGAAAGTAGCAACTGAGCCCAAAAAGTTAACAGAAATCTTTTTCCTGAGGTCACAGATCAGGGATCTGAGGGCCGTTTTCTCCAGCAGAGTAGTCGCCCCCTGCTGCTGTGTTAGCTTGACTTTTCCCACCAGAAAGTTACCTCTGACTTTTATACTGTATTTACACTATCTTTGTGCTCTTAGGCTTGCTTCATAGTGCTGCATTAAGACTAAATTGTAGCCTTACGCACACATTACTAAGACGGTAATTACACCGATGTCACCAGCTGAGGCTCGTCCACTTGGCAGTAACGGATGACAAAACAGGAAAGAAACAGTCTGTTCATGTTCTAGTTGACTTCATGATGTCTTTTCTTACCTTATTCAGAGCAGCTGCCAATTACAGCTGACAGAATCCACCAGCTTTGCAGCATCAAATATCTAATCATTGACAAAAAGTGCAGAAGAAAGAAGTTACTGGCAGAGAAACACTACACAACACTATGACCAAGTGAAATCAACCCTGTTTGGTGGAAAAACTTATTTCAGGTGCATTTACATTTTTACATTGAATTATTGAACCTTTTCTAGTTTGAAATTTATCAAATGTGCTAACACAAATCCAATCTCTCTTTAAAAAGTAAAAACAAGCATAGCTTATATCTCTTGAGATTAACTATAAACTGAAGGTCTTTTTTGTCTAGATCAAATTCCTTGAAAGGTCACACAGGGTCAGACTTCCAGGAAAGCATGTATAGTTGCTTAAACAGTAGTTTAAATACCACTAAGAAGGATATAATAGTAAACCTGGAAGTTTTTTCCTTATTTCCATGTATCACTAAAGCAAACTTGATTAGAAAACCAAATTACCAAAAAATGATGCCTGTGCTCATCTTCAAACTGGTTCCCAGCCCAGAGTTTCACACCAGCTCCAGCAATGAAGTCTGGAGGTGGCCAAGTTCAGCGCTGACAGTGTATAAGCAGTTGTTTCTGCATTAGGAAAATTACATTGTGCTTTTCCAGTGAGTCAGTGGTTGATAAGAGCAGCTATTAGCAGAATAAATGGATTTATCCCTAGCTGTGTGGAGAAGTCACTTTGGTTGACATCTCTGCATGTGACAAGTGGATTACTGCTCCCTTAACGCCTTCTCTTCCCTCTCTCTGTCTTTTCTTTGCCTCTCTGCTAATATGTCTGTTTCTATTTCTTGGCCCTCTTTCTGGTCTTATAAGCATTAATGCTGTTTGGTATTTCCTTCATCATTCAGCAGTCTGCTGAGGCAGCGCTCCTCTTCCTCCTCATCTTGCTCTGGCTCTCCCTCTTCTATTTATGTGTATAATGAAAGCCTATAATCATATTCTACACACCCACATACAGTATGAGGCTTTAAGATTATATGTCTGAGGCTGCGAGAACAACAGAATCATCATATTAATGGTAGTGGCGGAGGATCCTCATCATTGTTGCAGTAATGTTTATTATTTGCTCTGTCGATCAAACTTGCCAATTATTTTCAGGACTGACTGATGTAGGAGGGGGAGGAATGAGATGCAACAGATGCCTGAGGGCAGAGATGCAGAAAACAAAACAGAGACAAATCAGGTTGAACGTATAATGAAGGCTCACGGTATGCAGATGAACAAGGAGATTTCATTAGGACTAAATAGAAGCATAGATTTCACGGAGAGTCATACTGATGTTTCATTTTCACAACGAGACATTTTTTCGTACAGCAAATTGTCTTTATTGTTGGAAGACTTGAAGTTTGCGGTGTAAAAAAAGAAATCTTTCTCCGACAGTGACTGAACTGAACAGCTTCTCTGTGGTGCTTCTGACTGTTCAAAGTCAAACAGTTTTGATGCAACAGTTCTGCAATAAATGACACCTCCATATAGGTTCAGCAGGCAAGTATGTGGTAGCGTCTGCTCAGCGGTAGCTCAGTGGTTAGCACTGTTACCTCACAGCAAGCAGATCCTGGGCTCAGATCTCAGAAGGACATAGCTCTGTTACGTTCTAAGCCCACTTTAATGTGAAATAGCAAATACTGCCAGTGATGGGACAGGACAAACATGCGAAACTGAGCCTTACTTCTCGGCTAGGCGCCTTTCACATGATATTAGGCCGCAGTCACGGTTGGGTAAACAGAGGTTGGAGACTGTGGAGATTACTGTGACTGTTTGCAATGAACTTGCGATCACGAAATGGTTGCTTCGAAGGGGACCAGGTCTGCGATCACTTGCAGTCATTTCTCGTCTTCAAAGCAAATTTTCGTGCTTTTATTTTTATTTTAGTAAAGACTCAAAACTTGCAATAGACAGCTGGGGTTTGGAAGAGAATTGAACAAATATTAAATAAACAATCTGATCATTTTTGGAGCAGCCTTCAGGATCTCCACGTATTAACATGCTGTTTTTAGACTTGATTATTTGCAGCTAGTAGGTTATTAATGCGATCCATCATGTGTAGTTCCACATGATTATTAACAGACAAAAAGAAAACATATTACTGATACAGAAATAGTTTTCTATATGAGATCGCTACAAAAAGTGCAGCCTTACCTAATGTCCACCCTACTGTTACACATTTTATATTGAGATTTAAAAATCTCATTGGTATTGGTATGGCGAGTAGCCTTCAGTAATATTAATAAATCACGCAGCAATAGTACATTCATGTAGTCGTAAAAAGCATGATAATATATTAAGTTATCCAAAGTATTCAGAATACCGTATTTTTCAGAGCATAAGGCGCACCGGATTATAAGGTGCATTATGCGAAATACTATTCCCGTGTTGTTGCAGCATATTAATGACTAACCTCGTATTGTGGACAGATTATCTCAGTTGTTCTCCCAACTCAAGTTTGGTCCGTTTACAGCATCCTGCCATGCGATTGCATTTGTCCCTAACCATCGGGAACCCTCATGTTAACTTTTATAGAGTGGAAAAAAGTTAGCATTCATCCTCCAGCTTTACTGTGTTTATGTTATGCTAACATAGCTGTGTCGCTAGTGATCACGTAGCACATCATTATATTACCAGCTAGCCCAACTTCAGTAACCCTACAAATAGGGCTGTGCGATATGACCAAAATCTCATATCCCGATGTAAGACATCTATCGTCCTAATAACAAAATAAATCAAAAAAATTTAACATTTTCTGTAAATTCTGTGAATCTCGGGCAGCTTGACTTGTGTGAAGTGTTTCCAGCTAGGCGTCGTGTACCTGGAGTTGAGTATTTTAACCGATGCATGAAAGGATACATTTTTAGAGATAAGTTGTAACTTTGTGAGTATTTATTACACAGCGTGCTGCGGGGGAAAGCCTGTTCTAACGTTTGAGTCTAAGGTTTATTCTTTAGCACATTACGGCTCTTTTTTGCTTCTCATCCGTAAATACTCTGCATACTCTTTCATGTGATATTTTGAAAAGTCTCAACAGGATCTTGAGCTTTATTGTGAAAGGTTTATGTGGAAAATAATCAAGCAGACACGCATTGGTTTTACCGTCGTTGTTGCTAACGACAACGCATAAAACCAGGCGCTTGTCCGTCCATAGTGTGGTTATATTAAATATAAGAGAAAGAGAGAACTTCAAGAAATTAATATAGCCACTACAGTGACCACCAAAACGATGAAAAAATATTGCCGTAAACAGTTTATTTTGCGACACCACGAAACAAACGATAGCGTAAAATTAAACGATAGACGTTTTTATATCGTCATCCGATATATATCGTTATATCGAACAGCCCTACCTACAAAAGTCACTGCTGTTTAGTTTTCTGTCTTCATTTATGTTGGAAGTGATAGCAGAGCTGTACGTTTGAACTTTTTCAGAAATCTCTCAGTCAGAATGGTAAATGGCCTGTATTTGTATAGCGCTTTACTTAGTCCCCAAGGACCCCAAAGCGCTTTGGTGCAACACTGATCATTTTATTAAAGATGAGAGAATTTAGACAGTTTTTAACTTTCGGTGACGCCGCAGTGTTTGTTTGACTTTGAGACCTGAAGCGGACAGATATTTCGACCCAAATTACTCTTCGAAGCTCCTGACTACGGTATCCGTAATGCTCTGACAATCATCAAGCGGTGCGGCTTCGTAGCTTACCAAAGTCGTACTAAAACATTTGACAGATTTTTGAGCGCCGTGTACCACATACAATTGGTTCGATGTCAGTAAACCAGAATTCATACACAAGACGCATCGGATTATAAGGCGCACTTTCGATTTTTGAGAAAATTAAAGGATTTTAAATGTGCCTTATAGTGCGGAAAATACAGTACATTACTGTCATTGAGTAACTTAACAAAATACGTTACAATTACATTTCGGGCCATGTATTCTGTAATCTTTAGTGGAATACATTTTAAATATAATCTTCCCAACATTGTTTATCATACACAAAGGGAAATCTTTTAACAGAGCCACCTGAAAGCCAAAAAGCATGAATGAGGCTTGATTTGAAAAGCAGTCTGTGAGATTCTGCCAGGGTGGCGAAAACATCAGCATTTGATGAACCTGAAATTCTGCAGTTCATCTTGAACTGGCCGGGTCTGATTAATGGTGGGTGTGCGTGTGAGAGATGAAATGCTGTACACACACAAATGAGCCAAATGCAATTTGAAAACTTTTCTTAATTATTAATTTCAAATGTTTAATCAGTTTACCTTTATGATATTTGATTAGTCTTTGTCCTGTGGATAACTGAAAGAGGGCAATGCCAAATTTCCACCTCAGACAGCATCATTGTCAAGCTTAATAATTTCAAATTTTTAAAGGTACTTTCTTTAATTGTAGCTGCTGTGAAAACTGTTGACATCCACTCAGTTTAACCCAGAGATTTGAGCATTTAATATTTATAACTATAAAGATAAAAAACTGAAATAGTAACCAATTTTTAGAAAAAGGAGAACATTTTGACAGTTCTAAGAAAAGACAGTTTGTCTTACTTTAGCTAAAAACTATCTGCATCCTCAATCTGAGACTGTAGCAACTAAACTAACTTCATCCAAAGGTTTGTACCATATTAAGCCCTTTAGTGAGCATAGTAGAACTGTATGCATTGTTTTAGAGGGTAGTACACAAAATGACCCCTTGTTGAAGCTGGGATGTGTTATTCTGAATGTTTGCATTTCAAAATGATTTCCTCATGATCCAGAATAGTACTACTACTACTAATAATAACAATAATAAAAATTTGGGTAAAAGGCCTGAACATGATGTGATATGGTTCAGAGCTCCTGAAAAAGGCTCACTAATTTCCTTAAACAGCTGTGAACTTTTTTTCGAGGCCTTTTCAGCTGTCGCTGGTGCCCGGCTCACTATTTTTTTGGCTATTTTGTCTTTTGTTTTTGTCTTTTTACGAATTTTTTTATGGTGACAGAAATGTACAATTACACACATTTCAAGGATGCTAAAAAATGTGTTCATTCACAAGTTCTCAGATTTGAAAATGACAAATTTGCCTACTTAATTAATCACAGAAATGCACACTGTGCAGGCGAACTCTTTAAACAGTCCCCTCTTTCTCTGACAGCAGCCTGCAAACACTGTGCAGCTGAGGCTCAATAGCACTGTGTAAGCATGGTCTGCATGTGTGTGTATTTACCTATGTTCACATGTGGATGTGAACATGGGTGTCCCAACCCCAAAACTAAATAAACAGCCCCACACGTTGCCTCGCTGTCTGTCGCCGTGAATAGCTTCTCTGTGGTGTTTCTTGCTGTGGGGTCGAAGCTTCACCACCGCTGCACCCCGAATCACCGCACAAGTTCACAGCGGGTGTTGAACTACAGCTGAGAGAACAAACTGGTCACATGAGCAGAAATGTATCACTCCAAAATGTGTTGTTACAATTGTCATTTTACCACTAAAGTCACCATTCCCTGGTACAGAGCAGGATCACAGACGTGCAATGTGGGCAAGATTGTCTCAGAGGTTGGATATCCCCTCATCTCCAGTGCTTTACGAGCTATACAAACATTCATTACACTAAGTGAGGTCACCCTGTACAGTTTGACCCTACTTGAAGCTAAGACACTCAGGTGTGGCAGCAGCCTGACAGCTGTTTTATTACCTCTGAGGTCTGCAGAGTTTGACGGTGCAGCAGAAGAGGAGTGGCATTAAAAATCTGACTTCATTCTCCCTGCTGGAAGGTTTCTCCAACTACTAGAATGATTTATTTGGATCCTGCTTAAATAGTACTAATGTAAACTTCAACATTTTAAATTATACTACACATAAATATGCAGTGTATTTTTGCTAACTGTGAAAGCGCACGCTCCTCAGAACTCATTTTATTCAACACTTTTTTCCCAAACAGAGCACAATGAAGTGAAGTGATGGAGGATTTATTCATGTAAATGCTGCACGCACGCTCTGAATGTTTTACCAAACATTGAGGCGACAGCAGGGGCGGGACGGGGCGTTTTTCCAAACATAAACAGCGCTTGTCACATATCTGCAGTGTGAAAACTTTAACTGAATATAAGTTAATATTCATTTCTGTCACACAAAAGTTTGAAAAACAATCCCAAAATAGACTCTCAAATCGTGCTAAAGCCACACTAAACACAGCGAGTAAGAGTAGGAAGAGCCTAGAGAGAAGATGCTATCTAACAGTTGGAGTAGGAAACCTCTGGGGAGTAAAAGACGTCTATCACGAGTCCCCAGACTGTAAAACTGTGTGTTACTGAATTGGAGTCTTCGCTGAAGTGCGTTAGTAAAAGACCTAAGAAAAAAAGTTCTTTTTACACTTTTTGTCCTTTTCGCCCTGTGCTCTAGCACATTCAATTAAATGTGAGAAGTCTCAGCTTTAATTTAAGTCACTTTATATAAACATAGAGAGAACTGTGTGGGAGAGACAACCTTCAACAGCTTTCAGATTTCAAGGAAGTATTTGGACACTTGGCTGTACAATCTTTCTTGGGTGTTGTTTTCATCTCTTAATGGTAAATTATCAATTTACAACAACTTGGAGTTGCTTGAAGCATGTAAGTGAATGTCACATGTATAGAAGAAGAAGCTACATTCAGCTGCTTTATTTTCCGAGGGGCTGTCACAGCAAATGGATCCACGTTTGATCTGGGACAGATTTTATGCTGGATGCACTTCCTAACACAACCCTCATATTTACCTGAGATTGGGACCAGCAGACTAACTTATGGCCCCCAGATGCTTAAGGAAGGGATCTTTAACATATATAGTTTAAGTGTAAACCCCAAAACCATACCTGTGGCTCACAATAACAATACATAAAGAGATTTAAAATAAGACAGTATTAATTGGTCTACCAACAAAAGTGATGTCGATGAATAAACAGGCTGCTACTTATGTAACACTGTCTTTGTTCTTACTGTGGACCCAGTGGGATTTTATACCATAAAACCAATCCCCTCATTCATATGATGCTTTATCCTGTACACATTTGAGAATATTGAAGTACACGCACACGCACGCACGCACGCACACACACACTGGTGTATTCATTGGGAGCAGCTTCTATACGTTTCCCACTGAGGTGTTAACATGTGGATTAGAAAATCTGATGCTGGGAATCTGACTGATGACCTGATTAGTTGGGGAAAACAAGCCAAACAAAATGCAAAACACAAGGACACCTCTCAAATAATCCTGCAGCTTAACAGGTTAACATAGGCAGGCACAAAAGACAGTTTAGGTTGATCCAACAGTGAATCGATGAGGAGAGAAAATACAGAAAATGAAATGTAAAACAGGAAATGAAAGGCCACACCGACTGTGCGTTGAGATCTGCATCGACCGTCTTCTGTCTTATTGTTGTTGTTGTTCTGCTTGGCAAACCTTGTTTGAATCCAAAGCAAAAAAGACTTGAAAGGATATAGTTCTCAGAGCTGTGGAGTGGGCAGTTACCCTCAGGGAGTCCCCAGAAATCTTTCCTGTAAAAGCGCTTAATGAAGGGAAGAAGGAAGTGTGGAGAATAAAAAGGAACAGCTTTTGAGCCAAAACATGACCTCATGTGTCAAACATGGCTGCTGTTGTTATGGAGGACTGGCTATTATTAATTTCACTGCTGGCAGAAGCTACTGAAGGAATACAGAGGCAATCCCAAGACCAGATTGAAGGCTGATACAGCCCACCAAGGGCAGCAGAAGATAAACTTCCCGAAGACAAATTAGCTGGGACACCCCTGGACTGAGGACCAGACTTCAGGGACATGTGAAAGACTTTGTTAGCATTGGTATCCAAGTGACAGGTGATAGGCTGAGGTATGCACAAAAACTCTGGATGGGTCACTAGTCCATTACAGACCTACACCTGAACCTACAGCTGGTCAGAAAAGCATCATCAAGTGCACAACCTTCTACTTTTGAGGCACTAATGGTAATCCTGTTTCATGTTTGGCTGCTTTATTTGACCTAACATGAGGCAAAAGGGGTTAATATGTGATGGAGAGGCCAACAGTGTAAAAGTAACACATAATGGGGGTTGAGGTCAGGTGCCAATGGCTCCTTGGGCCCTAGATAAGCAGAAGCCAATGGAGTTATGATCTGACAAGAGACTGCTAATTCTGGCAGATGCAACTTTAGTTTCACAAAATATAAATAATATGGTTTTGTTAATCTTTCCAATCATTTTTTATCCTAGAAGACTTGTAACTTTGATGAGATGGCCAACATTTCAATATTTTGTGTAGGGACTATAAGTGAATCAAAGAACCTGGAGAGTGTTTCTCTTTAAAACTCTACAGGAGACTGGAGACAGAAGAGTTGTCTGCAGCTGTTTTCTACAGTAATCCTAAGCCCTGTGACGACTGTCCGTTCTTCTTACAGGTAGGTCTTACCTGCATTATGCCATTCACCTGTGGAGTGGTTGTTTCCTGATGGACGCTTTCAGCTTGGAGATCAGAGGAGCTGTGGTTTGAAAACACTGACCCATTCAAGAGAGAGTCCCATTCAAACACTCCCTGCTTCCAGCACCATCTCTGCTGTAATCCAACAACTGAAAAGTTCCCTCTCTGTCCTACAGTCATTTATATCTTTCTTCCTCCCTCCCATTCACCCTCACCCCAACAAAACACACGCATATACACACGTATACATATAGACACACACAGATACCCTAACATACACTCACTCCTGGGGCCAATTAGTCAAGTTGAAACGTCTTCATTTTTCATTTGAGTGTTCAATGATCAGTATAATTGGAATTAATAAGCCAATTTCATTTGGCAGAGATGGGAGTTTTTGGCACTTGTTTTGAGCACCCTCACAGTTGGTTACGGGGGAGGAAACCACAAAACAAGGGTCTCATTAACTGGGTCAATTACAGTCGAAACACATCACCTTATTAATCACTGCCTGGCATAATAAAGAGGCTTTGGTATGCTTATCAAGCTGCTGTTTATCCTGTATAATATTCAGTGCATCCCAAACCATATGTTTGCTGTACATCTCAATAACAGGAGAGCTTAGCTTTGCACATTAATGTCCTTAATGGCTATTAAATTCTCATTGAATATATTAAACAATGAATTTAAATGACAGTCATCCTTAACTGATATGAAGGGAGTCACCCAGGGTGTCCTGCAGTGCTCTGCAATGCCTCTTTTCTTAAACTGATCATCAACTTTATTTCCAACTTGCTACAACAACAAAGAAAAAGTTCTAGAAATCCCACTGCACAACATCTCTGCAACATAGCAGCAGGCTAATGAAATCAGAGACGGTTTTGTAGATATAACTGTGCACATAGCAAATAAGAATTGATCAGTTTGCTTCAGCAGTTTGTGGAAACCACAGACTAGTAACATGTTGTCACAGTCTGGCAGAGGCAGACTGTATGGAATGACGAAGAGGACCCAAAATGCAGACACGAATGAATGTGGAACAAAACTTGAATGTTTACAGAAAGCGAGCCGTTTATTAAGGCTGGCAAAATATTACAATATAAAAGGCAGAGGTGAAGCTAAACAATAACTTAAACTGGGGAAACTAAAGATAACAAAAAAAAAACAAAACATGAACCCTGACGTGGATACAGCGATATCTGAAACATGGCACGAAGAACAACAGACGACCTGACCACAAATGAACAGAAACACACAGATTAAATATACACAAGGGTGATAGGGGAAGTGGAAACACATGGGGAACAGCTGACACTAATCTGACATAACGAGACAAAGGAAGCAAAGCCGACTACACTGTCATAGGACACAGATCTTCAAAATAAAACAGGAAACATGAGACGCAGACATGGCAATACGAACTTGACAACATAAGACACACAGCATGAAACACATAAAGGGTGAGGGAAACTTAAATACAGGGGTAGAAAAACACAAAGGGAATCTAATAAACAAATGAACTTAGCTAACCTAAAGAACTTAAACATAAACATCAACATCCGAATAGACTAAAACTTAAAACACTGCTATAGACCCTCCTGCTGGGTCTGTAGCAGGAGTTAAATTATGGAACAGTCTAACAGAAGAAATTAAAAAAAGTAACAACACAATCCAGTTTAAAATGAAATATAAAAAACACATTTTTAACAAATATAAGAATGAAGAAAACAGGGTTAACCCAGGGCGTTAATGTTGTTTGTAATAGTGTTTGTTTGTTTTGTTTTGTCTTTGCTTTACCTTTGCTTTATATGTTGTTTGTTTAATTTAAGGCTAAAAGAAAATTAAATCAATGAGAGGTAAAATTTGAGGGGGTAGGGACTAATAAGTGTATGCTTCTGCCTATTCCTTTTCAAACAAAAGAATTGAATTATATTTTTTATGATTGTGAAGGCACATGTTTGAAATAAAAATGACCTGAACTGAACTGAACAGGTCCAGGAACTTGAAGGATATTGGCTTTGAACTACCAATTTTGGAGCCTCAGTGTTTTGGTTGAGCTAATTTATTGGCGAATGCTAGCCAGCATGTTAGCATGTTAACTAGCATGTTAACCATGCTAGCTGAAATACACAGATACAGATACATGCTCATTAGTGATTAGTAACAAATGAAATCTCAGATGTTCCACTAGAACTCGAGGTCAGACTTCTTGGATGGTCTGTTAGTACAATTAACCGCACAGCAGACACATTATTAGTCAGATATTTTGAATAACATGAATAACATAACAAACATGGTCCAGAGGTCCAGTTCGGGACCCCAATTAGCTAAGATGAAGTCTAGCAGACAGCTAGCAGCAACAGCCACCTGTGTCATCATCCACCTATCAGTCAAAGGGGCAAGGCCCCTAATTATAGTATCCTGGTGAATAAGATATTTAGTTTCCAGAGCTTTTTTGTGCACTTCAGTTTAGTTTTCATTCCTTAAAAGTGCTTAGTTTTTATTAGTTTCAGTATTAGTTTGCTCAGGGGCCTCATGGTGCTGCACAGTGCTCATTAGATCACCATGGTTCCGGGTCCTGCCATGGTTCTGGCATGACTTCATGGTGAATGGTAGGTGTGAATGGTTAACTGTGAATGGTTCTCTGGCCTTTATTTCTGTTAGCCCAGCCACAGACTGGCAGCCTGTACAGGATGTATCCTGCCACCCACCCTACCACACCCGGGACAGGCTGCAGCCCTCCAAGGTCTCTCAACTTAATTCAATTCAATTCAATTTTATTTATATAGCGCCAAATCACAACAAAAGTCGCCTCAAGGTGCTTCGTATTGTACAGTAGATACAGAGAGAAGCCCAACAATCATATGACCCCCTATGATTCATTCTACTTTTAAATACTCTAGGAACAACAAGTAGGCCTGCAGTGCGAGAGCGAAGTGCTCTAGTAGGGTGATATGGTACTACAAGGTCATTAAGATACGATGGGGCCTGATTATTTAAGGCCTTGTATGTGAGGAGCAGGATTTTGAATTCAATTCTGGATTTAACAGGAAGCCAATGAAGGGAAGCCAAAACAGGAGAAATCTGCTCTCTGTTTCTAGTCCCTGTCAGGACTCTTGCTGCAGCATTTTGGATTAGCTGAAGGCTTTTCAGTGAGTTTTTTGGACATCCTGATAATAACGAATTGCAGTCGTCCAGCCTGGAAGTAATAAATGCATGAACTAGTTTTTCAGCGTCACTCTGAGACAGGATATTTCTAACTTTAGAGATGTTGCGCAAATGGAAGAAAGCAGTCTTACATATTTGTTTAATATGTGCGTTGAAGGACATGTCCTGGTCAAAAATGACTCCAAGGTTCCTCACAGCGTTACTGGAGGCCAAGGTAATGCCATCCAGAGTAAGAATCTGGTTAGATACCATATTTCTAAGATTTTCAGGGCCGAGTACAATAACCCCAGTTTTATCTGAATTAAGAAGCAGAAAATTAGCGGCCATCCAGGTCTTTATGTCTTTAAGACATTCCTGCAGTTTAACTAATTGGTGTGTGTTATCTGGTTTCATAGATAGATAGAGCTGGGTGTCATCTGCATAGCAGTTAAAATGTATTCTAATGTATTAGAAATGTCTTCTAATGATACTGCCTAAGGGAAGCATGTTTAATGTAAACTGAATTGGTCCTAGCACCGAACCCTGTGAAACACCATAATTGACCTTAGTGGGTGAAGAGGACTTTCCATTTACATGTACAAATTGGAGTCTGTTAGATAGATATGATACAAACCACTGCAGTGCAGTACCTGTAATACCTACAGCATGTTCTAATCGCTCTAATAGGATATTATGGTCAACGGTATCGAACGCTGCACTAAGGTCTAGCAGGACAAGCACAGAGATGAGTCCACTGTCAGAGGCCAAAAGAAGATCATTAATGAGGGGCTGAGAAAATGGGTGCATGCTAATCAGCTTCTTCTAACAATCCTGGAGCAACTTGTTGACAATCTGTGAATTTTACAGCATGATGGAGCTCCATGTTATAATGGATCCAAGTGGCTTGGAGATAATCAAATTCTGTGGTAAGGAATGTCCACAGATCTTAATCTGATGGAGAATTTATGATCAGGAGAAGGCCACAAACTGTAATAAACTTGGAGCTCCAATAAAGCAGGAATGGATCTCTATCAATCAAGATTTGGCCCAGAAGCTGATCTCCAGCGTGCCACAGAGAAGTCAGGCGTTACAAAGAAGACAGGTCAGCATTGTAAACACTGACTGACTCTTTGCATAAATGTGATTTATTTGCAGATGGCAGCCTTTGAAGCTTCTGAAGTGTTTGTGATTGTTCTTCGTGAGAAGTTTGTAAAAAAAAATCTAATTTTTGGCCATGGCTGTATATCAGCATGCAAATCACCTCATTTTAAATATGGTTATGCTTAAATTAACAATCTATTATCTTATTACCATTAGTTAATTAGTGAATGGCACAGGGTTTCAGCTGGCTGACAGAAATGGCCTTCTTAAAGAACCAGCAAGACTAATAGCAGCCCTTAAAATGCTTAGTGTCCTTAATAATAGAGCAAGAGGATGTTAAAAAGATGCTGTGTGTGAAACAGCGTTTGAGCTCTCACCATGCAAAATTCCTCCGTGTCATGAAACGCAGCTTGTTTGTCTTGCGGAGGTGAGCTCTCATGAGATGTGAAGCTTTGAATATGAAGGGATGTTTCAGTGAGAAGGTGTTTGTCGTTTCTACTCTGTAAGATGGCTTCGCTCTCCCTTTCATCTCCTACCTTCCTGCACTCCTGAGGCTGAAGAATGTCTCCTCACACACACACACACACACACACACACACACACACTCTGAAAACATCGTCTCCCTCTTTGACTCCTTTATGCACACATACAAAGGCCAGCACTCACAAACACAAACCGTTCCCAGCTCACTGTAATATGAACAGACATCTTCTCACTGCTTCTCATTTGGATGTCACAGCGCTGCCGGCCTCCTTTGCGATATTAAAAACTCCATTCCTATCATTGTCAAGCTACAAACAGATGGTGGCGAATCTGCTTGGCTCTCACCGAGGTCATGTGAAAGCTGCTTTTTTTTTCTCCCCCACCCTCTCCCGGTTTATTTTGGAGAATATAACTTCATGCTCCCCTCTCTCTGCACAGAAACCATGTCTCATCTACAGGATGACACGTCTTTGTAAGGGTGCAAAATTTTTTGCTGCTTCACACCATGTTTCTTCGCTTTCTCAGGGGTGGTGTTTTTGTGTGAATTTGCACTCTGAAACACATTATAAATAACCCTGTTTGCAGCGAGTGGATGACTTGCCCATCTGTTGCAGTGATCTCATAGAAGTCTGCGGCTCTCTCCTGAAAGCTGGAGCTCAAGTAAACTCATGAAAATGTAAAGGCGCTCGCTGCAGCGCGGCGCTTTTGCCATATGCTCCAATGTTAGTGTCGATGAAGCTGACTTGGGTGTCAAGTAGGGCTGAGCAATTAATCTGATTATATTTTCAATTAAAACTTTGGCTTTCAATAATTATAAAAAAATAAGATAACAGGGATAAAATAATTACTTTTTTGCATTTATTTCCAAATCAAAGCTCTCACTTGTGATCCTGTCGAAGCTGCAGCTGCATTTGTCTACAGATTGCCAAGGCTCTCTAATGCTCTTGCCCATCCAAGAAGTGCCCCCTCAGCTGAAAACTACTTGTATAAAACTAAAATGAAGTCATACCTTTTGGTAATGAGAATAAAAATATGTCATTTGGAAGGTGATGGCCTTCCAGATGATGAGCAAGATCTGTGATGACTCTGGAGGAGATGGGTCTGTGCAAATCAGACCATGTAAAGTATTTTTTAAGTATCTTTAGCATTTAGTTTAAGTATGTTTTAAACTAAAAGTTATTTCACTCTAGCTCACTCAAAAACTGCAAACGAATTCACAGTAAATGACTCCAACTGTCCCAGTCTGTGGTGAGTTTATCCTCTTATGCGCTGCGACAAAATGTCCCTCCTGCTGAGTACGCTATGCTACGACATAGGACCCCTTTGTGTTGTTGGTTATGTTTTTCTAGGAGTAAACTGTGTGGTTTATTTTGTGTGTTTACAGTAGATTTCTTATCCTTGAATTTGTTGTGTGACCTGTACAGGTGGCCCAGTTTAAAGGTTTCTTATGTGTATATCACTGCCTCTTACAGTGTAGGTTTTAATGTAGCTTTAACAGTTTTTGTACTGTGCATCCAAGGTCATAACCTCTGTTTGGTGGGCAAGTATAAACATTAACAGGATGAATGTACGCCTCTTGGTCATAGTTTTTTCTTTGATAAAACAAAGTATAGGGATCTAATGCCCTCACCCACGCTCCACCTGTTAAAGTTGTTCTCATGTTCTCCTCAACCCGCCTGTGGCTGACATCACTGGAATATCCTGTCCACTTCCACTGGATTTCATTTTAATTATATTTTAAGATTAGAAGAAACGTCTTGTTAAAATTTTCCAGCTCAACACTTTTATTCTTCTCATTTCTTGTTTTGCTCCTTCTTAAACACTTTCTTCTCAGCTGGGGTTGGATAAAGGCCCAGTGTGGGCTGTCGCCTTGCGATCGGACCGGTTGGTTGGCATAAACACTCCATCATGTCTTTGATCAAAGCTCTTTTTAAACCATAACGTGCTACATGAATGTCCTAGTAATAGCCAGGATACGCTGACCAGCCCTGCCTTAAATGCTGTTACCCCTTTACGTGGCGCCAAAATAGCTCCAACCCACTGAGGTTTAAACTCTGAGACCTCAGAAGGTTACCCCATGGGATCTGGCTTCAAAACATTAGCAGCAGATCCTTTAAGTTCTGCGAGTTAAGAGTTGGAACCATTGTGGATCAGACTTGTTCCAGCACATCCTCCCAACACCAGTGGCGCCAGAAGAATGTCACAAGCGGTTCAATCCGATCAGAGGTGCCAAAAAGCAAGCAAGGCCAGCCACCCTGCACTTACTACTCAGTTGCTCTACCGCCCAATACATGACCGCCAAGATATGATTTCATGTCAGTTGCTAATTTGAGGTAATCTCAGATAAACATGGAATAAAGTAAACTGCTATTTCAAAGGCTAACAGCGTCTATCAGTGCAATCTTTTGATATTTGTAGATGCGTATGGCAAATGTTAGTTGGCTTTTAGCCCTCATGCCTGAGGCTCAGTTCCTTTTTCCTGGGGTACTTATGCTTCCTGGGAGGAGTCACCATCTTCAAGAAGAAATCACAGCAAAATGCAGTGATTATATAAAATAGTATGATAGTACTGACACTTACAGGACAGGTATTAAGGTTGAGCAACGATCCACCCAGATCTCCTCCCCAAAAGGTTTTATCAAACCGAGCATGCTCAGTGTGAAAGGAAACTAATATCTAAGGTGGATTTGGATATCATACTTGGGTTTACAAAGGGTATGCATGAGTGCATGTCCATCTTGGCTAAGACTGCACAAAAAAGAAAGCACCAACTTGAAGCCGAATCTGCTAAAGACCAGTGCTGCCAGGAACATGCTGTCTGTGAGACGAATCCGCAGCTCTGGAGCTGTGAGGAGGACAAGATCATGTCGAGCCCTCTGCTACCAGCAGCAGAGACGCCGCGACGGCCGGAGAGCGTGGGCGGCTGAGTCGCCATCAGCCGGAGGAAAGTCACACTTCTCCCACTTACGCTACGCTCCGAACAGCCTCCACTTCTTCCCGTCTCTCCTTCCCTCGCCTCCTCTTCGACCCGTCCTCACAGGTGCATTCGACCGTGTTCAAACTCGTCATTTCACTTTTTCAATGTTCCCTCCTGACACGGGGTCAGCTCAGACGGTCCCGCCGTCTCCAGCCGGCGTTAATGAGCCCTTTCTTCTCGTCTGCAAGCAGACAGATGGCAGCAGCGTAATGACAATGAGCCACTTCTGTATTAAGAAAAGCACATTTTTCTCTGCAGCAGAGAAGATTGCAGAGCAGCAAAGCACTTAAGCAAGTGAAGCACTTACCGTGTGATATTTCGAACAAGGCTTTAAATAGACCAAATATCCAGCAGGTGTTAAAAAGTGAACAGTGAGAGACTTTCAAAAAGGTCTGGATGTATGTAATACTTGTGTGCCTCCTGAACTGTATGGATTTAGTTCCAGACTGCACAATGAATCCCTTCTTTCCTGCAGACCTTTGTCCCGGGGAAGGACTCGATATCAGTCAAACACCAAGTGTGCTGGATTTCAAACACTTCAGGTTCTCCTTCAGACTGCGATTTCTGTCGGCGCCCGATAACTCCATCAGGCACGCCGTGGTGGCAGAACGTGAATGCATTTGCTTCAGCGAGCTCCACCTGTGCGATTCAGTGCAGAAACTCGCCACGGGTGTTGATGACAGTCGATGGTGGAAAGCCGCCTCTCGGTTAAAACAAGACTTTGTTTTATTTATTTATTTTCTTTCTGACAGGCCATGATAAATAAACAAACTTTAACTCAGCATGATATCGCTGGCTCTCTCTTTCCCCGATCCTCTTTCGGGTGTCTGTTTTTTTTTGTGATGAATGAAGTAAGACAGAGCATGACAGAAATACAGTCAAAGCAGATGGCTTTGTGTCTCAATCCTTTGCCCAATATTTCATCCCACCAGTGAGTTCCTCAGGCGCTGCGAGGGCTGTGAATATGAGATGTCATTATTTCCAACTATTTCAGAGCTACATCATCTTCGGCTTCATTTCCTCACCAGACAGTGCCAAACATTTATTACCAGCCATCAGTCAGTAATATATAACAGCTCCAGTGATATAATTAAGCGAGACTAAATCTGTCACTTTATTAAAACAACTTAAAAAATACTAAATCAACTCACTGTGATTTTGCAAGCTGAGGCTTGCAGTCTTGGTGAATGTGATGGATAAGATTTATTCACGTTCTCCTTATTTTCTGTCATATATCTTCTGGTGGATGTTCACAGTAAACATGGTTAAAATAATGAAGTCCGTGTATGTACAAGTAATCCCTCAGAGACAAACTCTCAAACTGCTCTGAACACTCAGTTTCACACAGTTTTTTTTTTAACGTTTAGATCTGGATATCCTTATATGGTCACCGCAGAAACTTTTCCCATCTGTTGATTAACATCTTTTTTACTAGGAGCAGCCAATCAGAAGAAAGTTGGTTTGAAGGAGGAGGAGCTAAAAGAGCTTGTTTCAGACAGATTAAACTGCTCCACAACAACAGCAGTTTCTGTCATTTAACAGTTTATTGACTTATTTGTTAATAAACTGAAGTCAGTATGGAGTTTGTAAAATGGACAAAATTAAGAAAAAACAAAGCTTTTCCCATGTTTCTTTGCTATTTTCATATTTTGCTGTGCTGTTCGTCTGGGAACCTTGAACTAAAAGCAGCATGCATCGAATATGTTGACCAGTAGTCCAGCTCCTGGACACTTCTGAGACATTGGCTGTGTTATTGTTGGTTAGGGCCGTTTGGTTTCAAAGTCCTTCTCCAGGCTGTTTAGCACTTGGGCTGAAAGCTGCAGACATACCCAGCTGAGATGAAGCAATACGAGCTGCAGATCCAGAATCAGAATGCTTTAATAATCCCTGAGGAAATTATGTGGCTACAGTTGCTCCAAGGCACTAACTGTAACAGACTGAACTAAATTAAATAATACAATATTTTACAAAGTTTACAAAGTATAAGAAATGAGAATAATTTATATTGTTCTGCAGCTTTTACATGCATCCCTACTCCCACACAGCTGAATCAAATGATTGGCTTACCTCTTCAGCATGCCATCAAGTTTGGTAAAGGCCTGGTAACATGGAACAAGGATGCATTTAAAAGCTGCAGGACAGTAGCTCGCGAGGACTGGAGTTGGACACTCCAGGTCTACATCACGATGCTGCAAGTTCAGAGGCTTTTTTGCAGAACAAGTTTAAATACGTTTATGAGCACACTGCATTTACAAATCCCTTTACTCTGATGTTTTAAAATCAATACTATTGTACACACACATAGTCTTATTGTAAAATGCTTCCATTGGTGCAGTGAGGACCTATTTTGCAGTCGGTCCATGCAAAAGGAAGACGCGCTGCTCCTCGCTCGGGCGCGTCGAAGACCCGATCAGACACCCAGTGCTCATCCTGAGCTCTTTGACAGCATGCCTGTACTCCAAAAGCACACTGATCATAAATATAAATGACAGCATTAATAAATGATGACCTGGTATTCAAATCCCCTCATTATGCATGCAAATAGGTTTCAAGTGGGAGCACGGTCAAAGTGTGGTCTAATGTGCAGAGTGTAATTGTTACACGGGTGCTGACCTGAGATCATTAATATTAATTCTCTACATTGTTTCAGTCCGTTCCTCGCCGCAGCCGATGACCTCTGATATGAATGGGTTTGATCCGAGTTTTCATTCATGTGCAAAGTCTTTGCAGCCGCCGATTGTGCGCTGCTGAAAGGACACATTATTGTTGCCGATTAGGCTGCCACTGCTGAATTAGATTACACCTCTGTAATATTCATTTAAATTCATTTAATTGTTTAAGGCATTAAAGTTTCAAAAAGCAAAATAGTTCCTCCTGTTGTGTCCTGTTAGAAAAGAAAAGCATTGCACACCATTCAGCTGGGCTGGACGATGGTTAGCAGTAGTGCAGGACAGACTGATGATTCATACTATCGTGGATATTTTGTGCAATATCTTTATTAACCCTTTAAAGCCGGTCGGAGCGGGCACGCTCCGTTTTGCGTAACTATTTTTAAATCCCGGTAGCACTGCAACCACGTAAGCTAGCACAATAATTTCTTTTGCATATGAAACCAGAGGAGTTGTACTTACATCTTATGCCATCAGCTTGTCCTAGGTCACGGTTTCCTTCCACATATAGCTTTGCAAAAATTGCATAAAAACCACTTGCAGCAACAAAAACATAATATTCCAGAAACAGGCTTTGCTGATCCGATCAGCTGTTTGTAACACTTCCTACGTTGGAATAGACATCAGCTCGAACTATCGCCTTGTCCGCCATTACCTGCCGAAACCGGAAGTGACGTCATTTTCGCGGAAATGTCGGAGGTTTTTTTTTACCTTCAGGGCCTTATAAGCTATAAGTTATGTTTGACTTTATGACTTTCTGTGTCGTTTATGGGATGCTTAGAACTCAAATTGCACTGCTCGAAATAGTTTATTTTGATGCACATGCTGCTTTTTTGCAAATTTGCATTATAATATTTATTTTCATTTTTCCTGCAGTATATAAAAATTGGTGTATTTCAAAAATAAAACTATGAAGACACTCAAAATAAATTTCCTGTGGTGGGAAACTATTTTGTGCAACTTTTTTGTATTTACATTTTTGAGGGATAAGCGTCTTAAAGTTCTCTAACTAGAAATATATGTTAAAAAATCAAAAACGATTTTCAATTTTTTTGTAGTTTATTGCACTTTTTTGCAATTTATGTAATTACTATGCACTTAATGCATACATATTATTAAAATTTGGGCTATAATGGTTGTATTGATGTATAGCAGCTTGAAATGCTCTTAAAAAATGGCACTACAGCATGTAAAAATATAATATAAGCTCTGGCGACCTTGGTTCTATGGTAGGTCTCAAAGGGTTAATAAAATTGATTTGTTTTATGTTTGAGGTGCCCTCAGAAGTGTGTCCACTCATTGGTTCAAGCTGGATAACCTAACATCTCACCTGCAGTACTGTATATAAAGACGAGCTCATCAGCTTACCAGTGCTCCTCAGTTTTGCAAATCCTTGTGTTTAGACTTTGATTCTTGCAGATGCATAGTGTCGTTTCCGGTGTTTTAGTGGGCAAAAGTCTGAAGATTTAGCTGTTAAAATTACAAACTGACTAAAAATCCCAAATCAATAATATGTGCTTTCAGAAGTTCAATGTGGTCCTTTAAAGGTTGTAACTCTGTGCAAAAAGTGAGATCAGTCTACTAACATGTAAAATAAATATTTGGTTCTTATCTTTCTACATGAAACAGTAAAATTATTGCCATTCATATATTCCATATTTAGCTAGAAGAAAAATTGCTAAACTAAACACATATTTAAAGTTATGTTTGTTTGGTCTGGTGTTAATGTGAACTATCCTATTTAAAACTCACATGATGCAACAAGTTCCCTCAAAACAAATAAATTAACCTCAACTTAAGAGAGTCAAGTTATACTAACTTGTTTCTTTTAAGTAAAGCCAATTTATCTGCTCTAATCTACTCTGGCACTGAATCTGAATGTTGCAGTAAGACTTTAATATTCCCAGCAGGTGGATGAAAGGATGAGGAGATGGAACAGAAGAAGCAGCTCAAGATGTGAGAGTAAACCATGAAGTACGGAGAGCTGCAAATGATTTAAGACTTTAAAAAACAGAGATGAAGGAGGTAAAAGAGACTAATTCAGTGGTCTGATAAAGGGTGGGCTGGAAGATCTGAAAGCTGAGCGTGGTTCAGGTTTGACTTCTAGGCCTAAAAAGAAAAATAAATGTTACAGTGTCTTTAGCAGATGGACCAATGCTGCATAACAACCATTTATTAATTGTTTCCAGCCTGTTTACATTAGTAATGGTTCAGATCACTTTGTTGTGTTGCACTTCCCTGCTCCTCATACTGTAGTGCACAAACCCTCGTTCGGGGAACCTCGTCTCTTTGCTCACTCTTCAGTGCTCCTCACTGCAACAGCCTCACAAACATAGTTTTGGGGATAAAACCCCTGAACTCCTTGGAGTTTTTAATCACAGTGTTCTTTTTAAAAACTTTGAAATTTCCACAGAGTTCTTGTGACTGCAGGAAGGTCAGCTGTAGGGTCAGTGTTAGGGGACTTTATGATTTGCCTATGAGAGGTCACGTCTTTTGCAATGAACTCAGTTGAGTTGCTTGTTTTTCTGGCATGTAGATTAATTTGCCTCTGCTGGGTGTAGCTACAGCTCTTAAAAACAGTTCATGGAGCGCTTTGCGTCAAAATGACAACCCTGCACATTAGCTCTGAGTCCTAACTCAGTCATATTGTACACAGACAGGACAACTATTATCTTTAGAATTCAGTCTGCCTAACAGATGTCCCTAAATATGCTTAGAAATGACAGATAAAAGAAAGAACTTGCTTCACAGTCATCAGGTTTTTAAGTTTCATTAAAACAATCAACAGATATGTATTTGCATCCACAGGAAATAAAACAATTAATAATTGGTGTACTTTTTGTACTACAAATGTAAACAAATCCAGCCTTCAAAGCTAGCTCTGCTTTCCTGAGTTTACAGCTTGTTTTTCATTTTAAACGACAGTATGCTCATCTTAGTGGTAATGGCATTACTTTCACATGAGATATTTCCACTGATATAAGCATTATTTCAGTCTGACAGGCTTACTCCTCCTCTGTGCTGCTGAGTTATAGCAGTCACATCTGCCTTTTACAATGACTGTAGATAACTTGTTTTACACTATATCGAGTGGTAGAGGCAATAATCCCCCAGAAATACTTCTGAGATGCAGAGTGGTGATGAACTGGCAGTTTGAGTATCATCCTGGTTTTGCACTTGTCACCGTTCTCTTGTAGAGACTCTGGGAAATGATGTTTTCCTCAAATCTCAGGCAATCTGGCAGCTATCAATTACAGGCGACTTCATCTCCACATCAGTCTGTACCAACTATCCTTCTAGAAGTACGTCTTGCCACTCTGCAGCCATCTTGAAACATCCCCATGCACTTATTTGTAAAGTTATTTTGAAACATTATCAAAATTCAATTCAATTTCAATTCAATTCGATTCAATTCAAGTCAATTTTATTTATATAGCGCCAAATCACAACAAAAGTCGCCTCAAGGCGCTTCATAGATACAGAGAAAAACCAAACAATCATATGACCCCTATGAGCAAGCACTTTGGCGACAGTGGGAAGGAAAAACTCCCTTTTAACAGGAAGAAACCTCCGGCAGAACCAGGCTCAGGGAGGGGCGGCCATCTGCTGCGACCGGTTGGGGTGAGAGAAGGAAGACAGGATAAAAGACATGCTGTGGAAGAGAGACAGAGGTTAATAACAGATATGATTCAATGCAGAGAGGTCTATTAATACATAGTGAGTGAGAAAGGTGACTGGAAAGGAAAAACTCAATGCATCATGGGAATCCCCCGGCAGCCTACGTCTATTGCAGCATAACTAAGGGAGGATTCAGGGTCACCTGATCCAGCCCTAACTATATGCTTTAGCAAAAAGGAAAGTTTTAAGCCTAATCTTAAAAGTAGAGATAATGTCTGTCTCCCGAATCCAAACTGGAAGCTGGTTCCACAGAAGAGGGGCCTGAAAACTGAAGGCTCTCCCTCCCATTCTACTTTTAAATACTCTAGGAACAACAAGTAGGCCTGCAGAGCGAAATTGATTTCGATGGGACTACATATAGTATCAACAATCTGACTAACAGCTACTTCAAAGCTTGACTTGATTTGCTTCAAAATAAAGTTTTAGAGAGTTTATAACGTTTTTTTTCCTCCTTAGAAGTTACACTTCACTGTTTTGGCTGATAATAAGCATTCTTTTAGTGTTGAGTCTGTCTTGCAGTCCTGAGGGCACAAATCAGTCTGTGGATTCTTTAGATTATTAAACATGGTAAAAAGGCTGAAGGATAGCTAAGCAGTAGATAGACATCATTAAGAGAATGTCAGCCTCCATGGTTACTAGTTGTTACCAATGTGAACTGAATCTTGACTTCTGAAAACAGTGGTCTTTCTGTTTTTAAAAACCTAAGACTTCCAGTTTCTTCCTGTCAAAAGGGGTTTTTTATTTCCACTGTTATCAAGTGTCATAAAACGTCTGTATAGCAGACAGAGTGTGGACCCAAATGCAGGACTTTGGAGGCAGGAGAAGAGAAAGAGGAAGGAAAGCACAAAACTTGAAAACATGGAGCGGGGAAATGCACATCTGTTAGGGAGGATGTAACTAAGGAGATGGGAAAACAACAAGTACACATCAGAGCGGAGAGGAAACAGTTGGGAAACACAGCATGAACAAATCAGTAATAACAAGACAAGGGAAGTCAAAGTCAATACAAAGGACAAACGACCGGGCAGTCCTTTAGTAAATCCTATCACTGCCGAAATTCTGATCTGACATAATGGGTCATCTAAGTTTTATCACCAAAAAGATGAACTAATTTCTGTGTTATAATAATTCATGCTAAGTTCTTCCAAATGATCTCTCTTTCTTGAAATTTCTAAAAAGTGTATTTAAAGCTGTTTTTCTTTGGTTTTGCTGTTACCTGTGTATGACTTATCCTCCTTAAAAATACTGAAAAGAATGATGCAACAAGCTCAAAAAATAAATTAACTTCTGTGTAAGACAGGCGAGTTATGCTAACTTGTTTGCTACAAGTAAAGCTAGTTTAAGCTATTGTAAAGTTTGAATGTTGCTGTAAAACAACCAGAGGATGGATGAAGAGCTGAGGTGACACAAAGTAAAAGTTTGAAAGAGTCAAAAATGATTCAATTATGTGAAAAAGAGGCAGGCTTGAAACTCTGAGAGGCTGAAACTATTCAGGTTTGACTTGTTCATTTGAATTCACATTCACATGAGACTTGAAAAAATCTGTTTCTATTAGAGGGTCTAACACTGAAATTACAACCACTTATTAGATTTAAGACTCTGCTTACATTAGTAATGCTTCAAATCAATTTGTTTGTTGTTCTTTAACAGCATATTGTACATAGTAAAAACCTGAGATACAGAGCTTGGGATAGAGGCTTACTGGACAATCTTTCCTCTGAGCCCCTCAGCTCTGGTAGGCCAACAGCAGAAGACGAGTGCAAGCTGAAATTGTATGGTGAATAAAGCATGCTGTACTTGATGAAATAGTAAAATGAGAAGTTTCTCAGCGAGAGCAGACGATATGAAACACCTCAGCGTGGACACAATGATGTAAAAAGAGGGAAAGTTACCAGCAAGAGTAAGGAGATCCAGTCTGGAACCGCGTAAATGAAGCGTGACCGAAAAGATGCGTTGAACGTGATGCTTGAGAGCGATGAGGCTGACGGAGCCAATTTGAAAGACGCCATTGACATTCTATCACATCAGTTTGAGAGACAACAAGTTCCCCAGCACAGCTTTACTTCAGCTCTGCTTTTCATCAGCTGTGTTCGGATGTGATAATGAGCAAACACTGTAATCCCACCAATTAACTGTCAGTCGCGCCGACCCCCACGTTTCCTTGGCTTGTCTGCGTGAGTTTGATAATTGGGAGTTTGATGTATTCTAACACCAAATTTTCAACATGTCTGAGAAAAGTGTCGGAAACGTCAGAGAGCTCTTCCAGCATCAGCGAGAGACGCAGGGGTGGCTGACACCGCTCGGGTTTTTCTCTGAAACTAACGTTCACACTGTGTTTTATATGTGTTCACAACCACACAGCCCAACCTGTTTGTTTAGTTGGCTGTGGAGTTGACAAAAAAAGAAATTAAATTAAAAAGAAATTTAATTTCCTCTTTTTGCGTCTGCACACAATGTGGTTTTACTGTGCTCGTCTGGGGTCGCTCAGAGCACTTCAGCGAAAGTTTTTGACATCCAATGAAATCATGGCTTCTGAGTAAATATAAAAGAGATAATTAATATCTAACAGCCACTTACAATGTTTATACCCATGATAGAAGACTTTTTTAAAGCAAGCCCATCCAAGTTAGACTGTACGGAGCCCCTCTGATTACATGGTCCAAAAAATAAATAAATTGTGGCCACAAAATACTACTTCGGGGGCACAAAATTGGTATTACATGCCCACGAAATACTTATTTGTGCCCACAAAATACTATTTCGAGGGCACGAAATAGGTATAACGTGCACACGAAATGCTAATTTGTAGCCACGAAACTCTTGACCGATAACAGTTATCATTCCCAGGCCCTTGTAGTTGGTTGACAATAAAATCTATCCCGGCGTCCAGGTCGTACTTAGGTCTGTAAAGCAACTTGGCTCTCAATATCCTGTTTAAATGTCTCTCCGTAATAATGGTTCCTTGCATTGCCAGGCTTTTCAAAATGCATTTGTAGCTCATTCCAAGCCTAAAATAAAACTCAATCATACTGTCTCTGTCCATGGTGTATAGGTTTAGCCTACTCTTATGCTTATGTCTCTACGCAGCTGTCCAGGAATTGTATCAATATGATGTGCGCACGTTATCTATTTCGTGGCCACAAATGCGTAATTCGTTGCCACGTTATACCCAATTTGTGCCCACAAATTAGCATTTCGTGCGCACGTTATACCTATTTCGTGCCCACGAAGTAGTATTTTGTGGCCACAATTTATTTATTTTTTGGACCATGTCATCAGAGGGGCTCCGTAACACTGAGCTGTACCTCTTACTGAAAGCATCTCTATAGCATCTACTAATTAATATCAAGCATCAACTTTCAGTCCTGGACAATAACGCAACAAAGCTGCAGTTCCTCTAGTGGCCACTTGGGGCTCCAACAGTGAGTTAGTCCCCATAGACTCCTATGTTAATAAATCCTTTTACTTTACAGCACAAATAAACATGTGTACACGATTATTTTTTATTTACAAGCCACTTATTTAAATGTGCATTTGCATTATTAGGGACATCCTCTGAACAATGTTAGTTCTGGTGTAGTTTTCTGGAGCATTTTTGATGCAATCAGTCCATTTTCTACCAGTTATTAATATTTGTTATTTAACTGCCATCTTCATGACCCAATGCCCAAATCTTCCTCTCCCAGGCCACCTAATCCAGCTCTTCCAGCAGGACACTGAGACATTCAGTGTTAGATATGCCCAAAACAGCTCACCTCAACTCAGCACTCAGAAAGTGTCCAAGTCAGATGGTGAATCGCCATCTCTATACTGAGCTCTTCTTGAATGACCAAGCTCCTCTAAGGCTGAGCCCAGACACCCTTCAGAGGAAACTCATTTCCACAAATTGTGGCTGTCACGACCTGTAGCTCGACATGGCTGAGGGTAGTGGGATGAAAGCAGGTGTTTGTCTGTGTGTTTAATCCATACAGTCTGTGGGAAGAGCATGCTGGTGACTTATTACTCCATCCTTTGGTCCAAATATAGTCACTCCTGGCTCAAAAATTCAACATAGCAACTGCAAAAATGTCAGGGGTTCAAAACAGGACTTTATTATGGGTGACATCACAGTGGCTGAATCAGTCTTTTCTCTGTAGCTGTCACACTGTGGCATTAACAGAAGTTGTAGTAAGAGCTTGCGCAAACCACCTGTGGGTTCATTCATTGCTGAAGGACAGGCACCTGTGTTCATTTCCATTCATGCAGACTTACCAAGCAAAGCGTCCGTAAAGCTTTTATCATTTTTGAGACCACAGCTGAGGTTTTGATACATTTTGGGGTTTGCATTTTAAATGCAGCTAATCTATTTGGTGTAAAACTGCTTATTTTATACTTTGAGCAGCAACAGAATATTGTGTTGTCTCACTGATTCACCTTCTTTGTTCATTCGCCCTCCTCTAAGCCATTATCACTTTTATAGCAGGTTTTTTTTTAACGAGCCTCTCACGGCAGCCCACCAATTAAGCTTTGTACCGCATTAAAAGTCCTCACAGGCTGAAATAATGCTGCGCTGCACACGATCCAGCACTTCACCACCCATTCAGTCCATACGCTGCCTGCCTACCACCCACCCATAAAATATTAACACCTGCTGTCACTCCTGCAGCACTGCAGCTCCTGTGAGGTCCACTTAAAAATCCACACTGCCACAAACAGACCCAGCCACCAACTTACCAAGCTCTTCCCGTCTGCGTCTCTGTCACAGGCATCCAGCTGTTTGCATCTTTTACGTTGAGGCTGAATCATTCATGAGCTGAAGACGGGTTGTGTTTACAGTCCCACTCCTGCGTTTGACACAGACAAATGGCAATGAGGGAAGAAAATGCTCTTTATTACTCGTTAAGTACTGTCTTGCCTCAGTCATTAACGTCTCTCATAGACAGGTTTACCTTCACATTAAATATTAACGTAGGAAATGGAGCAAAGAAAGTGGTTTTCTGAAGTGCCGATTCTGCCACAGGGACTGTGAAATACCCACTCTTAGGCGGAGCTCCAGAGTCATGACATTTAAAATGAAAGAAAGCTTCTGCACAGCCACACCACCTTAAATTAACTTCATCGATATATCTATAAAGTGGAATCATTTGCACTATTAAAGTGGCTTTGACACCAAAACAGCACTCAGAATTTAGCAGTCACAGTCAAGTCTTCATTCAGTCTAAGACAATAAAACTTAACAGACTTGTGTCAGTCATTAGAGACTCAAGATGAAGGTATTGTATTCAAACTTGTGTAAGCTCTTCTAAGGTTACTACTTTAATGGCAAAGATCCTTGAAATTTTACCCCCTGTTCCTGTGAATTGAGTCCCCAGGTATTTAGCTTCTAGTTCCAGGGAACAAATCCATGAAGCTGGAAACCCTTTACATCTCAAGACTTTTATTTCTTTTTTTATACAAGTCTTAAATACATTAAGAAGCTACAGCAAATCTGTTGGAAATCAAACATGTGAGGACCTTATCTTCCGCGATTTTAATTCCAGAGTTTTGAGCGAGACCTTTAGTGGAGCTCCAAGCACTGCAGCATGATTCAGCTTATACATGATGTCTTGCCACTTTCCTGTTTAATAAGGAAGCATGTTTGAATGAAAGATAACAAATGTCCCCTCCTGGGACGATGCGCTGGGAGTGCGCCCATCTATCAGGGCCTGTAAGGAGAGGATCACAAATGTCCTCTCAGCGTGCAGTCGGTCTGCTCGCTCAAAATCCACTAAATGAGCGATCACATCCCTGCTTTGGGAGTGAGTGTGTTTCTTATTCGATGGTTTTAATTAAAAGGAAGATATATGTAAATGCTCCAGACCACCAACGTGCAGGTGATCTGGAATCAAACGCTGCATGAGCAGCAGCAGAGAACTGTTGTTGTTTTTGCCGTTGTTGGTGCCAGGAAGTCCCTTTCTCCCCGACTAAACGTCTGTGCCGTGTGCCAGAGCTGTGCCTCGTCTTAATTCACTTAATCAAAACTCCCCTTCAGTTCTCTGCTGATTGTCGGAAGAACGGGGATTAGAAAGTTGCATCTGGGCTTTGTGGATGCCTAAATTTTCCAATTTCCGACAAAGTGAATTACTATGAAATTTATTTTTCCTTCCGCTCTTGGTACCTTTTGTTTCCAAGACAATGCAAAGTAATATTCTACAAATATTGTTCCCTGCCAGAATCATTTCAGACAATAGCATAATCCTCCTCATACCTTTGCAAAAAAAAAGAAAAAGGGTGGAAATATTATCCATTATATTTCTATTGCAGGCGCTGGCTGTGCTAATCCCCTCTGTTGTACAGTCTGTGTACATCAGAGCTGAATGGTTTCATCCTGGCCTCGAGCCCAGGAAGTCAGTGGCTCATCTCCATCCTCCTCAGAGACACACCAACACACACACACACACACACACACACGCTCATCCACTCACTCTCTCTCTCTTCACCCTCTTTTCGTCCCATGTCTCTACACAGAAATCGGAATACGTCACCCCCACCCCACCCCACCCCACTCGATGTGACGGTGCCCCCACTCCCTGCCAAACACCAGGCGGTGCAGCTTTGAATAGGACCTGGGTTGCTTTTTTCTGTCAGAGGCTGGCACCTCTTCTGTCCCTGCTGTCACCGAGGCTGATGTCCTGGGCCAATGCCACCTCAAACCCAGTCCTTGCATCACCTCCCTCCTCTTCGATCTTCCTCTACTTCTCTCTGTCCCTCATTCCTTTTCTTCCTCTGTCTCTTTGTCCATCTTGCACAGGGCGCTGAAAGATTTGGCTTCAAAGTGTTTCCACCATGACAGGCTGCTGTATGCATGCATAATTGTGGGAAAGGAGACGTCCGAAAGGCTCCTCTCTGTGAACAGGTTCTGTCAGCGGCGAGGAGATGAGACAGGCTGAGAGGGAGAAGGGACAGAGGGAAGCAGAAAGCTCCCCCGGGGCGGCAAACATTAGGGGATGGTGTGGAAACAGCAGTGGAGGAGGTCGTTTTCAGATCCCGGCCTGACTCTGATTCTGCCTGACGCTAACAGTATCGTGTTGTCATGGGAGCGTAGCTCGCCATCCAATGCTCCAAGTCCAACAAAAGTGTCAGACAGACAAGTGTGAGGAAGGAGGGTGAGAGTCGAGTGCAGCAGGACGAACTGGTGCCAAAAAAAAAAAAAAAAACAGCCAAAAAAATAAAAGGCAGCACACGACAGGAACCCAACAGCACAACAGCTCAGCGTGACACAGATTTAAACTCTCAATCATCACCAGCATCATTGGGGGTGGTTACTGAGAGCATTACAGTGACTTCTTGGGCTAATTTTAACAGTAGCTTTGCAATATTAACAGCTCAAATGAATCCTTTTTTTAAAAATTCACCAACCTGAGCTTTAAGCTGTAGGCGTGATGATTCCTGTTGTTTACAGAACATTTTTGGACATTTTTTGTGTTATTCCTGTGTTCAACACATTTAATTTCACTTCCTGTTTTACTCTGAAGGTTAGGTTTTCTCACATGTCTCACTTTGGTTTTACTTCCTGGTTTTGTTCCTCCCTTTCCTTTCTATATGTGAGTTTCCTCTTGACGTTGTCTTATTGGATTTTTAAATAAAGGTGGATTTTTGTTTTTTCTATTTGTTTCCCAAGTTCTGGTTAAAACACAACATTCCGCGTTTAAACTTCTTCACAGAACAGAATCTGTCTTTTTAAGAAATTATTATTATTATTATTATTACTGGATCTTGCCACTAGATTATATATATATATAACATGAACATTTCTTTTACAGCTGGTTTAAAAGGCTGCTGCTCCTGACTTCTGATAGTTACACTTAAGTGTGATCATATTTCATCTGCTGTTAAATCATTGCACTGGCTTCCTGTTAAGTTCAGGATCAATTTCAAAATGCTGTTGTTCACATATAAATGCTTGCATGGGCTCACTTAAGATTATGTATCAGATATTTTCTCACTTAGATCCACTGATCCGCAGCTTCTAGTGACTTCAAGTTTGTTATTGGCTTTTACAGGTGACTAAAAACTGTTATATTCACCTCAAAACTCAGGAGTTATTTCCCTCTCCCTCTTCAGATTAGGTCATCTTCTTTACTGACAGTCTTCAAATCCCACTTTATCTCATTAACATTCTCTTTAGACTCTCATTAGAGCTCAGACAGATTAGTTTCAGAATAATGACTGTGTCATTTTTACCATTGTATCTTTTCATTATTATTATTTTTCATTGTTCTTAATCACAGCAGACATCGACTTGAGTGTGCATTAGGACATTCAGCAAAGTTTTCCAGCTGTTTCTGACTACCAGATTATTGTTCCTGCATGTTCTGCTTTTTCTGAATAGTTTAGGTCTCTGCTCTTTGCTTCACCCCTTTCTTGCTTATGCTTGCGTTTGCTGTCTCCCTTTGTGTGTTAAACCTTTGCCTAAAGTTAAACTTTTCTGTAGTCTTCTCCATTTAAGTCATGGTGACAGACTGATTTGCACATTGAACAATGACACAAAAATGCTGCAATGTGATGCATGCAGGTCCTGACTTAACTTCACTATGTGACTTGGCACAGAAATTGGTTGTTTAAGCACTGGAGTTTGTGTCATCATGATGTCATTGTTAAAAAAGCAGAAATGCAATAAAGTGCAGTAGATGACCCAAGCTTAGAGCTCCCAAGGTATCCTTCATCAGATAAATGGGACTTTTAGGTTTATATGCCATTGCATGTCATTAACTTTTGTCTACTCTCTCCCAGAGTTTATGTTTTGTCATGTTTATTATTCATTCTGAATTAGTCCTTAAGTGCTGCAGTCAGCTTATTTTCCACCTATCTTTAAAAACTACTTCTTGTAATCAACTTTAAACTTGCCCAATGTGTTGTTGGGAATCTGAGCTGGGGCAGTGCAGAGTATGGATTAACGTGTCTCATATTTTGGCAAAACTGGTATGTTAGTGACTTTTTGAATAAACTAAAAGCTCTAAGAACTATTCAGATAAAACCCTTAGCCTCTTTGGGCTTTTATTAAAATGTGCAACACCTCTTTAAGTTTTTTAAAAATTCACAGTCTAACTGCAGCTGAGACCAAATATTTGAACACTTCATAAAAAGATCACTCTGTAGTTGAGATTTCAGTGTGACCATTAAGCTCAGTATCAGGACTTTTCGTAGCATGTTGCTATATTAGTCGTTAATATAGCAACATACTAATGACTAACCTCTTGTTAGTTGTGGATGGGTCATCTTTTGGGTGTCTGTCTCTGTCCATTAGGGATCCTCAAAACGAACTTTCATTAAGAAAATACCAGGAACCTAACCAAAGATCTGGAACTGACCACCTGGTAGCACATGATAAGTGCTAACTTCAAAAATTTTTCAAATGTTATGTTCAAAGTGAATCCGTATTGTATTATACAAATACAACATGTTGAGTCAGAACATGGTATATTATATTATATTATCCCGAAATTTGCTAGCTAACACCCTGCAAACGTCTAAGTTTTCTAAAGCTTGTAAATCACTCTTTTCATGGACTTTGTCGTAGCTTCAAAAAAAAAAAAAAATAGCCAAAATGATCTTTTTACTCAGGGTTTATTGATGTTATTAGTCATGGCTGCAGCCATGACTAATAACATCAGAGTTAACAAGCAGATATCTGTCCTCTTTTAAAACAATCATTTTATGACTGCCTCATTGGTACTTGTAAACCTTAGATACAAAACTGTAACGGGTGTTCACCTGTCTCTGAATGTCTTCTGAATTAGTTGGTTAAATTCTTTTTAGTAGCCGTTTGAGTTGAGTTGAATATCTTGAACTGAAGATGTTCAAAATCTCATCAATAGAAATGTGAAAGATATGATGAAGCTCCTTGAATTAAAATATGAATTAGTGAAGGACACTGCCACATAGCCTTAGCAGTAATCCAATATATAGTGTAAAGCAGTAGATGCCGCATCCCGTGAATAATGGCTCAATGGTCACAGCATGTATCCGCTGAAATAAGAGCAGAAAAATAGAACAGAAATGAATAGCAGACATTGATTTTTGTGTGGATAATGTAGACTACAAAATCAGAAGAAAGATGCGTTACATTAAGCTTTTTTTTCTGCCATTATTCCTTGCAGATGACTTTTTACAAAGGCCCAAATGTTAAAATCACAGATAAGTGTTTTGGTGCAAGCAGAGAAGAGAGGCCACTGGGTAATCCAGCTAAGTTATGCGCTTCAGGTCTCTGTTTTCAGGGCCAGCAAGTCAGCCGGTCATCCAACCAGCCAGTGGGCCAACCAACCAACCGGCCCAGAGTGCCCCTGGTGCCACTTAAGAATCATGGGAAAAGAATGTTCTCAGCTCTTTTCTGTCCTGATTATATCTGATGTGAAGGAAATGGAGGGACTCTGGGTGCATGCCAACCCTGCAGCGCCCTAGGGAGAGGAGGAGGGAGGTGGTGGGCAGGAGGGGACAGAGCAAGGGGAAATGTGGGAGATGGGGGCAGTAAGCATGAGGAGGAGAAGGGAGGGAGGCATGGGAATGAGACAACAGTGGGGGGGCAGAGGACCTCCAGGGACCAGAAGGTTGGAAGGGGAGCAGCGAAATTCATCAAGACCAGTGAGAGGAAGAGGATGGATGTGGAGGGGGGTAGACGGGGTATTGGTTCTGGCCCAGAAAAGGACAGATGGTACATAACATGACAGGACTTTTTTTTTTTTCTTTTAGGCTCGGGGACATGCTGCCCTTATCGAGTCAGCCTTGCCCATAACATCCTTCCCAGACAGAGAGAGAGATGGAAAAGAAGAGGCTGGTGCAGAAAGCTAATGGAAAACGTGACTAATCATAAGATCTCTGATAAGAGCATAGTCAGCAGTAACCATGCCAACAACCTTGAATGCATTTTTTCATTTTCTTTTATAATGGTACATCTTAGCAGCAGAAAGACCCAGGGCCAAATATCATTTAAAGCATACAGTCATACAGCTTTGATAATTAGCCACCAGTAATGTGATATAGTCTCAGAGAGCAGCAGTGACATTAGACATGGTGTATTGAGTTGAGTAATGTCAATATAGAAAATGGATGCTGCAACAATACATTTTGCTTCCCTGTTATTAAAGCCCTAAGTGGCTCCCATTAAATTGCTTGATACTGCTTTTTGTTGAATGGCATCTTCACTATGGTAAGGTCACCTGGCTTTACAGGCCAAAGCTGCTGTTCTAGTTTTCTTCATACTGAACAGTGTAAGTGATGCATTGTTGCTCTTGCTATTGTTGCTTTCATTCGTCACAAAGTTCCAATAAAGCCTCAGTTATGGTACAGTGATTGTGATTTAAGGTGAAGGGCCAAATACTATGCTCAGCAATCTTGTGTAATGTTTACTGTAGTCAGCATGCTAACGTTAGCTAATTAGCACTAAAAGTGGGGCTGAGGCTGATGGAAAAGCACTTAAACATTGGATAATTATGGCCTGAAGATGGTACGGCACTAAATGCAGTGTGTGTCTGTCAGGCTGATGAGACATCTCGACAACACAAACACTTTTTCATGGTCTCCAGAGGATTAATTGTAATGACACTGGCTGTTACCGGATGTTTACAGCCCACTCACTCATAGAGAGTGCAGTTAAATTTCAAGTGGAAACCTCTGCCGGTGAAAAATGAATCATCAAATTAGTCCCTCTAATGACCACACGGGGCTCCTAAAGCGAGTCAGTCCCCGTAGACTCTCATTTAAAATGTTGAATTTTATAGCAAATATAAGCCCAATTGTTGTTGGAGGAGATGACAATACAGGCGACTGTAGCTAGCTATAGCTAGGTATCGGATAGGCTTCAACTCAGTTAACTGGAGTCCGTGAACTGGACTTCTGTTTGTTGTATTGCAGCCTTTTAAAGCATATATCTGACACATGTTATGGCTGCTGTGTAGTTAATTTTATTCTCTAGTTTTGATTGGTGAAATTGTATTAGTTTCTTTTTTGCCACCGGTTAACAGATATCCATGTCTGTGTGATGCACTTTGTTTATGGAGGCAGTTTGCTAGCATTAGCTGAGCTAGCATAACTTAGGATTGCTCTCTTTTGTTCTTTATAGTAGGAACACCAAGATGGCAGCAGCTAATATGCTTCTAATAGGCATCAAAATTTGACTGATGGGTGATGTCCTGTTGACTAGGTCAGTTTTTTTATATGCTGTCTAAGGGAAACCTAATGACATTATATAAAAGACTAATGTTAGCATCAAAAAGAGTAGCTGGTGTTATGGAACGGCTGTGTGCAGGCAGGAAAAGGACCCAAAGTGCAGACTAGGGAGACAGACGTGAACTCAAAAAACAGCTTTAATGCTGAACTCAAAGTAACAAACTTCCAAAGTACAAACATTACCGCAGGCAGGGAAAACCAAAACACACAGCATAAGTGAGGGTAGATAAGAGTAGATCGCGACACTGACAAACTGAAACACAGGGCTTAAATACATAGAGGGAGCAATCAGGGAATGGGCAACAGGAGGGAGACACAGCTGGGGCAAATCAGGCCTAAGAGACAAGGGGAAGCAAAACCAGACACATTAACATGAGACATGGACTTTCAAAGTAAAACAGGAAACATAACACAGACTCACAGGCAAGCACTATAACAAAGGGAACAGAGACGTGGGACCAGGGCAGACACAGACACTGACTGGACGTGGGGATACTGCAGACAGGGGAGACAGCAACTATGGAACACAGACAGAAAACCAGAACACTAAAACTCTAACCAAACCCCACCCAGAGAACCTAAACTAAGAATAATCCTAAAACCCATAAAGCAAAGCTAGAATATAATGAAATAACAAAATCAAAGAAACAAAAACACAAAACACTGGGTCGACGACCCAGGGACCCTAACAGCTGGGGGTGCTGTATAACATTAGTAATCCAGTTTTCCATGTAGTTGTCACTGCCAGCAGTACTATACATGTACTGTATGTACTATGAACAATCCACTGTTGTTGTGACTTGCTACAGCAGTAATTGTGTCACTGCTAGATGGTGGAGGGACAAAAATCGGTCATAGGATTCGACTCTAACGAGTTCTTCTTTTGGTATATCCATCCATCCACTTTTCCAATTCAGGAAAGGCTGTAGTCAATCCTATCTGTCATCGGCTGAGAGGTGGGGTACACCCTGGCCAGGTTGCCAGTCTTTTGCAGGGCTAACACAGAGACGTGCAACCATTTGTGTTTACATTCACATTTCGGTACAATTTAGAATCACCAGCCTAACATGCATGTTTTTGGACTGTGGGAAGAAGTCAGAGTACCCAAAGAGAACAAGGAAAAGATTTGACTGGATTTATAGGTGGATTTCTTATATATGGACAGTGTTAGCGACTGCAGTCCTGACATTCAGGTTGCACTTTAGTGTCAGGGATAGTAATACATCAAACCTTTTGTGCAGAGGCAGAGTTCAGAAGTCCAACGCAGAAGTTATCAAACTGCTGCATAGTGGGGCTCAGGGATGAAGTCAGTATAGCCAACTGTATATGACACCAGTGGAAACACAAAAGGTGCCTTTGCTTGATGTTTGAGTTTCTGGGCTGTTCTTTTCAAAGTACTTTGGATAGACTGTATCCTGCATTCATGTGAAGTGGACTGAGTGGGCTGTTAAGAAGAGAGAAACAGACTGTGAATGTGACAGTCTGCTCTTCCTGGAACTTGTGTGTCAGTGCGCTGCACTCCATTATGTCTCCATCAGGGCTGCCTGTGCTCACATTTCTTATAAATCACGTATAGGGTAATTCAATGTCAGGAAAAGAGATGAACCCTTCATTCCCCAAGAGCCAATGACACACGCTGAAAGCAGTGGTAGAGGCAGAGGAGCTCAACGATCATGCAAAAGTAAGAGCGAGTATATTATTTGAAGAATACTGTTATGGATGTCCAAAAAAGTTGATTCTGTTCATCTGGACGTAGTGTCCAGATGAACAGAATCAACTTTTTGAGATTTTCTTACCTGGATGATTGAACATGCATCAAGACACTGTTATAGATGAGAAAGTTAGGACTACCATACAAACTGTGATGATATCATTTTACTTGGCCAATCATCTTTATACTTCCAAATTATACAATTATACAGGTGCATTGTATAGGTTTGGTGAACATGACCTCATTCTTAGACTTATATAAAAAACATGGACTTATTTCCAGATGGATTGTCAGATGGATTTACTACAGATGTTATTTTTGCAACCAAAGGCTGTTAAAATTGATAAGCGCTTTACATGCCAAAACAGTACAAGTGTGCAAAAGGTCACATTAACAAGTGTCTCACAAAAAAAGAAATTCATTAAGATAACAGAATTCAAGAAAAGCATCAAAAAGTTAGCACCACTTAGTGAAGATTACAGAAACTGCAGGTTTTGGTACTTCTGCACTGGTTTAATTTCTTTTAGCCCTTGTACCTTGTGCATGATTTATCTCAGCATGCAATGAGTGATCGGCAGAATATGCTTCAAACTCACCAGTTGGTAATAATCAACAGCTTATTGAAAAAGGTGGCACTTATGCACATATGGAAGCTCAAAATAATTTGCTATAGATCTGCTGCTGCACGCTTAACTTTGTTGGACAGAAACTATGTGTGTATGAGAGTAAATTCAGACCAAACACATACCAGTGTGAACTGCATGCCTATCAGGTTTCTGTGATACACATCTATATGCACTAAGAGAACCTAATCCTATATCTGATACGGTGTACCGTAATGGCTTGTACCTATAGTTAATTCAGTCAGATAAAGGCCATTACAAGAGGGTCACTCAGCCACTTAACCATCCCCTTACTGATGTCCATATATATATTATGAAGTGTAGGCTAAGAAGAGCGAAAACAAGTCAATAAAAAAGAATCTGTGCAGTCTGACAGAGGTAGTGAGTATCCACTTGTTTTACTGGAGGCTAGGCATGTAAATCACTTTTATCATGTGGTGCTCGCTTGTTGGGCTCTTATGACCATAATCTAATCTTATTAGGAATGGAGAATAATGGAGTAGAGTAATGTAAAAAGAAGAAAGAGCTGAACAAGAGAGGAACAATCTAGCCTACTCAAAATAGTCTTAAACAAATGGAGTTTTGTTGTTTGATGGCAGATGGTAGATTTAAAACCTAAAAAGCTGCATAATGTACGGTAATGAATGACGAATAGTCTTCTTACTTTAGAATGTACTGCTATAAAATTATAAATGTTTTTAGAAAATGTGTTTTTTAAGAAAAAAAACAGGAAATGATGCCCAAGAAAAGCACTCAATTCTGCAGACAGCATGCACATCTTTATCTCGAACAGTTTGTTTTTCAGTCTGAAATGAGAGTCTATGTGAAACAGAAGGCAGGCTCATTTAGGCGCAACGCTCTGCAGGAATCTTGGAAGGTGCCTCGCTTTTCTTTCTGCTCTAATAAAGAGAAGCAGAGCAGGTGAAGGAGAAGAAAGAGGCAGAGGTTATTATATTGAGACTGAAAAATCTCAGAAACAGTGTGTTTTAGTGTTTTTATCTTCCCGTGTAGAGGTTTACTCTAGATATGCCAGTTTCCTTCTGTAGAAAATGATCTTGTTAGGTTAATCTGCAATTCTGAAATGTGTTTTGTGCGTGCGAATGTGAGAGTGTGTGGTGGACTTGAAGGTACCATGCTTTTCACCTTCCGTCAGTCAAATAGGCTCTAGGTTAGGGTGGATCATATTTTGATTTCCAAAAAAGAGGACACTTGGCTCAGTCATGAAGAACTTGCTTAACGAAACATATTTAATATATTTAAACAATGCCTTCTCTGGGCGGTTAATGAATTGTGAAATAAAATATGTCATATAGGCTTTTACAAGTCAACAAGTGCAAAAAATAACTTAAAAGCCTCTGGAATTAAATGATGGTACAGAAATAATGCCTCATCTGCATGAGAAAAATTACCAGTACTGGGTCGGTACCAGGTCTGAAAAATCGGCCCACCAGATATTATAGGAAAAGCCATAAAGCCTTTGAATGAAAACAAACACTGTTGTGACAGTGTTGTACACAGTCTTGTTGGTATATGTATGATTTCTATAAATTTTACATCAGATAAAAACTTTGGTTGTAAGATTCAGATAATTATTTAATAACAGCCAGATATTTTAAATGAGAATGAGAAAGAAAAGTATTTCTTTGTGCCCCCCTTTCCCTGTTAATGCCCTACCTGCTCCCCTGGCAAAGCTTTGCTAGACCCGCCCCTGCACAGTTACCAGCTTACTTACAAAAGGATCCTGGTGTCATTTTTCTCTTACAAACAGTTCATAACTTCCCTTCAACTCATTCATGTCACCTAAAAGGTAAACCTGTTTCTCCATCACCTGTTGAGCTCTGATGATTCAGTAAGGACACCACAGATACAAACCGATATCATGACCAGCAGCTTTTACAGCTGTGGCTCCTGCAAACATCAGCTGATACTAGAAAGTAATATTAAATACATTCTAACAACAGCTGATCAAGCTTAAACGTGCTGCTGTTGTTTAGTGCGACATCCGCTGGTTTCCTCTTTCTGGCGCAAAGTGGGCGATAAACAAACAAGAGAGACGGGACTTGCGTCAGAAATACTGATCAGCTGATCATTGATCAGTTTCATGATTAAAGTAGCAACAGGAGAGGGAGGGGGAGAAAATGAGAGAAGAAGAGACAGCTGTGCAGCGTAAAGACACAGAATAACTCCAGCTTTTTCCATTGAAGCTGACAAACTGTGTTCCTTTTCAGCTCAATACGAAACGCGTAATATTTTCTCTGAATATGGGACAATTCCGTTTTTTACAGGACGGTTGGCAACTCTACTAACTAACCTTATGAATAAAATAAAGTTCACTATCAGTAACATCATAGCACCCACCCAGCTGTATAGAAACTCAATCATGCTAGCTAGTACACAGTACGAGTTATTATTTAACTGATTGTAAAAAGTTAGCACAACGAAAATAAACTACACCTAAACTTGGTTTATATCTGACCCAGAAAGACTGCAGGTCGCCTCGAGTCTCTCCTCCTCCTGCCTCCCCTTTCCCTCATCCACCTGCTGGCCTCTGTGGAGGCTCCGCCACAGCCACCACCAAATAACTGAGTTATTTTTACACATCGGCCAGCATCTGGCCAATCCACCACCTTTCATTGTTTATACCGTTACAAAAAAAAAACAAAACAAAAAAAAAAAAAACATCGGCCCATACAAACAAAAAATCACCATCGGGCATACTGGGATGGCCAGTCCAGTACTGGGTGGGTACGAGGGAAATTTATTTTGCTGTTCGTCTGAAAGATGCACTTGCGCTTTGGGATCTTTTAAACATCATTAGGCGCGTTGCTGCGCGCTGTCTGTCCCGTCTGTGAGCGCAGAGCAAGTGCTCACAAAGCAGCAGTTTGGGGATGACGTCACACACATGGGTCCTCTGTCGGACTATAGGAAAACCCTAATATTTTTATCAATCTCGAAAATCCCCTCAAACCCTCAAACATTATGGTTCACTTGTATTTGCTGTTTTAAGCATAGATTTCTGCTCATCTGCTCTATGCCCTGACCTTCCTGTATCTCCCTACGCAGCTCCTTGATTGAACTCTTTCTCTGGGCTTCAGACTGATCCCCAGAACCTTTGTGCCTGAGCTCTTCACATTTTTTTATTATACATTGATTTCTGCAAGGAAACAGATCAGGAGTGAATATCTTTCACTGACGAAATCATCCGAGCAGTTTTTTTATTACCCTTACCCCCTTTTTTGGTCACAGGTGTCTTCAACAATTTGCACACGATGCCTCTCTTAGCACCGAGTCTAGCAAAATGTGAGAGGAATTGTGATTATTTAATTGACTGAAGGGTTCCTGTTGAAGAAATATCAATAAACCACCTCATATCCACCTAATCCCATTCAGATTCAAGATATCCAGTATGATGGTTCATCTGTTTGGTCCAAGTACTTTTTCAAAGTTCGATATTTTGATTGATACTGACATCATACAGATATTCTCACCTGAAAACAGTTGGGAGATAGACTTAGTAAAATTAACAAAGAAAAACCCACAAATGCACAAACTCCTGTAATAATAGTAAACCTTGTTGGTAACCCAGTCAGGGTATACATCACAGAGCTCAGCTGTAATCCCTGAACAGGATCAATTCTGAGTCCCTTCTTCTTTGCAAGTGGTGATGAACCTTTTGGCAATGACAATGATGTCTGCAAATGACATAGTGATCTGTAGTGAGAGTAGGGAGCAGGTAGAAAGAAGTTGGAGAAGTGGAGGTATTCTCTGAAGAGAAGAGGGATGAAAGACAGAAAACGTGTCAGTGAATTAGAGAAAAAGATAGAAAAGATAGAAAAACAGATAGAAACGTGAAGATGCAAGGAGTAGATGTAGGGAAAGTAGATGAGATGGATACCTCGAATCAACCATCCAAGTCAACAGACAGCAGAGACAAGTGTCAGGGGTGATTTTTGACAGAAGGATACCATCAATAGAGCAAAAGAAGGTTTACAAGATAGTAGAGAGATGTGCTACGATGTATGATTTGGAGACAGTGGATACCGGCAAAAAAATACAGGAGGCCGAGCTGGAGCTGACAGAGTTGAAGATGTTGAGGTTTTCATTTGGCATGACCAGGAACGGAAATGAGGAGCAGCTCAGGTTAAATATTTGAAGGTGAGGCTCAGATGGTTTGGACATGTGCATAAGAGAGATAGTAAATATACTGGACAAAGCATGCTGAATATGTAGCAGCCAGCATTAGGAAAAGAGGAAGATCACAGTGGAGGTTCGTGGAGTGGGTGAATATGGATATGCAGAGGGTTGCTGTGACAGGGGAGGATGCTAGGGATAGAGATGTTGTCAGGTGAACTGCTGTGGCAACCCTTAAAGGGAAAGTCCAAAAGAAAGAGACTGCAATGATATTATCAGTATTTCTTGGATTGTATTAAAGGATGAGGAAACAACATGCTCTCGGGCCGTCTCCATCATAACCGCGAGCAGTTTCGGCAGGAGGCACAGCTTTGCTGCTTCATTGGTTATCTGGGAGTAGCTCCTGCATGTGTGTGTGTGTGTGTTTAGAGAGTTTGGTGAGGGGACTCATTATTAAGATCTGCGGCTAATTGAGGAGATATCACAGCTGTGTAAATTACAGATGACCTTTGTGTTCGCATGTACACAAGCCCTCAAGAACAGCCTGTTGTATATGGGAGGTTATTTTCCACCGTCAATGTGTCAGTGTGTGCGTTTGAGAGAGGGAAACAGAGTAGTCGGTAAAGAAAACAAAGAGGTAAAGTCAGCTTTAAATTGTGCTGTCCTGCACACTTTGTAAAATATCAAAAGTCACTTCTTCTTGAAACGTACAGAAAAGTGCGATCGTGTACTTCTCAAAACGAATCACTCAGCTTTCAAAAGACGCCCAAGTTGAAGTGTCTGAATGATTCACTCTTTTCATTGTTGTTGTCGCAGCAGTTTGGAGACTGAATAAGTTTCCTCCCGCACTGTGACTGCCTTACAACTCCACTGTAGAATATACTACTCAGACTTTAGCCAGAGAAGAGTTAGAAGTAAAACCAGAAAATACCAAGAAGAAACGCACAGTATGTGATTGACTTTAAAACATCTAAATGGATTCTTCTCTCAGCTCAACATATTCATTTATTCAGACATTGTTTTTTATTATTAACTGATCTGGGCAAACTTTTATTTGTAGTTTGAGTAAAAAAGCTTCCAGGGAAGAACACTGCAAAATAATTTACTCTATACTGCTGCCTCAATCTCTCTTGTATTTCCATCCCTCTTTTTATGACCTTAAAGCAAATCTACTCCGGTTTCTTTCATTCCCTGTCATCTCCTGTTCCAAAGGTGGATGTTCATATGAAATAGTATTAAATATGTTTCTAATAATGAGCTCAGTGTATGTACAAGTAATCCCCAAAAGTCAAAATCTCAGACTGTTCTAAATGCTCAGTTTCACCGTTGGATCTGTATGATATCATTGAGAGGGGCTATCCTTAATATCCTTAATATGGTCATTTCTGGCACAGAAGCCCCGCCCACCTAAACCGGCAGCCCGTCAGAAGAAAGCCGTCTAAAGGGGAGTGTGGCCTTAAAGGTGTAGGAGCTACAATGTCTTATTTCAGACTGAGGATGACTGGACCACTGCACTGAGCCCAGTATCAGATAAAGAAGGATTATTATGAACCCTGAATAATGCAAAGCTAATCTACACCCATCGTTCTTTTTCTCTGGTCTTTCTGCATGATCTTTAATTCATTTTTTTTTGCTGGATAAAAGGACATTATCCAGATATTTTTTTTTTAAATAGGTTTCTTTTCGGATAAAGTCCAGGTGTTCAGACGACATTCATGGAGGATACTGATCAGACTGTCAGTCTGTGTGATGCAGCCATACAGCTTAAGGATGCAACTTGCTAAATGTAATTCTCCATCTTCTTGTCTCAATATTGTCTCTTCTGAGTCCTAAAACCCAATATAGTTGTGGCTAAAATGCTAACATCTTGGCTTCAAGATACCAAGAAACCAATCGTGGTCATATCCATCTTTTATCTACAGTTTATGACCCTTTTTTTTTTACAAAGCTTCATTCATATCTATCCCAATCTTAGTTGTTTTAAGAGCAATAGGTAGTTGAATTAATGCATGAATAATGTCATCTCGGCTTGTTAAGGACCTGAGTTTTGAGTTTTAGGCTTAACCTTTTATTTCTCTTATCATAGTTTCAATTGCTTTGTATTTAATTTGATTAAAATGATCTGAATGCAGCTTATACATGAATTATAAATGCATGTTTCCCCCTGGATCTCGCTGCACATTGACTGGCCCTGGTTGTGCTTGACAGGCGACAGGAGCTGAATCAGTCGCTGTGGCCGTTCCCAGCAGAGCGCCTCAGCCAGCTGCTGCAGCTGAAATGAGCTCCATGCCTGCACAACGATGCTTTCCCCGCGGTTCGAGCATGGCTGGCTTCACCGTGGAGTCCCAGGTTTAAACACAGATGCCTTGCTTCTGCAGCATATGTGCAGGTATTGTTTTTATTTATTTTTTTATTTGCAAGGCTCCAAACACCAGTGACAGTATTCGAGCCCTTCCATCCTCCAGAGGAAGCAGCTGGCTCAAAGCTCCAATATGTCTGAGGCTGAGCTGTCATTTTACAACCATCATCTTTATTGTCCTCATTTCATCATTTTATTCAAACTGCAACTTAATCTCACATTTTCCCCTCTTTTCTATCATTTCATTGTGATCTTTGTCTGTGCTTATCTCCTCCCATCTCTTCGCTCGCTTCTCTCTCGCTTTGTGCATATGCTATCCTTATCACAATCCACTCATATCCCCTTTTTCTTTTCCTGTCTTTTATACCCTCCATTGGCGCTATCTGTGCTCCTCTTTACATCTAATGTCACACAGAGGGGGAGATAAGAGAGACTCGGATGATTTATGTCTGATACAACCTCTCCATTGAGCCCCATTGATTTCCAGCTTAGTGAAATGTCATAGATGTGTGATAGTAATCAAATCATACATCACAGGGTGCTGAAATGTCACTTTAAGGGACGTGACAGATCTACTCATCCCGATGCTACAGTCTTTTTTTCATTTGTAGACAGATTTGGGTGGGAAATGGAATGCATTTGCATAAAAAAAGTAAAAACCCAAGAAAAATAACTTTTCACATCCCTCCTTCAATTCCTTTCCAGTATGCATGCATCTGTATTTGAGCCACAACTTTGTGAATGATAAAAAAAAGAGTTGAGGGTTTTCTCGGGATAGCAGTTAGTTTTAAGAAAAGAATGATTAATTCTGTTTGTGACTGAGGTTTCAGGTCAGGTGGTGAATGGCGGCGGATGACCGCTCTGCAATCAGCAGTGACAAAGAAATTCTGTCACACAAGAACGAAAGAAGAAAAAAAAACGTGAGAGAGTCGAAGTGTTGAAGTGATTTAATGAGGGATTTTTTCTCTCCCTCACACAGAGTCCATGTGGAGATGAGCTCAGCCTCGCACCCTCATTTAGGCTGAGACAAGGTGATAATTAAAGTCACAGCCTTGGCTCTGCGTGCATCTGCGGTGTGTGTGTGTAAGTGTGTCAAAATGTGAGGGTGTGCGTGCAGCCGTGTGTGGTGCTTTGATTGTGAGCGACGTGTGTGTACGTGTGTTTCTGTGCTGCATTTGTGTGTAGACAGCAGACAACAGAGTTGCTGGAAACAAGACAAATTTAACAAATCAAAGACATTTCACTGACAGGTGTGTAAGTGCAGATGATTTTTTTTCCCTGCTTTTAAAGAATAAAACTGGTGATCATATTTTATTATTATTATTTTTTTTTTAATCTGTCAGTTCCTATTTAAATATTTCCTGCCCTTTGTGTTTCCCTCTAAAGCTTGATTTACACTCCCACCTGTAATCTACACACGCAGTCAGTGTTCATGTTTTTATATTTTTAATTCAAGTCTTTTTCCAGTGAGGTAATTTGCTCTACTATCTTCTCAGGTAACCCTGGCAACTGCAGAAGTATCCTTTGTCAGGAATCCATTTTCGAGTAAACACAAAGGGTGATTAAAGAGTTTAGAGACTCTTCTTGTTCCACACGAATGAGTTCATGCCCACACACTCTCATCCTGGGCGTCAGGTGCTGCCTGCTTCTCACTTTTACACGATAAGGTCTTTTGTGGTCGGCTGTAGAAATGTTGGCCGTGGAGAGCTCCCTTTCTTATTTTAGACACCTATGAAGTGCATGTTAGGACACACAGTGGGAGACATTCAAGGCCTGCGGGACATAGCCAGCCCATGATGAATTTGAATGGTTAATGGGCGTTTCCAGGTGAGTAGATGCCTTACACTCAAACTGCAGGCGACCGCGGCGTTCTGCAAGTGATCAAAGCAATCACAAGCCACTGCAGCACCCTCTTGTCAACTAATTTCACCCACTGGCCACAACCGTCCTTCTGCAACCACTCACGGGCCTGTTGGTGAACATGACCACAACTTTTCAGATAGTCGCTGATCGATCTTGTACTTCCGATCTTCATCAACAAGCTACCCAAGACCTATCTTTGACTAGAGCCAGCTCGTTGGCTATGACTCAGAGACCAAACTGCAGGTTTCAATTTAATTGAACCCAGTATCCAAGCACAAAGGTCAATTGGATCAAGAGTGTGAGCAGGTAGAAGCTACTTGCTTCCTTTGATTTGTTCTGAACCATAAACTCATCCCCCCCAGTAGCAGGACTTTAACATTAATCTTGACACTAAGAGTCTCTAGAGCAACTCAGGGACAAGATTCAGCCCAAAGGTAATGGGATGCACCACAAAAACAGGACTGGTCCCATTTTGGGCACGTTTTGAGAATTAGGCTTATGTTTTTCAAGCATTTATGTATTTATCTAAAACCACTGACAGTAGTGTACCTCTGCACAAGGTCACACTTTGACAGGGATGGCATTAAAATGTAAGTAGATTACAGTTTTTGCTTTACATAGGTGCAGTCTCAGAATCTTTCCACCACTTTTTATAAAGATGGTAGTGACTCATTTGTGGGACAATAAAGCAATGCAATTTGTCTGTTATTATATTATATTATATTGTTTGAGATTTATTTTATATATGATATACACTAAACACACACATGTACACTACTTGTGTCCATGTGTGTGTTTATTCTTTAACCTAAAGAACAGTCAGTTTATTTTAACCATGATGTATTTCAGAAACAATCACTCGATGTGCTAGAAGCCCCGAGTCTCTTCATCACTTCATCAAATGTCTCCATTTGGATCGCATAAATTAGTGAGTTGCTCAGGTAGAGTAGAAAAGCGCTATGTAAGAACCATAAAATCAAAGCAAAAAAACATAATGTTTATTAAAAACATAAAATGAAAACAGTCAGTGATACTTAACCACGTTTGGCACACGTAAACATTTCTAATTCGTGGATTAATAAATTCAAACGGCTGCCTGTGTGATGCTGCTGTGTTGAAGCTGAAGTCTGCGGCGAAACGCGAACACACGCAGACGAGAGTCAAAATAAAAACACAGGCATCTCCTGTCCACCAAAGACAAATACATCCATCCACCCGTGTCCGGCTGCTCTCCACCGCAGACTGTATATTATCACCATCCATTAAAACAATCATGGCGGCTGAAGAATGTGCCCGGCGATTTGGGGCGATCCAGTGGACGGGTAATGACCCATCTGTCCAGCACATGGGACACCTCACTAACTGCTTCATGAGCTGAGACAGTACCAGTGTGTGTCTGTGTGTGTGTGTATGTGCACGTGTGAGTGTGTCTTGTTCCTCCTGTGGGTGTGTTCGTGTGGGAGTGAATGGACGAAAAAAAAATGTCTTAGCAAGCAAAAAAAGGAGGAAAGAGCAACAGAGTGAGGAAAGGGATAAATTAGTCAGCAAAGACACAGAAGGTGTAATTTTCCACCTCCACCTTGCCAGATTTGCAGCTGAATTGTTTCATGAGGAGACTACTTTTGTAAAAGCAGCATGAAACACTAAATATCACTAAGTTCACCAACTGACGTTTGTATTTTTTGTTTTTCTGTCAATAGCGTGACGTAACACTGCAAATTAGTGTTCAGTAACATTTAAATAAAATCCTAAAATTCACTCATCAGAACAGAAACACAGGCATCTTAGATGGTCTTCATCGGTCTGATGATTGCAATAAAAAAATGCTCCGAAATGGTTCAAAGACACTTGATTTGAAAAGTAACATCTTCTAGTTTCTGAGTCTGTGCTTGTTTAGCATTTAGGGAACAACGTAATTCACCCTGGTGGATGTTAAGAGGTTAAGGTACTTGAATTTTTAGTAAATCCCTTGTGTAGACTCCCGATTTTGCACATTATTGAGCCAAGTTACATACGTGGAATGCATCACATGCAAAATGTCCAAAAAGTGCATCCAAATGCATCACAATTTAAATATTGTGAAGCGAGTTGGCTCTGAATGCATCGTGGGCAATCGCATGCTTTCAGAAAGCCAAATCCTAAACTGAACTACATGCAATCACAAAACTACATGCAGTATGAAAGAAAGGGGCAGACTGGATGAAATAACAGAGAAACTGTAAATATGAGAAGCTACTTTCTTTTGTCTCTGACTATGTTTGAGTTCTGAAGGAGACTAAAAAAAGTTTCCAATCTTAAAACATGAATGAAGCGGGGCTCTGTCGGTGCCCTGCTGTGGGAAGGCCAGAGGGAAACGGAGGGCTGAAGGTGAAAGAAAGCGAGAGCAAAAAGAACATGGCAGAAAACTAAAAACCTTTTTGGGATTAGTTTCCAATTTACTGCTGTTATCAAGCCATCAGAGGGAAAACAGCTTACGGTGAGCGAACAGTAAGGGGTTGTTTGCTGAAGCGGATTACAGCACTAAAAGGATCAGAAGCAAAGCAGCAGTACGAGTTCAGGCGCAGTTTCAGGGTGACGAGGAGGCTGGAGTCGGGGTGTGGATGGTGGGGGCGGGTGGGTGATACTATGGAGGAGGCTCCAGCATTAAAAATACACCGCTGCGTCTGTTTATCTGCTCTTGTATCCATCTCTCCATCTATGTGTTGCTTTTTATTTTTTTGTTGTAGCGGAGCACATTAGCGGTGTCACTGCTGAGGATGCCAAAAACATCCATTACTCCTCTCACTAGCTCAGATGCCTTTGTAGGCATTTAGACGGCACTGCTGGCTGTATCCCACCACTGTGCATCATTCCTGTTACATGAATGTTTATGAAGGACTTAAGTTAGACAAAGAACAAAGAAAGTGGGGGTATGTGCCTCAAAATATACTCTTATATAAACAGCACAAAGAGGATTTAGTCAAGAACAGCCAGTGACCACAAGAGAAAATAAGGAAGTCTGTAAAAGTTACAAGTTTTAGAAGGAATTTTGAAAAACACAGGGCAAGGTCTTCCCTGAAGAACACGTCACGTGGTCGGCAGCATACAGAAGATCTCAAACATCCAATAATGATTTACAGTCTTGTCCTTTGCGTGCAGAGATTTCTCAAGACTCTCTGAATTTTTTGATGATATTTGATGATGTAGAAAACGACCTTTTGCAGATTGATGAACCTTTGCTCATCTTTACTTGTGAGGAACTCTGCCTCTCTAGGATTCTCTTTGTTATGACCTGGTCATGTTACTGATCTCTTGCCGGTTATCATGATCAGCTGCAAAATGTTCCTCCAGCCCAGTCCCAATTTTTTTAGGATGTGTTTACCATCTAATTCAAAATGAGCTAATATTTTCATGAAATAGTAAAATGTCTCGTTTTACACATTTAATGTGTTTTCTATGTTTTATTGTGAATAAGATATGGATTTATAAGATTTGCAAATAATTGCATTCTCTATTTATTCAAATTACACACGGTGACTCTAATATTTTCTTTTTATACGTTTTTATAAAGAACTCATAAACTGCTTTCTGCTTAAGTCAGACATTAAATCAAACCTGATAATGAGTCTTTGTTAGCAGTTTCCTAGCAGCAGAACTCTTCCTGTATCATATCTTTTTGGTGATAACTGATTTTTTTTTCCTTGTCTTGCACAAAGTCAGTTTTCACTTTAAATACTGATAACAACTCATTATAATTTAAGCCAAAGAATATAAGCTGCAGATCTCGGAGTGCATCCCCAGAGGCGTATTTGCAGGTTTACATGCAGAGCTTTTCCTGTGCCAGTCATCCTGAAGTGTCGCGGAGTCGGGGAGCAACATGTTCAGGGAAGAAAAAAGTGCCACTTATCAACAAAGAACAAGGAGCACTTAAAATGCTCAAGGGTATATTTTATTGTGCCTATCGTTGAGATTTAACATAATATAAAAACACAAAATAACCCAAAGTGAACCCATTCAATTTCTTGTCTTGTCAGATGTCCTCTGTCAGTATCACAATATTAATGAGAAATCTTTAGTCAGTTATTAAATGTGTAAACTATAAGTTTAAACAGTATACAGAGACAGATACCTGCGAATTAGCACCAAATAACATTCAAATAACTGGAGCTAAGACTTCTTGGATGGTCTGACAAATAATTGCCCAGTAGACATTTTATTCAGAATCAGAATCAGAATACTTTATTAATTAATTAAAGGAAATTAGGGTTACAGCAGGCAGCACGCTAATAGCGCATGCGCACTTACAAAGGAACCTTCTGACCAACTTTACACAAACATCACATTGGGGAGACATGTCAGAAAGGTAGGCTGATAGGAAAAAAACAACGAAAATACATAACATGAGGTAAGAGGAGGAGAAAAAAAACTCCACTCAGACTGAGCTCCTAGTGGGAGAACAGTTTGATAACAGAAAAAACACCTCAGCACAAAAAGCACATGACTATCAATACACCATAGAAACACAAGACAAGCAACAGGGGCGGGTAAAGGGTAAGAGAGAGCCGGTGTAGACAGCGCATCCGGTCCTGCAGCATGTCTGCGCTGGTCCAGTCGACTGCCATCTTCCCCGGTAGGGCACAAGCATCGAAGGCGTTTGGAGAGGGAGGGGGGGATCAGTGTGTGCATATCAGTGTATGTGTGTGTGTGTCCAGAGTTCAGCTGAGACAGTGTCCTTCGCCCCGCCAGGCTAAGTAAACAGTCTTCCAGCCAACCCAGGTGGCCTTCTAACAGTCCAACACTGGTCTCTCAATCTCCCGTTGGAGAGTTGTGAGCTTTCTATGATGTTATCCAAACTTACGTTCCGTGATGTTGTCATTTTTTTTGCTCAAAGAGCAGGTTCTGAGAACTCACGACCGCAGTGCACTTCCCCAAGATGTGATCGAATTTGCGCTCAAAGGTGTTATTCGAGCTAGCTCCTCCAGATGTAATCCAGTTTTTCACTCAGAGGTCTTGTTCTGAGTATTCACGGCAGCCGTGCGTTCTCCAAGATCTTCTCCGTGCTGCACTCAATGAGAAACTCACGCCTCGTCCCATCATTTCAATCCCAGCGGGCAGCCTTGTGGGGGTTTGAACAGCCAGTTCCGCTTCCTTAATTCTTCGATAAGCCAGGGCCAAGCCAGCTCCGATCAGCAAGAACCCTGTTATCATGGTTCCGAATAGGTAGATATCTTCAGCGGTCAGGCTCACCCGAGCCCAGACTTCTCGTTGAGAAGGGGTGTCAATTGCATTCAGAGACCAGTTGATCAAATCCATAATTCCTCTTTTAGGTTTTAGAGAACAGACTGTGACAAAGTGTTCCAGGGAAAAGTAAGTAAAAACACAAGACAAGACAAGGACATAAGAAGCTAAGCAGGGAAGATAAGGGCAGGAGAGGAGAAAAGTGCGACCGCCTTCGCTGAGAGCCGAAAAGAGAAAAAAATAAAAATTGGTCAGATAATTGCATTAAAAAGCTCCAAAAGCCTCCAGCAGTACAAATACATTCCAGAGGGCCAATTCAGGGACCCCAGTTAGCTGAGGTGAAGGCTAGCAGATAGCTAGTAGCTACAGCCGCCTGTGATTAGGGATGGGTACCGGTATCCGGTGCCATGATGGCACCGGTTCTGACATAAACGGTAGTAACCAGACCAAAAAGCAGCGCCAGTTATCGGACCCGGAGCAACATCCCCCAAAAACCCGAAGAATAGAGTCCTGGCCCCTAGCCCTGCCAGTGTAGCAGAAATGATGACGGATGATGATGGCAGCAGCAGCCGTTCTTCTCTGCGTGAGTAGCGTAATGTTGTTCGTGTGTAATTTACGTTGAGTAGGCTAACCACGTTATTACATTAATGCATGTAAGGTGAACTAGCAAACATCATCATAGCTACATGCAGCTGTCTTCTTGTTTGATGGCAGATACTCCCTTCACCCTGGTCAAAAAGGCTAAAATGACCAAAGAAAAAGTGGAAAACAGTTAAACATAAGAGGTTTTTGGATAAAGTTTGTGTTTTTTCCATTGTTTAAGCACTGCTTCCAGCCAAGAGTGATACCATATATGCCCCATAGCTGCAGAAAAGGCTAACATTGTTATCTTTTTACAAAAAAACAGCTAAACATGAGAGGTTTTTGGACAAAGTTGGTGTTCTCCATTCTTTAAGCACCGGTTTGAGCACCGTTTAAGCACCGGCACCGTTTCAAAAGTACCGGTTTGGCACCGGTATCGGATAAAACCTAAACGATACCCATCCCTACCTGTGATGCCATCCACCTTCTGTCAAAGATGCCCCTAATAGCGTAAACGTTAAACCTTAAATTTATTTAGACTAGGAATAAGCTACAGACACCAAAACAGTTTTTGTATCAGGCTGTGAACATGTGTATTACATGTGTAAAGTGTGACATTTTAACATGGGTGTTTTTGGGGACTGACTAACTGCTGGAGCCTCTAGTGGACATTAGAGGACCTGCAGCTTCTGTTATTTGGTTTGTTTTTCACTGCTTGAGGTGGAAGTACGCTCAGCTTACTAGAGCAGATTTATTTAGCCTTACTTAGGTTACTGTAACTCCAATGACATAATCTGACTTTTGTGTACATTTGATGTAGTGAACTTCATTTTCCAATCATGTTCTCATTTTACAGTTATACACAATAATTCCTCAGCAGCTCAGAGGAAAGAGGCCAGAGAAAGAGCAAGGCCGTGGAGAGTAAACCTTCCACCAGATGATCTCATCATGACAGCTCTGAATGACAGAGTCCACTTAAAAGCGGCACGAGGTACAAGATTGAAAGTCCCGAACAGCCTGGTGCGCAGAGATAGTGCTGCTGTGACATGCAGCTCCGGCCGCGGGCAAAATCTCATTCTGTTAAAGCGGCTGTCTGAGCACACAGCACAGGAAGGTGTACTGAAGCTGGAGATATCCCTGAAGGCAAACGGAGCCCCTCGCAGCTTATCTGTACAGCAGAGAAATTCCACCTCGAGTCCTATACGCCTAAATGTCTCCATTGGCCAAAATGGGGATTTTCTTTCTCCTTTTGGTGAAAAACAGCTTTTCTTCTTTGGTCTGGTTTCAGGTTATAGCTGTATTAAAATTCACTGAGGTACCGTCAGCAGTGACAGGACTCCCTGCAAAGAGTTGCTTCCTGCCCTGTGATTGTTCAAAGCTGAATGACCTTGGTTGTTCTGGAAAAAGAAAGTCCGAGCCGCACTCTAATCTGTTAGGACTGCGGTAGTTATTGGAATTAGGCCTGCAGATTAGATTTTATGATCAGATTATAAAACCAACATTAAACCACAAATGTCATATTTCCTAACGCACTCATTCCTTGCAGCATTGTGTCCGCAGCTCAGCTGCACCCGCCCAGCCAAAGAATGACCTAAACGGTCAAAGTTATTTGATTCCCTTGGAGTGTGTGTGTGTGTGTGTGTTTGTTCACTGCTTTCCCCACAGTGATAATAAGTACAGAACAGGGAGTTACAGCATGAGATGCTAATACCATGTGACGGTGCCAGGCTCTAACGGGGCAGCCGTGAGGGGCAGTAAAATGGTGGCTGAGTGGTTCTGGTGCAGGGAGGAGGCATTACTCATTCCTGCCCTTCACTCTGTCTCTCCGCTCCAAACCCAGATGCTGCCGTTCGCTTTAAATTAGAAGGAGCTGGAAAACAGGCTGACGTTTTGTTGGAAGTTGTTCACACTTTTACTTTGTTCCAGTGACCAGACCGAGCCTGGTGACCATAAAGCGAGCTGACAAAAATATATCGGTACATATTTCAAATTAACTCTGGCACTTATTGCCTACGGCGGCTTACAGAGGGATAAATATACCCAGCTACTGAGTTTGACTTTTATGTATTTTTTTTTTTGAACTGCTGACACTGGTGGATGTAAAGGCGTGTTTGTCACCTCTGAAAGCTACACCATCCCGCCAAATGTCAAAGAAAAAATCCAGCTGGTAACACTTTAAATAACCTGCTTATTTGTTTGTTCTGTCCCTCTTTTCTGTTTTGTTTTGTTGTTGTTTTCGTTTTGACTGCTGCTGTAATTTGGTGACATTCAAATAAAGTTTAATTGAATTAAATTGAAGTACATTCTGTTAATATATAAAATGTCTATATGCTGTAAACCTGGTTGTGGTGTAATCTGTCACCTAAACTTGCCCTTCTAAAGTGAAGTACGTCACAACTATAAGAAAGCAGATATTTCCCTGCAGAAGATGGTGGAGCCCAAACACTGAGCTAAAACACTGTGACTACTGGACTTGCATTCTTCAGGTACTTTAGTTAAAAGCAGAACTTTAAAGAAAATATAGCTGATGTTTTATAAAACTCCTTCTTTTTCAAACATTCAGACATTATCTTTTATTTAATGTCAGGTTTTGCATCTTTGGTTTGCCTTCAAGCGCCCACCCAGTAAATGATGAATAAATGTAATAGTTATGATATACCCATCACTGTTCTTTTCCTCTCCCCCTCTTTGTAATGGTTTCTCCTCTCTGGGCGTGGATCTACAGGGGATTTCTTGCTGTTCTGCCCACTGTGGCCCTGTGTGGCTCACAGAATCATTAAATATGTAGGTGTCTATAAAGTTGTCAAGTTTGTGCCTGATTTTACAGAGTGCTGTGATTTGGTGGTTCATCAAAAAGAAACTGAACAAACAACAGTTGCGTAGCTATTGAGCTAAAATAAAAAACGTTGATAAAGAAATGTGGCAGCATCTCCTCTGATTAAAGTGTGGATCACAGCCTGACAACAACTAACTATTGATTAGATTCTAAAAAGTTGACTAGCTTCACTTTTTACTTTTTAATTTCAGAAAAAAGTACATTAATTTGTTTTAAAGTTAGTGGCATTCATGTTTTTAATGTTGTAATGTTTCCTTCATTATAGACTAATAAAGAGCTCTGTAGAGGCCCATACATGATACAGCCCAGCACAGGAAGAGTTAAATAATCAGAGTAAAATACTCCTGACATATACTGTAAATATAATGAAAGCTTTTCATTAAAATGTACTTAAAAACTAAAGGGACCTCTACCAAAAGTATGTTCCTAGTAGGTATGGAAGTGCACTTGATCTCTGTGCCTTTTAATCTCCGTGTGCACAGATACATTTCACTCCCTGAGAGGTGTGTTTGTTCAGAGCGCATGCAGAGTAAGCCAGAAGAATGGGATGTGATGGGAGGAAGCGGAGGGATGCAGTTTATGTGCATAGCTCTCAATTAGAGCGCTGGCCCTGAGGAAGAAGCTGCTCCTAAATCTGCTGTCCCTGTGTGTACTGCTGCAAGGCAGCAGATTAAAGAGGTGATTACAGCAGTGAGACAAACCCTGATAGTGGCTGTGAGCCCTTTGTTGTCTTCAGTGTCAGGCAGGTGTTGACCACAGGTGGCTTCATTTAAAGGATACTTTTTATAGCAAATAATTTTTTTCTTCCTCTTAAAAGTTCTTGAGTGGGGCAAATATAGTTTAAAGACTTTTATACTTGTGAAATCATACCAATGCACTTTTAAAGACTTTATTAGGCCCATGCTAGGAAAATCAACAAGGTGTTAAAGGAGTTAATTATCAAAAATTAAATGGAAAATTGATTTGAGTGAATATCCACATTTTACCCATTTCCATCAAACTGGGAAATATTTGGGAAATAACTCAGTTTCTTCTCTTGAATTTACTACTTTAATGTTGGAGAACACTGTTTATTTCTCATAAATTTATCTCCTTAATATCTAAGAATGTCTAATATTTTCTCAAGTATTAAACTAAGATTAAAGTGGGTTATGATAAAAAGAAACTTGAATATTTGCTGAGATTAATGTGTTAAACTTATGAAGGGAAAAAAATAGTCTTAGTTCAGTCTTATTTCTGAAGGAAAGTGTGACCGGACATAGCGGCTGTTAAAGCCTCAGTAAATCTGCCCTGCCTGTTCGTTTGGGGGGTGGGGGTGTCTCTGTGTGGGGCCAGTATCAGTCCAGTGTCGCATGGCTGACTGACCTGCACATACACAACCTGAGGGTATCATTATTAGGACGTTCTTATGATTACATTTCCCTTCCTGTGGCATTAAGCCCTGAACCTTCAGCCCTGACCCTGAACCAGCACTGATCAATAACACTGACTCCCCTTGACCTTTCTGTACCTTATACACATGCACAGTAACTATATACAGATTCACGTGCACTAAATAAATAAATCCTCACATCTTAGTTGTAAAGCCTCATTAGGAAAAAAAGCGTCCATTAAGAACATAAAGCCCACCCAGGAGTAAGCTTTAGGAGGTATTAGGAGGTCTTAATGATTGCATACCAATAACTTTTTTTTTTTCCCAAGTTTACCCAGAGACATTAAAAGAAAGACATGAACTCAAAGAAGCCTAAATTTAATTTGAGAGAAATGAAGAAAATAAGGTTTGAAAAAGCTTTTTTGCCCCTCGATGCTTTAGTTTTGCTTTCTTTTCTGTTCCAAAGTCACAAATTACCGAAGCTTCTCCTTTCTTCTCCTTAAAATCTGATTTGATAGATTTTTATACATGCATTGTTTATGTCTAAGTTTTTGATTTCAATAATCCTTCAAAATAATGATCTAAATAGTGATTAGAGGTCACAAAACACCCAAACCTTTTGTATAAATCATCATGTGTGACCTGAGCAGTTGGTTTTCATTGGTAGGTTCAAGGTTCTTTATTTGTCACATGCATAGTTATACAAGTATAACACACAGTGAAATGTAGCCTGACACGCTCCTCGACATGTGCAAAAATGGGGGGGGGGTAGAGGAAGAACATATATATATATATATATATATATATAGTATATACTTTGGGTGAATGTGCAGTAGTAGCAGCAAGCAGGTGAATTCTGTACATTAATATGAATAGACATCTGACTATTTTACAGAATAGACAATATAAACATATTTAAAATTAAAGGAATTTGGAATGTACATTGTGCCTTGGTTTAGAGTGTCTGGAAGAGAGTCCTGTCTCAGTCAATTATAGATGATGTGAGAGGGCGGGTGTGTGTGTTTAGGGCCCGGATGGCTTGGGGATAGAAGCTCCTCTTGAGTCTCTCTGTCCTTGCCCGGATGATGCGGAACCTTCTACCGGATTGCAGAAGTTGGAACAGTTTGTTGCCAGGATGGGACGGGTCCTTCAGTATCTGCGCTGCTCTAGTCCGGCATCTCCTGGTGTAGGTGTCCTGAAGCAGGGGGAGAGCGATCCTGCAGCAGCGTTCTGCTGTACGGATCACTCTCTGGAGAGCTTTTTGGTCCTTCACACAGCTGTTCCCAAACCACGATGTCATGTTCTGTGTGAGGATGCTCTCCACAGCGCCTGTATAGAAAATCCTGAGGATCTTTGGAGAGACCCTGAACTTCCTCAGTTGTCGTAGGTGATACAGGCGCTGCCTAGCCTTTTTGGTCTGGACCTGAATGTGGGCAGCCCATGTCAGGTCTGAGGAGATGTGGACACCAAGATACTTGAAGCACTGCACCCTCTCCACTGGAGCTCCATTGATGATAATGGGCTTGTAGTCTCTGTGCTGACTCCTTCTGAAGTCCACCACCAGCTCCTTGGTCTTGCCGACGTTCAGCTGGAGGTGGTTGTCCTGGCACCATGATGCCAGATTCTTCACTTCATCCATGTAGGCCGCCTCATCGTTGTTGGAGATGGCACCCAACACCACTGTGTCGTCAGCAAACTTCACAATGGTGTTGGAGCCATGGGTGGCCACACAATCTGAAGTGTAGAGGGAGTAGAGCAGTGGCGAGAGGACACATCCCTGAGGTGCTCCTGTGTTGATGGTGATGCTGTTAGAGACGCATCTACCCACCCTCACCACCTGAGTTCTGCCAGTGAGGAAGTCCAACACCCATGCACACAGACGGCTGTTAAGTCCCAGATCCCTGAGCTTTGTGAACAGTCTGCAGGGCACTATTGTGTTAAACTCTGAACTGTAATCAACAAACAGCATTCGCACATAGTTACCCTGTTTCTTGTCCACGTGGCTGAGGGTGGTGTGCAGGACGTGGACGATGGCATCCTCTGTGGATCTGTTGGATCGGTAGGCGAACTGCAGCGGATCTGTGGTGTCTGGGATGGAGGAGGAGATGATGTTCTTCAGCAGCCTCTCAAACACCTTCATTACTACCGAGGTCAGTGCAACTGGCCGGTAGTCGTTCAGGGATGAGGGTTTGCTGTTCTTGGGCACAGGGATGATGGTGGATCTTTTGAAGCATGTGGGGACCACAGACTTCGCCAGGGACTCGTTGAAGATGTAAGTGAACACACCTGCTAGCTGGTCAGCACAGCAGCGCAGCAGACGGCCGGTGACGCCGTCTGGCCCCGCCGCTTTCCTTGTGTTCACTCTCCTGGTAGGGTGGAAATGGTGGAAATGCTGATTACTCAGCACTTTTCCATAAGAAGAGTTGTGACACATTTTATCCGAAACCACCATTTTTTCCCCCTGAATATAACCAGAATATAACCAGCAAGTGAAAACCAAGTCTGAATGGCAGTGCCACTTTCCATCATCCCAGTCAATTTAAAGCTCTTACAGGTTTTCTGATGGTGGGAAACACTGCTATAATTAAACACATATAATTTGACTTAAAATTACAGGATGAAAACACACTGTCATTTTTCACTTTTCACCACAAATAAGAAAAATACATTTATTTGAGGGCAAAAAATTACCTTATTGAGTGAGATGATACTTAATGTGTGTGGTGTGTAAACCAAAAGAAAAATAAAGCAACCAGAGTTCAATAACACCATTACGTCCCGTAGGAGACTGAGAACAGCTGAGTGCTCAGGCTCATATATATATCTGAGCCACTGTCCTGATCCAAGCAGCCATAAAAACCAGCAGGTGGATGTAGAAGCCTGGGGGCCATCACACATCGAGCATGTCGAACACTGCCTGTTGGAAACATCACCAACGGCAGAAATCTTTCTCTAACACAATCTGGCTGATTAAAAAAAAAGTCATTTCAGGTCCTTTCATTGTTTTCTCTTAAATCCACTTGGAGTTTAGCCATATCAGGAACGCTGCATCGCATTAACAAGCTCAGACAGAAAGTCTTTTGTGAGCCGAATAATTATTTTATTGTATGGTCAGCAGGGAGAAGCTCATCTCTTAATAAATTCAAACACATTTATCAGAATATTGATATAATTTCCTTTAAAGACTCAACTGTGTTGAGGTGACACTCTCACCTTTGTACCCAATATTAATTTCCTACAGTGAATAGAAATTCTTGAGCACAAAAAGGCTACGGTTACAGTTTATTTCAGTCTTTATCATACACACATCCAAACAAGTATCTCCATAATCAGACGGGAACATTCAGGCTTTAGTTGTGATCTGTAATAAGTGGATGTAAAGAGCCAGTATTCACATAAAGAGCAATGCAAAGAGATGTGTTACAAAAGTGAATGCAAGCTATATACACAGCACTTTGAAGTGGCTGGAGACATTTCAAGAAACTTGCAGTGATGGGATCTTTCTTTAGAGCTCAGTGTGTGTCAGATTGAGGCTAAAGACAATGAATATCAATTCAGTACAATTTCTCTCCTGCCAGTTCACCCAGAAGATCTCAGTCAGCACTATTAGCATGGTGTCTATGTTTCAGGGCTTGGCTAGCTAAAAGGAAAACTGTTCTTACCCGATTGTGTCTTGAACAACCAGCCAGACGTGGTCCTCCATTTAAAGGTTAGTTAAGTCTTTTTGCTTTAACAAAAGAGTGTTAAAAGTATCACTTTTAAACAGACAGGCTTAGAGGCCAGTTGCTGATTTGGGCACCAGCGGTCATGAGTGAAAAATGGAGACTGCTGGCAGGTGCTTGCTAAAGCCCCATTCACACAGGCCAAGAGACTAGTCAGTGACTTCCTGGAAACATGGTTACTAGGGAAAAGTATTTTGTGACCAGTTGGTGAGTGGTTGTGGGAGGTTGTGACTCTTCATTAGCAGATTGCCACAGTCACCTGAATTATGTACGGAGGATGCATGCTTGTCTGCAAACACTGATCAAGCAGTAGTGAAAATGTGGAAAGAGCATGACAAAAAAGAAATGCGGAATGTTCTCCTTCAAAGTAAAAGATATGTTTTTATTTTGAAGGGGAACATTTTCTATTTTGGGTTTTAGCACAGAGAGTGAATGGAGAGTGCAAACTATTATATTAAATATATTATTTACAAATATTATCTAGTGAAGTGATGTCACAGGTGGGTTTTGGACCCTATTTGCAGGACTCAGGACAAAGCAGGGCTTTATAAGTCCACATCCACAGCAAACAAACAAATACACATACGAGGTAAGACTGGAGACACCTGGAAACAGAGCTGAACAGAATCTAATGAATGAGACAAGGGGAAGCAAACTGGATATAACTGAAATGATACGAGAAACTATCAAAGTGGAACAGGAAATGTAACACTGAGACAGAGACTCAGACTTTGACTCACTTGACAAACAGGGAGACCAGACAACTATACAGACAGAGCGCAGAAGAGTTCCCACGACTACACAAAAGCATATGTATGATACATTTGCCTGTCAGATTTCAGAGTTTCTCTCTGTTCTTTTGAGCAGTCAATCATTTTCATTCTCATAATGAAGATACAATGAGAAAAAGTTCCTCTATTTATGTAACCATTGAGCACAAATGGTGCACTTTAACATCAGTGATGCCTATTTTCAGCTCTATATTTGCATTCCTGAGCTTAAAAAAGGCTTATTTGCTGAATGCCTTAACAGACCTACTCAGTTCATCCTGTCTAAAACAAGCTTCAGCCAACCGGATGAAATCTAAGGCTTAAAAGAAATTTCAGCTGACTGGCTGCCCATCATGAACAAAGAATGTGAACAGAAGGGGAGTGGGACTGTTCCTGAGATGGCCAGATGTGATATTACACAGAGCCAGGAGCAGAAAAACAACTGATCTGAAGTTTTGCTTACATTTAATGTTATCATGCACCGGAAATATGGGAGAAAGTAAGAAAAAGCAGAATTATTCCACTTTGCTTGATCACAGTTTAAATGCAGTTTTTGCCTGAAGTCACCACACCAAACTCAGCCTGTGTGATGCCAGATAACTAACTGTGAGTACATAACAGAACCTCCACTATTCCCCGATGCAGCCTGTAGTAACTTCCCTCTGCTTCCCTTTCCAGCTCTCCCAATACAATTACAGAGCAACATGAGATCAATTGAGCTGGAGAATGGAGTTTATGTTTCCAGTGTCTCGGGCCCCTCAGTGTCTGAAGATACACGTACCAATATGTTCCTCCCTGCCTGCAGATAATTCAATCATCCTCACTTCCAGTTACTCTGAGGGTGAAGGAGCGGCTGCCGTCAGGTCCCCTCTGACTCCGCTAACTTGATAGAAATGTGATTGTGTTGTTTTTTTTTCTTTCCCTGTGAGTATACACATCTAAACAGAGGTTTACAAACCCATTACTTTTTTTTAATTTGTCCTTTGTCCCTTGGGATGGGTTCAGATCGGAATCGCTGCAACGATCCACCTATTGTTGCAGTGCTTGATTGTTTGCTGGCGGCTCTCTCGGAGGAATAACCAAGGAGTTATGACCTTGTCCGCCACTCTCTGCTTCCGCTCATGAAATTTCCCCCTCTTTATCTCTTTGTGCCGCCCTGCTTCGCCTCTAGGTGCAAATCAACTATCATCAATTTGTCAACTCTAAAACACAGAGTTCACATCCAAGAGCTGCCGTGCTAATGCTTGGTGTTAAACAGGAGGAGGTGGTGAGCTATAGGCAAGAGGACAGACAAAATTACATACATTTAAATGGAGGTTTGGCGTATTTCTTTCACCAGCAGCTGCTTCCTCCATCACAGACTGCATTTAGGGCCGGAGATCTGGCCAAACAACAGAGAAATATATCCTCGCCTTTGCCTGTGAACCAGGATGAGTGGTCAGGCAGGCATCGAGCGAACGAGGTACCACAGAACCCAGAGATGTGGATTCCTTTCCTCTGTGCAAGGAAGCTGTGGCCTATTGTCCAAATGTGAGACGTGCTTTGACAGCTTTTGGTCTTGGAAGCAGACCAGAGGTCTCCCACTTTGTTTGTGAAGGGGTCAGCAGCAGACTTAGAGTGTGAAAATGAAAACCTAAACGGGAGTGTTTTAGTCAACGTGTTTTTCCAGTGAGGCCTCCAGGCCATTGTTCAAACTGTCAAAAAGTTGAGCGTCTCATCCATATTTCTCCTCCTACTCTTTTCCTCTGTCTGTCTGTCTGCCCATCCTTCCTCACTTTGTTTGTGAGCAGACACGGGCGTAGTCATTTATCAGACAGAGTTCCGAAAGACAGTAGGTTGTGCACAGCAGGATGTGGGATATGTGGAGGAGAGTGGTGATGGATTAGGAGTCAGAGCCTCAAGGAGAAAGCGTTTAAAGAATAAAGATGAGCAAGATAACAAGACTATACTGTGCAGCTATGCTAATATTTACAGATATGCGACCACTGTGAAAGTCATACGAATACAGTACCTGCATCTATACAGTGTTTCTGCTTTTTCATAACTATACACATATACTATATTTAAGACTTTAAATCTATAAAATAACACATGGAATTAAGTAATAATCATAACCTGTATATAAAAGATGGTGTGAAAACTGGAACCAGGGCAGAAACGCCTTCAACTTGCGTTCTTTCTGATGTCCAGCAGGGGGCAACTTTAGTGATTGCAGCAAGAAGTCTGATAGGTAAACTCACCTACTGCTCACTCAGGTTTTGAACTTATGATTTCAGGCGCTGGTTTCAAGTCTTATTGGGCACAACATGATGTTTATTTTGTAAATTATCATCCTATTAGACGCACAAACCATGATAAAATAGGTGACGATTTAGGGCAGGTCAGGTGATTGACAAGTAGCTGCTTTGACTCTGTAGCGCTGTCTCTGAGTCTCTCAGTCCACTCCTCACTCGTCATGTTTGGTGATGGTGTAAAATCAGGCTCGAGGTTTCAAGCTAGGACTTTGGTTACATCTTTCTCTACATCATAAGGCAGAAAACCAAAATGTTTTCAAAATACCTAAATATGAAATCTAAATTGTCTTTTCAACAGGTGGTACTCATAAGAGCCAGTTTCATCACAGTGTGACCGTACTTAAAGATCAGTCAGTCCAGTAAAGTTTAAGAACAAGTTAAATCTAAAAGTAATTACTATGATTTCACTAATTCCAGGGTTTATTCAATAAGAGGAAAAATACCGTAGTTTATTATGAAAATGTACAATCCTAAGTGGTTACAGTGTCACTCTCACCTCTACAGATATACAGTCATGACCAGGATGCCCGGACCCATTAATCACATTTTTAAAAATCTGATTTATCAATAATGTGTTTTAACCCCCGCTAACCCTAACTAAGTAGTCTTAGTACAAGAGTCTTAGAAAACAGTGCATGAAGATTAAAATTAAGAAGTCAAGAAAATATTTCACCCATGAAACTTATTTAAACACCCGTTTCTGGACTTAAAATGCCTCCTTGCTGAGCAAAATGTTTTTGTTCAGCAAGGAGGCTCAACCAGGAGTTAAGAAGGAAATATCTGCAGTATTAGTAGAGCCTGTTAGTTGGTAAAGTAGAAATATGAAGTATCTATAGAACTAACCAAAGTTAAAAATGCTTATTAAGTCAGCTGATAATATTCAAAACAGGTCATCTGCAAGGTGTGGTGTGTGGCAGGCAGAATGTAGGACCCAAATACAAGACTCATAAGCTGAGGAGTAAACTCAAAACGGCAGCTTTAATGCTGGAAAACTTCACATCCAAATACAAAGCAAAACTAGAAACAAGAAACTCGAACTAAAACGCTAGAAAATAAACCAGGAACTGAAAACTAGGAGTTGATTTGGAACACAGAGGAAAGAAACACACAGCGTAGTGACAGTACAACGTGACAATGGCTAGAGGAAAACACAGGGCTAAAATACACCAGGGAGTAATGAGGGAATGGAAAACAGGAGGGAAGCACAGCTGGAGCTAATCCGACATAATGAGACACGGGAAGCAAAGCAAGATACACTGACATAGGACACAGACTATCAAAGTAAAACAGGAAGCACAAGACAATTCACAAAGACAGACTAGACAAGGAGACACGGCAGAAAGAGGAGACACAGGAGATGTTAGACAGGAAACTAGACCACAGTCACCAGTCTTGAGTCCATGACATCATTCAACACCCAAAAACCATTATATAACATTTTATGGTAGTTTGATATGAAATGGGGTCTAAACAGACCTACGAGTACCTCTTGACTGACCAACACAGCGATCCCTAGAGACAATTAAATTCATTAAGTGCGCATTTAAATGAAACAAGGGTTCAGTATAAACCTCAATGTGTAAGGGCTTTAATAAGAATTGATTTGAGTGAGACAGTGGAAATATTAAATGAAACCAGAGTACAGCATGCATCAGATATTGTGTTTGCAGATCTCAGATTGCATTCCAAATTAAGAACCACATCTCCGCATCTCTTACAGCACAGCACAAGTGGTGCAATCTAAACTACACTTATTTTTGATGACAGTAGGTATACTGAATAGTCACTGCTTCAAAGGGCAGCTGTAATAAAACAGAAGGGTGGTGGTGATGGTTGGCTCTGTTGTGATCTCTGATACCAGTTACTTCTCAACAGCTTCTGTGTGCTGCCTCCTATTTTGATTCAATTGTAGGATTCACTGACTCTGGGGAACAGTGCTCCCTTCATTTAATTTTAATGAGACTCAGCTAATGTTTCCCCCAGTTTCAATTGGACACAAGGCAGCCTCAAACACATCCATCATATTGTCTGAGTCGACAAGCATTTCATTCAACTGGGAGGGCGATGAAGGGAGGCTGGATCACCAACACATGCAGGCTCACACACCATCTTCTTTGCCTTTCTGGTCTGATAAAGAACAAGATCGGCTCTGTTGGACCAGTCTCGGAGCTGAACAGAATAAACCAGTCAGTAGCATCTGTTTCATCTCTCTAATGCCGTATTTTCATTCTGCCATGGCTGCTGGAAGGGTTTTCTTAGATGTCAAGAGGTTTTGTGAGTGGCAGCTGTGAGAAACTCAAGTGGTTATCAAAAAACTCATTGGTGATGTGAATGTGCCCACAGCTCCTCTCAGTGGAGGGGTGCGTTTGTTTTCGAAGGCAGACTTCTGCAGTGCATCCAGTTTTGCAAACCTACACCACATCACATCACTGTCCAAAGCTCAGTATCGGAACCAAACAGCAGTCTAAATCCTCTTTGGACCGGACTCAATCTCTAAATGAAACAACCACAACGTGCCCCGCACCTGCATGTAGGCAGAGCCAAAACTGGTCACTGTCATGGACATAAGTGACTTAAATATGTGGAAAAATAAGCAGCTTGCCCATCATGTTAAACTCCTCGCTCAATGAAAATTAGCTCTAGGGATGTTAATTTTCTTTTCAGTTATCAGAACCTCAAAACAGTCCAAATTAAACCAAATCTGAATGAATTGATGTCTCTTCAAAATTTTGCATGCTTTCAAATCAATTAATGTCCACCAGATCACTGACATAGAGTTAAGGCAAGGTTTTGCTCTAGCCACATCCTAAAACAAACAAATATTAAGAAACAAGATAACGTTACCTACTAGATCCAATTTCATAGATTATCCGTTGCTCATTAAATATAACATTTCCATAAAATGTATCCTAAAATTCTGTGCTTCAGTATGTAGTTTCATGATGTTTAGTCATAGCAGCTTGCTACCTCTCATAAAGATGATTCCAATTATTTTCACAGAGTCAGGTTTACAGATTTGAAATGTGAGGTCCTGCTAGAGAAAAGGCTGTACTGGCGCATATCACTGACAAACACTGTGTGCTGTGTTTTGCTAAAGTGTCCCAGTGTACCCTGTGCTTTCCTGCTGTGACAGGTCACAGTGTCTTCCATTAAACAAAGACCAGTTCATACAGAATACCTGATTTCTATCTGTCGAGTCTCAGTACTCATAATGGTGAGACTGACAGCCGCTCAGTATCAGGAAGATTTATGTCTGGTTAACCGTGACAATGCAGAGTATATTTTAACGCAAATAAAACAGCGCAGTGGACAACTGCTATAGGGAACAGTGCTTATGCTTTACCAGTAACTACAGACCAATGTACTGCCTGTATCTAAAGTCCTCACTAATCTGTAGCCAGGCAGTCTTAATGGTTTAACCATGTTTCTGGTAAGTAATCACTAGTAGTAAGGTAGGGTAGGTTGTACACTTTGGCACTTTTAGGTCTGCAGTACAGTCTACACTTCCAGTTTTAAAGGCGTTCTTTCGGTTGACTGGTACACTTATATGACTGAGACATTTGACTTGGCATGCTAAAACGGGGAGATATCTTGGACCTTTGGAGTAAATTTGCAATAAACGTTTTATGTTTTGAACAGACCTCCACTAGTTACCATGGAAATGCTTGGGACTGATCAAATTGACTGGCCTAACATTGCATTCGGTATATTTTTAAGCATTATAAGCATTTTTTGGCAGGTGACACCACTGTCAGCTGTAGCATTACACCTGTCACCATCTTGGACTTTTGGATCCTCAAGCAGACATTGGAGTTTTTGGTGTATTCCAAAAACTGCAGGACATTGTCAATGAGTTGGTGGGTGGCATGCCCTGTATGGTTCTTCTTAGAAAGCCAGGCTGAGTGAGGAATGAGGACGTTTGGGCATCAAAGGACAAGTAAATGCAACCGAAGGACACAGAGAGAGCAGACGGAGAGAGAAAAAAGGAAAGGATAGGGAGAACAATTGAAAGGTCTGCGGGGTGGGAGGTTTGTGAGCGTGTAATAAAAAGTAAGTGGGGTAAAAGTGGTCCTCGAAGGAGACGGAGATACAGACTGTGAAAGAGACTGAAGGAGAGCGGAAGGCGGAGGGAGCACAGGGTTCAACAGAGAGGGCCCAGGAGAGACTATCATCAAGCATAAGTGCGCCCACTAAGGAGAGGGAGGGAGGGCGAGAAACATAAAACAGCGAGCGAGTGAAAGACACAGAGAAAGTCGTGCAATGACACTAAAGAGAATAGGGACTTCCTCACTGGAGAGCCTTCACGACAGCCACAGTCCACTGAGCAGAACGGCCATGTTCTCCTCATACAGCAGCCCTATTGAAGGCCCCAAAACAACCACAATCCTCACTATTTACAGCTTGTTTGTCTGCCTTGGCCCAGGAGAAAGTTAAAAATGTCATTTTTTACTGACTCATACATCGAACCTGTCGAGCCTAATGTGAGCTCAGTGGTTAATTACAGGGATAAGAGGAGCAAAGAAGGATGAAAAACAACCGGTTAAAGTCGAGTCCACAGAGCAGCAGTGGATCAGAAACCTTCTGAAAGCCTGTCGGGTCTGTCGCTGCTCTGATGTTTCAGCCCAGTGGGCTGTGTGTTGTATGGTTGCAGTTGCCATGCTCACAACGTGAAGCTCCAAATTGAGTCCGTACTGCAGTTGCTTTATCGGCAGGAAAGCACAGGGCAAGGACAAGAGTTTTTCTGTGTGAAATCGATGGGAACTGACCTCTCGCTCTGTGTCTCTGCTGACTTTATTGCAAAGCTTGCCAGACGCAGACAAAGGAGTCAAGAAATTCAAACACTGAGGAGTCTTTAGGCATGTTACATTAGAGTGCAAGGAGGTCAGAAAAGGATTCAAGAGACAGGCTGACATTTAAACACAAAGGCAACAAAACTGCAGGCCATTTTTTTTTCTTAAAATCTTCCTGTTGATTACAGCCTGGCATTATTTGTGCCACTGCAGTGCCTATACTCGGCTCACCCTGCATAGTATTATTCCAAGGCATCAAAATACTGTATTTCTATAAGATGCTGATGATGTTGCACAGAACACAATGTTGCCACAGTGACATCACTCAGTGTTTATTGATGTGCAGTCTTCAAGCGTCGAGCTAAATGATTTCCATCATCATGTTTTCAAACTGGATGTAATGACTGAGGCTTGATTCTGAGTAAGAAACTGATATGATGTTTCTCAAAAGTATTAACTCACCCATCCAAATCATTGAATTCAGTTGGCCAATCATTTCCATGGCCGCAGATGTTTAAAATCAAGCACATATGCATGCGGGCTGCTTTTGCAAACATTTGTGAGAGTCGCTCTCAGGAGCTCAAAGCGCTTGTTCAGATGGGTCATGTGTTGGGGTTTTCTCTCTTTTCTCTGTATTATTGTAGGGTCTTTACCTTACAATATAAAACTCCTTGAGGCAACTGTTGTTGTGATTTGGTGCTATATAAACAAAACTGAATTGAATCGATAAACATGGCTAGGAGTCCAAGAACTACGTTGCATGATTCATGGATTTCTATTTTGAAGTTTCACCATCTCTGTGTTTTGAAACCAGACCCAACAAGCGAGGCACAAATCTGACAATGCAATGAGAAACACTGCATACATATATACAACATAGCTCTGGCCTAAAGGAGACCCTCCTGTTGTCATGGTCTTGGGTCATTTGACCCAGCCTTTTGGAATTAATGGTGTTTTGTGATTTCTTTGTGTGTAATATTTTGGGTTTTTTTCTAATTTTGAGTATCTTTTTGGCTGCTATGTTTAGTTATCTCGACAAGACAACATGAAAACGTAAATATGTCTCGTCTCCCCTTTCTGTTATGTTTATTCCATGTTTCCCCAACCCGTCATCGCTCTGTCTCGTATTCACTCACTCCCTCTCTCATTCGCCTTTGTGTCAATCTCATGTGTCAGTCTACATCTCAGAGTTTCCTGTTTTATTTCGATAGTCTCGTGTTTCGTGTTCTGTGTGTCTAGTTTTGTTTCCCCTGTGACCTCATTTTCATTTGTGTCAGCTGTGTTTCTACTCTGTCCTCTGTCTCCCTTTGTTCATTGTCAGGTCGTCTGTTCGTCTACCCATGTCTGCTCACCTCTTTGTGTTCATGGTCTGTAGTTTTCCCACACTCCCTGCTCTTAGATCTTTGTTCAGTTTTTCCACAGTTTAGGTTTTTAGTTGGCTTATCTCCGTGTTATTTTGCCTTTGTTTCTCATGTTTGTTTTGGCTTTCAATTAATGCCTTGTTTTGTTGTTAGACCCGATTCCTGCCTCGAGCATCTGTGGCACACCTTTAACCCTCCTTCAACTGTAATCAGACCACACTTTACAAAATGAATGATCCAAGAACCTAAACTGATCAGGCAAGTGTTTTAAATACTGTATCTTAACATTAAAACTACTCCAATTACAATTTCATTTAAAAAAAAAACAAAAAAACTTATTGTGCACAAGAAATGCAACTTGTTATAACTTAGTCATGCTGCCTTTGTGACACCAGAGTAAAGAATACGAAGATGGAAACTCAGCTAACAAAGGTGAAGTACAACAAGGTACAGAAGTCAAAACCAAGGAGACACAGAGCACTGATGACAGTGAGAGATTATACAGTAAAAGAAAAACATCCTCAGATATTGCTGTGTGGGCACATGAAGTATTTTCTCACCACATCTTTAAAAGCAGCAGCGTCGTCTTTTCTCTTTGGAAGCTTCAGAGAAGAAAACAATCAGTAGGCACAAATAATCTAACAAATCAAGAACATAAATTTGTGATGACTTTTACACATTTCCAAACCAAGACATTTTTCCCTGAGTAGCTAATTTCTTGTGTTTGCTATTTGAAGTCCAATTTATGGTGGAGGCTTGTTATTGCTGTTATTGCTTCAAAGAGATTATTTGCTCTGTAACTGGCAACAAAAGCCTTAATCATGTAGCTCGATAAGATCACACTGTGAGAAATATTTTCAGTCAGAGAAAGAAAAACTTGTCAGATTTTATTTTTAGCTTTGGGCAGGCTGCTGAGGGCTGCAGTAAATGCATGCAAACACAAAGCAGTTCCAGAGTGTGAGTGAGGCAGCAGCAGCAGAAGGTAGGCTTTTTCATCTGCATTACTTCTGGAATTACAATAAGAATAAATTGCACAAAATAGCAGAAAAGCAGTTCTTGTGCAGAGTAGATGTGGGAAGTTTCTCCTCAGATTGAAGCAGAACATCATTTTTCATAATGCCAAGCCTTTTTCCAAAAATTATGTTTTTATAAAACAAAAGAAAAACACTCAATTAGTGTTATTTTTCTCTCCCCAGCCTTGAAGTTTAAAAACCAGCATAACAAGCATTGGTGGAGGCATAACCCACAATTCTTTCATCCAAGCTGACTGAGGTTACACCCCATGTGAGGCCATTATTTTACTAATTAGCTTCATTTTTACCCAGTTTTTCATTCAGTTTAGGTACCAAAACTACTGGGTTAGTTTGAGAAAAGGCCACAGTTTGGGTTCAAATATACCCCGGCTGTCACAAAATGCTGTGTGTCGAGATGTGGGGAACCCAAGACGCAAGACCAGAAGTAATCTAACAAAAGGCGAGAAGATATTCACGTCCAATTAAAAAAACACAGGCAAAACAATTTCAAAGTCACAAACGTCAAAAGCAGGAGCAGACACTGAACAGGTGATAAAATGACAGTAAGGACATTGCTGTTTATAAACGGTAAATTAATTGGACGGAGGTGAAAGCAGTCAAGAGAATCAGACAAACAAGAACAAAAACAAGAAAAAAAACCTAGAAACGAGAAACAGTATAAAAGATACCAACTAAACACAGAAGCTCACGTCAAACATGACACAGAGGGATAATATTGTAACGTCAGAAACTAAAATATAATAATATTACATGAATTAAGAATGATAAAGGGAAATGAGCAAGTCAAAACTCTAACACAAAGAACTTTATATGGTAAATGAAGTGTGAAAACGAATAAAGAGTTCAAAAGCACTAAATGCCTGACATGATGTTAACCACATATGTAGGTTTCAGGCCAGTTGGAGTGATGAGCCCCACCCACAGTCTGATATAGGCTCTGATTGGTTGGCAGAGAAAGCGTGGCAGCGACTGGACTGTTGTAGTGTTCAGATCCTTTGAAGAAAACACTAAAAGAACAAATAATCCAGAAGCTCCAGCATGAGGACACATTGTGTACCTCAGACACAAGATGCCCCTGAATGCATGATACTTTAACCTGTTAATGATGCTAAATGGCACATTTGTGTCACACTTTATTAACATTGCGAGAAGGTGTGTTCAGAATTTTCAACTGATAACAAATGATTGTTTCCCCAGAGAATGAATGTTAAATAGGTCGGAGTATCCGTCCACTTGGTGGAGTCTTTGATGAGATGTTCTGGTCTAGACCAAAGCCTCAGGTCATCCCTCGAGCTCTGCCACCAGCACGGGTAAAAGCTTCATGCGTCAAATAATCACCAGTCTGACTTTTGGCTTCTTGTTCTTAGTCGTTAACGGCACATATAAATGTTGTTTTACTGCTCGGCCTGAAAGCTGCCACTCTCTGTTTACACCAAAAATGAAGGAAGCAACATTTAAATGAAAAAAGAGCCAAATTACAGTGTTGGGCTTGAATCAATAATAGCTTTCATCTGGTGACATGCAACCTGCTAATGTTGTAAATGGCACTCAAAGACAATAATGGACAGACTGGCTTTTTACTGCTCCATCTGCATTAGGCATAATTGTGCACCTAGAATTACCTAGAAAGGTAAAACATTGGGGTGTGGCTTCATATCCATACACATGTGTGGATGCTTTTTATGCAGATGTGGATTGTGATGGAATAGCACATTTAGAAGTTAAGTATCCCAACATGAATTTAGAGTTCAGGGTTCTAAACTAACATTTAGAATTTTTTTATAAAAATTGTAACATCCCTGTTAACCTCTCAACATCCACCAAGTCCCCACTTAAAGGCAAGGTTAAGGTTTATTTTACCCGACGTAAAGAAGATTCGTAAACTAGACTATGCTACCTTATAGTCCTTCTGTTATACAATCTCCAGCTGAATATGTCAGATGGTTAAAATTCCATAAAAAGGGATATAAGTGGACCTAAATCTAACTCTTCTCCCTTCCTGACAAAGTTCCCTCATTGCTGACTTGTTCACCTTTATACAGTTTTTACAAGTGGCAACATTTCTGCAAAATAACTTTCAGAAAAAAAATCTTTTCCAGGTCTTCTTACTGCTTTAACATCCAAGTTCAAGGTTGAGATAGAAAAATTTTCCCGCGGTTGGTCTGTCTTTGTGTTCCGCATTGAGTGAAGCAGTCGACTGAGTGATTTCCTGCTGTGGTCTTTCTGTGCTCATATTGGAGTTCGGTGTAGTTGAGGGGGAGGCTGCCACACCAGAGGTTCTTTTTGACCAGAGGCTTTCGGCTGCAGGCGGTGTGGTCAACATCTCCTCAAAGGTTCTAAACTCTGAGGTTAAGATGAGAGCAGAGTGGGTGACAGGAGGTTGAAATTGAGGTTTTTGTAGTCTGAAAAGCTGAAGATTTCAGCTCTGACTCAAATTTTCTTCTCACCCTCTGAAGATAAAATGTAACTACAGGAAATACTAACAGTACACACAGGTCTCTATAGGTCTTTATTCTAATCTCTGAGTAAATGTAAGCATTTTTCCTATTTTCGCTTACTTGATACTCTGTGTCAGAAATCAGCTCAACTGGACATGAGAGGATTATGTTAGGACTATTATCATTTTTTTTTTAAATATGTTGACGACATGGGCAGCAAATATGATAAAATTGATATGATAAACAGAAAAAAATTAACTGCTGTATTATATTTGTATGTACAAAACAATAAAATAAAGTTAAAATCAATATTTTCAGATCCTCAGGTTTAATGTTAAAGCTCATTGTTATTGTCCCTTAGGGTCATTTCACTGTAATGTGAAGGATGACACAAACAGTGAAATAATGAATAAATATGATATAAAAACGCGCTCGAATTTAAACAATGCCTATCAAAATGTGACTGTTTGTTTCCACATCTCATTGCATTTATAATTTTCCATGAATAGTGCAAAAGTTGAAGTACACAGAGGAGAGACACACAGTGCTTAACAAATGCATTACACCACCAGCCAAAAGACATCTGTCGCACTAGCTCTACATTAACAGCACTGATTATTATATTTATGTTTCTGTAATGGTTAATCCACCAATATGACCAAGCTCTTTAATATTTAATGCTAAAATATAATTATTGTTGGTGTCCATGAATTTTTTCTGTTTTAGAGAAAAGCTGAAAAAATATTAAAGCACATTATTCAAATTATTATCACTTTATTTTATTAAGATAACAAATTACAGTTATTTACTTTCATTATTTAACAGAAAAAATAATTTTAGTGATTTTGTATGATGCTTAATTCATTTCTGACTTTTCAGAGAATTTTTTCTATGACTAATAGATAACAAAATAATTTTGTTTTAAACACATTTTTGACAGATTTCTAAAATAGTGGTGTTTTTGTATGACAGGTGGTCTTTTAAATTTGTTAAGGACTATACTTTACTAATAAAAAATACTTTTGGATAAAATTAACAATTCTCTAAAAGCACATTTTGGATCGGCTCGTGTCACAGCTGCATTTTCTCTTGATGCCACTTGAAGCTGGCTCCCAACCTGGCCCATCACCTGGATAATCGAGTTAGATGCATGGCCATGTGTGGATTATATTGATGTTTATTATGGCCTGCTGTAGGTGTCCCAGGAGTTTGTGCTTCAGTTTTCATGCACAATTCACAGACACAGCTTGCTAACCAAGCCTGCTAGCATTAGCTGATAAATCCACTTTTTATCTGTATAAGGTAACTCCTAGGTTAAAAAACCAACATGATGGAAGCCCAACCAATAACACTTATGCTCCAAAATGTGGAGTTTAAAATCAGTGAGTGATCTCACAGTGGTTTCATATATATATATATATATATATATATATCTATTACACAGTCTGTGGTCTGGAATTCAAAATTATTTTAGTTCAGTCCAATACTTAAGTCAAGATATGCACCAGAATTATGTTCTAATGTGCGCCAACCTGTGTATGTTCTGAATGACACTGAAATAGAATAGAATAAAAATAAATTAAGTGAGTGGGATCTAGCCTACAGTTGGCCTGAATGCCAAAGAAAGCCATCAGATAGACATTTCTATATGCAGCAAGTGGTGCATTGTCCAACATTAGCATTCCTACAACTGTTCACATGGCTAAAAATGCCAGCTAGAAGTACTACACAAAATAATGTTTATCATGCTAAAAATGTGTTAGCACTGAGCTCAAAGAATAAGCACTGCCTAGAGCAAGTAGCATGACTGTATCTGTCGTCTTCACACTGTAAATCATCCTGAGCCAGCACAGTTTGAGCCAAACATTTCTTTCCTCGTAGGCTGGCACTGTTTCTGGAGAATAATACTGCATATTTGCTTTAATATTTTGTGTCCTATAAATGTCATGGAACCAGATTGATCTCGCATAAATATTTATAGTCCAATACATCACATAGATGATGATGGAGAGAAATAGGACAGACCGTTGATGTCAGCTGCCTTAGGGTTTGTGTCTGGAGGGTAGAAGAGGCTGGGCTGGCAAGGAAGAGCATTTGCAGTCTAAAATTTAATTTCCTAGAAACATATAGTTCATTTTTCATAGATTTGTTTGTACATGTTTCCCTTTGGCCAGCATAGGCTTTACCGAGATTAACTGGACTTTATTTGCCATTTGACAAGGAAAAGTAATATCTTTTTACACAGAGGCTTTTAAGCAATTTCACCCAAAGTTTTACAGTGTCAGACTCTGCAACCATGTCTAATGAGCTTGGCACGCAGAACATACGCCTCCAACTTTTTTTTACACACGCTAGTCAAAATGCTCTCAGCAAGATGAGCTTAGATGACTAATATTTCATTAGCATGCAAAAGGAGAACATGCCTCCGGTTGCTGGAAGTCACAGCAAGAGAGGTCAACTGCCAAAAACAAAGAAAAGTTTGAGGAAAGAGGGAAATATCTGTGCCAACATCTAAAACTATGACTGAAGATTATTTGCAAGAAGAAAGTTTTTCAGATGCTGTCTAATCCTCCAATTATTAGTGTCTTTTTCATTTAGTTTCTAGATCCAAGCAGGAAGGTGATAATGACTGATTGATGAGAGTCGGACCATAGTATGGTTGCTGGGCTTGTTACTGTGCAGTAATCAGGAAAACAGGCAGAGCTGAGATTACATAGGAAATAGATAGGACAGGGAAGGAGGTCTGGCATTTCATTTGTGAATTTCCTGAAGCATTTTACTGTGTTCCTCTCTCAGCTTCTATCTGCTCAATCTCAAGTCAACACAGATGCCCCACTCATCAGGACACACAAAGCTGCAACCCATTTCCATGTGTTTCGTCGCAACATCGTGGCTCAGATTTACACTGTTTTCCTGTAAGCAAGAAATAAACCCATTAAACCCAGAAAATGAATCCATGATCTGTAACCATGGTCTTTACTGCATGTGTTTTCAATGTTATCCCTTCAATAAAAGGTTGATATCAGCTGTTAATGCTCCTCGTCAGGAAACAGCATCATCCACCAATTTGTACACTCTGTTAATGGGTTTTGCCTCATTTAACATGTGAGGGTTAAACCTCTAGTTCCTCTTTTTGGTTAAAGTGTAAATATGTATACTTTAAGTCAGCAACAGGTAAACCAAGTTCTGGATTCAGACCCTGACCTCTCACTAGATTCTGATGTACAGTTTCTAATGTACTCTGCGCTACTTTTCTCATATTTACAGTAAGGTTATTTTAATCTGCACAGCCTTTTCTGTGGTCACATCAAACATTCATTTCTTCACACAATGGCAAGAAGTAGTCTCTGTACTGTTGGTTAGTTTTACTTCAGTGAGCAGAATAAATGATAATGATGGATTCTGGTCTTGTATAGGAGGTGTCCTACTGCTTATATTTACAGGGCAGCTTACACTGATAACGACTATTTAGTGGGTGACTTTTTGATACCACTGATGATGCTTTTTAAACTTCGACTTAACCCTTTTTTCTAAATATTCCTGTTCCTGTAGCAGGCCTTATCTGTTATTGGGAGTCAGTGCAAACTTTTATGAAGGTTGCCAAGACTGTCAGATTAAAGTCAGAGATGCTGCCTGATACTACTAAAGTAGCTCTAGTATTGCATCTTATTTCTGCTGCATCCAATCTAGTTGACTCTTACCTACGGAGCCTGAGGTTCTGCTTGGCCTCCCCTGCTGTGAAGCAGGTTCTGTGTGGATGTTTTTTTTAGCTGGAAATTAAAAAAGAATATAAATACAGTGGCGTGTCCTGAGGTTCACTGGGAAGGATAGTGCCAGACACAGGACAAAATTCCCAAACTGGGCATGACATGGATTTCAGAAAGTACTACCTCAGGCAGATGTGATGAGGTGAGGTGAGATAGCTGTAATCACCTTGAATCAGCTTCACCAGTCAAGCCAAACATGGCCTGAAGAATCTGTACATGTCGTCCATTTTATGTTGTCCACAGTCCACCTCAGCTGTTCTTTGGGGTTCGTGGCTCATATTGGATCATCACTGATGATCACTTTGATGTCTCAGGATTAAAAAACTCTTTGGGTCCTAAGCAAAGCCTAACTGTAGTGTTGCTGGTTAAAAGGTTGATGTTAAAAGGTGAAAAAAAACACATAAAAGTTGTTGTCCATCCTTTCTTGACCATAAAAGTAGCGATCAACAGGTGACATCATTCTTTATTAGTTATTAAGGTCGTTAGCTGTTGTGTGCAATGTAAGACACAGCATGAGCACAAAGTTTAAGATGACAAGATTGATGAATATAGAAAAAAAACATGTTCCTGACCTCAATCGATGATCTATAAACGATTTTATTAACAGCAAAAGCATATATTTTATATTTAGTGTTTTGTTGTTATAATACACTCTGAAAAGGTTAGAAAGAATATGATTAAAATATATGAGCTTCATTTGCCTTAGTCAAGTCGCCAAGGAATGTAATAGTGTTTGAAAAATGACCCATGCATTTAAAGGTTAACACAATATTCCTTCAACCAAAACCTCATGAGAACTATTGTTGTTTGAACCTTGCGGGGAATGGATTTCCTTTTTCCAAGGACAAAATTGATGGGCGAGCTATCATCCCCCAATTAAACTAATACGAGCTCACTGCGCACAATTACAGCCACACTGCTTTTTGTTCCATGTGGTTTTAAAACTGTCGAGTCCGCCGTCAGAGGTGGGATGAGAGGCTGCTGCTGTTTGTTGTCGGATGCACGGGCAATGAGCACAGACAAGGCCGCACGGCTCGCAACAATAGCCAATCACTGCCAGCTGCGGTGCCAGATATTCATGAGTCTGTGCTCCCCTCCCCACCCTCAAAAGGACGTAAGGCCCTCTGCTGAAAACACAGGCTATCATCAGTCCCTCGCTGTGATTGCACACACATCTTCTTGCTGTGGGATGAACAAACATTGGCCCTTTTCTTGTCCTTCGGTTCCCCAGAGCAGCAGCGTCTGCCAGAAGTCGTGTGAGTAGGAAAGAGGAAAGCTGGAAGGAAAGCTACAGATGTGCACCTCTCAGAGCTGCAGCATCTGACTGAAGGTTCACAGAAAGAAACAAAAGAAATAAGGTGAAGCGTGATTTCACGATCAAAAGCTGAATCTTTGGAAGAAAGTTTGTCAATTCACTCTTTATGTGTGTGTGTGTGAGAGAGACAGAATATTCAGCCAACGAATCAAGGCCTATTGTGCTCAGAGAGCATCCACCCATTTCTCCAATCCGCAAACAATCAACACAGCGCACTCTGCATCAGCGTGATGGAATGGCAGTGAGGCTTGTCGTTGTTCTAGTTTCCTAACGCCTTCCTTCGTCTTGTTTGCCAGTTTTGTCATTATCCGCTGTTCTCTCTATTTGAAGCATTTGTGTTGCAGGTAAATGCAATTTGTCTAACTTGGTGGCTGCAGAGACCGAGAATCGATCTGTGTCTGTGAATGTAATACAGAGAGAGTTGGAAAATACAGGGAAACAAAAGGGCCTTGGGGAGGGAGGGAGGTCAGCCCATGGAAATGTGGTTTAATGGAATGCATCGAAATTACATTTGATTAGCGGTTTTGCCTGAGAAGGGACTGCAACACATATTTAAGAGAACAGAAAAGCATATAAACAGACAACAAAAATGTTTGACCTTTAACAGGCGTAATGAGTAACTTATTAAAATTATGACTCTCCACTTATTCATTTAAATGTTGCATGGTTAATGCTGTATCCACTGATTTTAGAAACCATTAATTCTGACCACTGTGCAGCAGGAAATGCTTGCAGTGAGCATGCATATCTCTGTGCGTGCATGCGTTTGAGAGGATTTTTGTTGTCGGCATGCATGCACAATCTGTTTGTGTTTGTACGCAGCCGAGGAAGGTCTGCCCGGGCCAAGAGAGGGATTTATAAAAGTTGACAATTGCAGGGTTAGAGAAGCTTGCCTTATTGATTTTCATTATCCGGTTTCATCGCTGTCACATGAAATCAACACTAATGGCATCAGGGCTCATCAGCATTAGCTAGGAAGCTCTAGAAGGAGGAAAAACTCTCACAACGAGAAACAGACGCTCAACTCTTGGTGTGTGTGTGTGTGTGTGTCCGAGTGAGAGAGAGCAACAAGGACACCAATGTTTGTGTGCTCTGGCCAGACAATAAGTTTAGTTTAGTTTATTAAGTTCCCCATTAGCTACAGCAGTCAACCAGTTATTCTTTCTGGGGACCACAAAAACTTGTGACGCTACAATCTAGCCTTCACAGAGACAAATAACATATGACAAGAACAAACGCACAAACGTACAAAGACAAGACGAGCTCCTCACAACGCAGCCATAAACCATCAAAAATACCAGCAAACATTTCACCGCTGAATAACTGCAATCTGGTGGTCTTTTCTTAAACTCTAGTTGTGTAAAATGGTTCCAAGTTGGCTCTACACCAGCTAATAGTACTTGTTGAACGCCGCCTAAGCATCCTTGTTGCACCACAAGAGTTACAAAAACTTTTTGTAACTTTCTCTGGGTCCTACTTCTTACCCTACCAAGCTAACTGACTGCACACTTACTGTAATCAGTTACAGGGTTTGTTAATGCTGACACACACCATATAACGACTGAGATAGAAGTCACATGTACACCAACATAAGCAACTTAAATTGTTTTTTATTTTAAAAAGCAGGTGATAATACCACTAGTCTTTGTGGGTGAGGAAGTTTTCTGGGCATCTGTTCACAACTCTTTTGTAACCAGTGTAGTTGACATTCTGACTAAACAACACCAGCTTCAGTTCAATTCAGTTTTAGCCATATTGCTGCCGTCAGTTTTTGAATGTGTGCTTTTTTATTTTTTGTTTTCAAGACTTCACTGTGCAAGCTGCCTGCAGGGACTGTGGCTAACTAAGGCTAGCTTAAGGAGGTTTGGCAAAAATTAATGTTACCTGTTTTTTCTTGTTGTGGGATCAGAAATAATTTGTGTTTCAAATTATTGTCTGAGAACAGCTTTCAAGATTCAAGACGTTCATTGTCATATACACCACAAAACACAAATGGTCCACCTGAGCAATGAAATTCTTACTTTGCAAGTTCCCGTCACACAACTAAATATACAACTAACTAACTATTAGCATAGAAAATAATAAATGAAGTAAAACCAGTGCTATGTATAAAAGGGTAGGGTGTATTTAAAATTTTAAAGTGTTTAAAGTGCAAGTAGTTATTCATCACTGTCACAATGTTAAGATATTCACAATGTGCAAATATTTAAATTGTTTATATTGTATGAAGTTGTGTTATATTGTAGAAATGTTCAAAATTGCAAAATTACAGGTCAGAAAGACTGATTGGTGCTTTCTCCATTATGCTTTTAGCTTTGTCTGCTAATGAGCAAAAATCAAACTGCACTATCTTAAAAGAGCAGATGCTTAAATTCATTATGTAGTTGATCTATGTAGCTTATCCTTACATTACTTTAATTCGTTTAATATTCTAATAAAGTAGCTGCTTTTTGTAAAAGGACAAAAATGATAAGAAACTAACATGATTGCATTTTAGCTAAGATGCTACATTGGCCCGGCGCGATGCAGCACAGTGCAAAACCTGAATGTTTACTAGAGTTTAAAATAAAAAACCCTAGTAAACATTTCATAAAGCAAATTAATTCATTAGCTTTGTTTTTGAAGGTTAGAACTCTAAATGATAAATTACCGGAGCTACCTTAGCATAAAAAGTAGAAACAGCGCTAACAACTGAGACTAGCTAAGATTTGTAGTGTTGTTGATTTGATTTATACAAAAAAAAAAAAAAAAAAAACAGCTGGTCAGTAAGCAGCCCAAATCAAATACAATATAATGGCAAGGCAAGGGAAGTTTATTTGTATAGCACAATTCAACAACAAGGTGATTCAAAGTGCTTTACAGAGACATTAGAAACAAAAACAAATAAAAAGCATGATTTAAAATTGATTAAAACAAGCAGACAAACAAACTAACTAATTAACAAACAAACAAAACAGTATATAAAATCAAAACAGATAAAATCAGAACAATAGATAAAATCAGTAGTTAAAATGTTAGTTTTGAAATTTAAGCTTAAAAGTGTGGATTTGGTGTTTTATTCAAATGCAGCTGAGAATAGGTGAGTCTTCAACCTGGATTTAAATAAACTGAGTGTTTCAGCTGATCTGAGGCTTTCTGGGAGTTTGTTCCAGATATATGGAGCATAAAAGCTGAATGCAGCTTCTCCGTGTCTGGTTCTGACTCTGGGAACTGATAAAAGACCGGATCCAGATGACCTGAGGGATCTGGGAGGTTCATACTGGGTCAGGAGGTCACTGATGTATTTTGGTCCTAAACCATTCAGAGCTTTATAGACCAGCATCAGAACTTTAAAGTCTATCCTCTGACGGACAGGCAGCCAGTGTAAAGACCTCAGAGCTGGACTGATGTGGTCCACTTTTTTGGTCTTAGTGAGGACTCGAGCAGCAGAGTTCTGAATGAGCTGTAGTTGTCTGACTGATTTTTTAGGTAGACCTGTAAAGATGCTGTTACAGTAATCAAGCCTGCTAAAGATGAATGCATGGACTAGTTTTTCCAGGTCCTGTTGAGACATCAGATCTTTTATCCTTGATATATTCTTGAGGTGATAGTAAGCTGATTTTGTTATTGTCTTAATGTGTTTTTCTAAGTTTAGGTCTGCATCCATCACTACACCCAAATTTCTCGCCTGGTTTGTGGTTTTTAGATGTATAGATTGAAGTTCTCTGGTGACCTGTAATCGTTTTTCTTTGGCGCCAAAGACTATTACTTCAGTTTTGTTTTTGTTTAGCTGGAGAAAATTGTGGCACAACCAGTCATTAATTTCCTCAGTGCATTTACCAAGAGCCTGTACAGGGCCTTGGTCTCCTGGTGACATTGTGATATATATTTGTGTGTCATCTGCATAGCTATGATAGTTTATTTTGTTGTTCTTTATAATCTGTGCCAGTGGGAGCATGTAAATGTTAAACAGAGGGGGTCCCAAGATGGAACCTTGGGGAACTCCACATGTGATACTTGTCTGCTCTGATGTGAAGTTACCTATTGATACAAAGTATTTCCTGTTTTCTAAGTATGTTTTGAACCAGTTTAGTACAGTTCCTGAAAGACCTGCCCAGTTCTCCAGTCGTTTGAGTAATATGTTGTGGTCAACTGTATCAAATGCTGCACTGAGATCCAGTAAAACTAAGACTGACATTTTTCCACTGTCTGTGTTCAGACATATGTCATTGAACACTTTGGTCAGAGCAGTTTCAGTGCTGTGGTTCTGTCTAAAACCTGACTGGAAGGCATCATAGCAGTTATTCTGTTTTAAGAAGTAATTGAGCTGTTGAGAAACTGCTTTTTCAATGATCTTACTTAAAAATGGGAGATTTGAGATCGGCCTGTAGTTGTTCATTTGTGTCTTGTCAAGATTGTCCAGCAGTTTTTAGTGGTTCCGGAAACACACCTGACATTAAAGAAAAGTTGACGATCTGTAACAGGTCTGACTCTAAAGTCTTTGAGACCTTTTTGAAGAAACTTGTTGGCAGGACATCTAAACAGCAAGAGGAGGAGTTCAGTTGACCTAAGATGTCCTCCAGGTCTTTGCTGTTAATAGGGTGAAACTGTTTTATGGTGTTTAAACAGTTTTTCAGTGGACACAGTACATAGTCTGGATCTGCTGTTGATGTACCAATTGCTTGTCTAATCTTTTGGATTTTTTCTGTGAAGAATTTGGCAAAGTCATTGCAGGCCATGGTTGAATGAAGTTCAGCTGCCACTGGCACAGGAGGGTTTGTTAGCCTGTCAACTGTAGAAAATAAGACCCGAGCATTATGACTGTTTTTAGTGATGATGTCAGAGAAGTAGGACCTCCTTGCACTCCTCAGTTGTAAATTATAATTGTGAAGTTTCTCTTTATAGATGTCATAGTGAACCTGGAGGTTTGTTTTTCTCCATCTGCGCTCAGCTTTCCTACACTCTCTTTTTTCATTTTTCACTAGTGTGGAGTTTCTCCATGGAGACTTCTTCCTTCCAGAGATAACCTTCACCTTAATGGGAGCAATTGTATCCATTACATTTAACATTTTTGCATTGAAGCTATTGACGAGCTCATTGACTGAACCTCTGGACAGGTCAGGTGTTAATGGGAAGACCTGGTTAAAGATCTCACTACTGTCTTCAGTTATACACCGTTTTGTGGTCACTGCTGTTGATATATTTGTGTGGGCTGAGATTTTACTTTCAAAGAAAACACAGTAATGATCAGACAGGCCCACATCAGACACAGTAATGTTTGAAATGCTCAGGCCCTTGGAGATCAGTAGGTCAAGAGTGTGTCCTCTATTATGTGTGGCCTCTGTTACATGCTGAGTCAGCCCAAAGTTGCCCAGAGTGTTACTCAGGTCTTTAGTCCCTTTGTCCTGAGGGTTGTCCACATGGATGTTAAAATCCCCAACAATAATTACACAGTCGAAATCAACACAGATCACAGACAGCAGTTCACTGAGGTCATTAAAAAAGTCTGTGCAGTATTTGGGAGGCCTGTAAACATTAAGAAACACAACTTTGGATGGGGCCTTCAGCTGTAAAGCCACATATTCAAAAGACTGAAAACTTCCAGGAGATAGCTGCTTACATTGAAATGATTCATTAAATAAGACAGCAACCCCTCCTCCTCTCCTGCTCACCCTGGCCTCACTGATAAAACTGTAGTTAGGAGGGGTCGTCTCGATGAGAACAGCTCCACTGTTACTTTGGTCCAACCAAGTTTCAGTTAAAAACATAAAATCAAGGCTGTGCTCAGTGATTAAATCATTAATTAAAAATGTTTTCCCAGCTAAAGATCTAACATTTAATAAAGCCAACTTAAGTGTTTTAGAGGCATTACTTGTCCCCTCGTGTTTGGGAGCAGTCTGTGGCACACAAGGTATGTTTACTATGTTTAAAGATCTTTTAGAGTGCAGCTCTCTGTGTTTTGACCAGGCCACATGTCTCCTTCTGTCACCTGAAAGTACAGAGATTTTAAAATCTTCTAGTAAACAGGGTCCCAGCTTCTCCTGGGAAAAGTCACCACTGCCATAATCCTCGCAGCCCGGACCCTCCACACATCACACATCAGACTGCGGAGACAGAGCATGAAGGTGGTAAGGAGGAACTAAGGGGGGCGAGGCTGGGCAATGTGACCTCGATTGCTCTGTTGAGGGTGGGGGTCGGTGGCGAACCTTTGGCTGCTCTGGTGGGGGGTTTATGGGGGACAAAAAGGGATTGGGCCGGGGGGTAGATCTGAGCCCAGCATTGACCCGCTCCATCATCTCCTCAGTGAATTTCAGGTGTGGGGAGGGGGGAGAAAGGGAGGGGGAGGAGGGTGATGGGGGTGATGGCCTGCCAGGGGTTTGGGGGACTGGGGAAGATCGTGGTCCCTGGTCCTGGTCCTGGTCGTTGGTGTTGTTGAGAGAGTTAGAGGCAAATAGGGACCCCTCTTCTTGCCTCAGATGTCTCTCCTTTCTGAGGCTCTTCCCGGGTGGGGGCAGATGGAGCTCCTCCTCAAGGTTTCTGCTGGGCTTTGTCTGTTCTTGGAGTACTGTTTGTTCCTCTTTATGAGATAACTCCTCGTTTATCTCAGCCTTGGCACCAAGCACAGATGGATGATGTATGGAATAAAACAAGTTGGAGGTGAACAGTTTCACCCCTGACTTGTTAAAATTAAATCCATTTGCTTTAAACAGATGCCTGCGTTCCCAAAAAATATTAAAGTTGTTGATAAAATGCACTGAGTGGTCAGCACATGCTGATATAAGCCATTTATTCAGTGTAAACAACCTGCTGAATCTCTCGTCTCCTCCTCTGACCGGCGGCACAGGTCCACTGGTGAATACAGCTGCATTCAGAGAGTTTACAGTATTTAATAATCCAGTAAAGTCCCGTTTCAGAACCTCCGACTGTTGTTTGGACACATCGTTTGACCCTGTATGCAGAACAATGTTTGTCACAGTTGGATATTCATCTGCAATTTGAAGAATTCTCTCCTTCAGGTTGTTGACCATATCGTTAGGAAAGCAGAGGACTTTAGTGTTCTTACCGCACATCCTTTGTACATCCTTTACGGCAGAGTCACCCACAATCAGAGTTTCAGGCCTAGCCTTTAGCTTTCCCTGTGGCCTTTTACTTTTCAAAAGATTTTCGGACCTTACTTCGCTGCTTTTAGATGGATGGTTGTCCGATATAGATCCAGGGTCCTTTGATAGTGGAGCAAATCTGTTGTGCAGTTTCACATTCAGTTGTTTTGAAGGTTTGTTGTTAACCTTCCTATTCACGGTTGTCCAGTCCTGTTTCCTCTCGTATACAGGGGTAGAAGAGCTTCTCTGTCTCGTAGGAAGTGAAGGCCAGTCGGTTTCAGAGATTTCAGCTCGCTGTGCCCTGTGATACGTCCTCCCTCTTCTAGGAGACATGATTTATGTCTTGGTTTTGGACCAAGACAGTCCAAGGGGGGAATTATCGCTTGAGGATTTATAATAGTGCACAAAGTCTACTTTCTTGGTCATGTTATCTGTGCTCCTTAGCTGTGTACTAGCTTGCTCATCGCCATTGTTTTGAATCAAAGGCAAGGTTGTTTCATTTCCACACAGTCCATTTACCTCCACGTGTACTTCTAAGCGATGAATTTTTGTCTCCAGTACTGCAATCTTCTGCAGGAGGCTGTGGTAGTCATCTGTGGAGAGGGAAGGCATCTTGTTGCTAGTTAGCCTAGCGGTTAGCACCTTTCCAGGCTATTGAGGCTGCTCGATGCCCAGACGCTGTAATCAGGCTTCAGCTGTGTCTAGGCCACAGACACACGGAGCGCTGAGGATAAGGTAACTATAAAAATGTTGCTGTTTCTGTTAAGAACACTTTAGTCCTAATGATCTATGTGTCCAGAAGCTATCGCAGGTAAGCTCATATGGAAAAAAGGGAAAAAATCAGCATAAAAATCAATAAAAATCAATAAAAGAAGCAAAGCATTTAAAGAGCAAAGAGATGAAGCATCCACACTCACAAAGGGGGAGGAGTCAGCGTTAAGAGTAATATTGATAAGAGGCTGGTGAGCAGCTTTTGTTACTACTGGACAAAGCATAGTTAAGTATGATAAGCACCTTCTTTTCCACACATAAAATCAGATGTATTTATTAAGTTTGAAAATGGGGATAATTTAGGAGTAAATTTTTCTTTCTCCTTGGTGTTTAATTTGCTTCACTGAACACCTGTCGCACTGCGGATCTGGAGTTAATTAAATTCAGTTGTAATTAGTCTGCATTAATAATGAAGTGTTAAATTTTAGCTGCCTATCTTCCCTTGTATTTGGGTTAATTAAGTCAGGTATTCTTCCTCTTACACTCAAGCTGTAATTGTTATCAAGCTTCATCATTACCATCAGGCAATATTCTTTTGAGAGCATTAATAACTATTATTCCGTTTCATCATCTCTGAATGACAAAGTCACACTGTGGCCGGTGTCTCCTTTGTGCACTTCAATTCACCATCATTTTAAGGTCAAACCATTATTTCTTCACCTCTGCCACACTCTTCTATGTTTTAGACAAGCCACTCTTACCAAATCCAACATTTGGCCCTTAAGATGAACCTCATTGTCGTGTGATTTTTGTCCTTTTTCATCTTTATCTTATTTGCTACATTTGTCCACAGAAAGAAATTGTAGATAAAAGCAACCAGACCTTCACAGGAATGCGGCTGAATATTGTGTTTTAGGGTTAGTTTAACAAGAACAAGAACAATGACAGATGGAAAAGCATATTGTTATTGTTCGTATGCCAAATGTTCATATGTGCACTGAGGTCCCAGATCAGAAACATTGTCCAGTTAGAAAAAAAGAAGAGTGGCTTAGATGCTACAAAAGATTTTTTTTCTAGAATACTTTTCTTGCAGTCACTGAGTCAGTCAGACTCCTCTTTGTACCAAACCTAAGTCAAGCCGCCATGTTGTTTTTTTAGCCCTTCCAACCAACCCATACTTGTTTGGTCTTTTAATTTTGCTGTCATCAACTTTAACCTTTAAAATGCTATGTGAGGCCTGCAGAGTCTGAAATGTAGCTCTTGGGGTTTTTTTGGGGTTGTCGTTTTTTTTTTTTTTGTTTTTTTTTTCGCAGTTTCTCTGAGCATTGCATGGTCTGACCTTGGAGTGAATTTGCTGGCATGTCTACTCCTGGTAAGACTGGCACTTCTCTTGAATGTTTTCCACTTAGAGTTACATTTTTTACTGTAGCATGATAATTCAATTCAATTCAATTCAATTTTATTTATATAGCGCCAAATCACAACAAAAGTCGCCTCAAGGCGCTTCATAGATACAGAGAAAAACCCAACAATCATATGACCCCCTATGAGCAAGCACTTTGGCGACAGTGGGAAGGAAAAACTCCCTTTTAACAGGAAGAAACCTCCGGCAGAACCAGGCTCAGGGAGGGGCGGCCATCTGCTGCGACCGGTTGGGGTGAGAGAAGGACCTCAAATAGTTTGGAAATGGCCTTGTACTTCCTATCGATGCAGTAAGAGTGCAGTTATTTTTTTCAGAGCACTAGATAGAGTCCTGTGAAAACCTGTATTTTAAAAAAACTTTTTAATGAAGATACTGTTACTGTGTCTCAATTCAATTACTTCCCTTAATACACTTTCCTGTAGTAGACTATGTATACTTACTTGTGAACTTTAAAGTTTACCTGTGAGTTTAAAACCTGCAGCAAAATTATACTTATGTCCAGGGGCGGAGCGTGGGGGTGGCTTACTGGTCTTAAGCCCGGGTTGTTTTGTCAGAAGCCCGGGGTCTTTTGGAGTGTAATTTTTTCATAGTTAGATGCCTGGCTGACAACTGTATAAAACAAAAAGTACACACAATATTCGAAGCACATAGTGCACACTGTGGGAATTTACGACTGTGCGTGAATCCCCCCTGATATTGGTATGATCCGAGCTCAGGCACTAAGCGACTGAGCGAGGGGGCGGGGCAGCTGCTGCCTGCGAGTGCGCTGTTGGAGAAACGGAGCCAGCCATACTAAGGAGAGCTTAAGTTTGACCAGGTACCAAAGCAAATCATTCGTACTGTACAAATAATGTAAATATGACGGTGCATCACGAAAGATTGATATCAAGCTGATCACTTGACCAATATTACGTTACTTGCTCTTCGAGTGAATCAACAACTGGCGAAATGAAAAGCCGAACAAATGCTATTTTTTTTAGAGAGTCTTAGCTTACGTGTGTTTATTTCATATTTTCAGTTCTTACCCTCCCCGACTAAATCGGTTTCAGTAATGTAGTGAAATATAAGAATGGACATTAGAGGGTTCTTTCAAAGAAAAAACTCAGGTAAATGTTATTTTATATATTATGCTTTGTATGTTGTTCAGTATATTTCTATGCAAAACAAGAGGGATTTCAGTACACAGCAGGATATTCACATTTGTAACCAGATATTTACATACACTTTAGGGAGAAAACAAAAACATTTTTACTGTACAACATCAATTTAGAGTAAACGTTTGTTTTAGATAAATATTGAAATATATTTTGAATTAGTTAAATGTCAGAATAAAGAGAGAGAGATCTGTCTATTTATTATCACTTTCATGTTTCAATGTAGGAGTACATGTACACTAAGTTTATTGTTAATTAATAAGAAAACTCCAGATGATTCCATTCTGAGCTGAAGAAGCTTCTGATAGGTTAGTAGAGTCCATGTGAGTAAATTAGTGGCACAGCTGTGGATGCATATAAGGCAAAACACAGAGCCTGTTTCTGTGACATGGGAACATCAAGAGATGTCAACCAAAACACCAGGAAAAGAATTGTGGAGCTCCATAAGTGTGGCTCAAGTTTGAATACAATTTGGTGCCATTTGCAAATAAGAAATACAGATAGTTTCTCTCTTTACTCTTAAAGTTAACAAATATGTTTTTATATTTATCAATCTAAAAAAATAAACATTTAGTCTGATTTGATGTTACAATTAAAAAAGTGTTTGTGTTTTTATCTGAAGAGTTTGTAAATATCTGGTTTCAACTGTATATTTGATGATTGTCAGCACAAAGAGGGAGAGAGAGGGAGAGAGAGGAAAAGAGATGGAACAAGAGCAGGTGAGACACACATGTTAGTCAAATGGTTGTTTACCAAAAGTATCATCGTATCATAGGTACTCATGTATCTCGTACCTAGTGTTTCTTTTTAGGTTTGCTATTTTTCAAATTCTATATTTATTAAGTTATGCAGGCTTGTTTGCACAACAAGGCTAAATAATTATATAAACTTTTCTCAATCTAAATAGTGGACTTTGGTAGAATTAAAAAAATAAGTGTAGTGCAGGTCTATGATGATTTTTAGTGCTACTATCATCTAGTTCTGATTCTGGTTCTGTCTTGGTTAAATCCCAAGTAGTCCTGATTTTGAACTGTTGTAGTCCTGTTTTAATTCTGGATCAGTTCTTGGTCTGGTTGAATTGGGGTTTAGTCCTCGTGCCTTGATACAGCCCTGACCTTGTTCTGCCTTGCTGCTTAATTAAAAAACTAGTTTAAGGTGTCCTGCACATGTGATATATATTTTTCCCTATATGAAGTCATTCTTTTTTGAACAAAACTCAAAACAGAGCCAATTAATCTTTCAGTCATTTCTACCCCCCCCCCCCAAAAAAAAAAAAAAAAAATCCCACATGCATACTACCCTTTTGGGCTAAGCCCCAGGTGTTTCAAATGTCTGGCTCCGCCTCTGCTTATGTCCCAACTAGTTGGCAAGTGATTGTAGGAGATTGCTGGCAGTGTGAAATGTATTAATAAAACTTAATTTTCGGATGCTTAGAAAGCAGTGACCTGTGACCTTAGTCACTGTTCAGACATCTTAAAAATGTCTGAAAAATGAGTCTAGTCTATCATGACATTTTCATATTCATATAAATGTTCATAATATCTGTAAAACTTAAGAGATTTATTTGGTGCTAACACACTGAACTGTGGAAAGGCAAGAAAGATTAGGAATCAACAACAAATGATCAAAGATAAGTGGGAATGAACTAGGAAAAGAATCATGAAGGCTTCCTGCTGATATACAGCATCAGAAATAAAAAGGCCTTGTTTTTCTGTGTTCACGCTAAATAAAAGTCCACTCTGTGAGAATTGATGGTGTTAGACAGCTGATAAAACCAGATTGTGTTTGCAGTTGTGCTGGCAGTGCAGGCAGATATCATATATCATCCCCAGTATAAGATCCCCCGTGTTTGACCCTGTGGCATTAACCAAGATGTCCTCCTGGTGTTTAAATGTGGACGTGTTCATCAGACAAGAATGTCTCTACTCCCCTTTCCCCCACCTGTGTGTGAGACTTGTTAAAACTTTATGGACATATGAAAGGTCTGGCCTGTCTTTCATATGACACGGATAGCTCAGTAAAGGTGCGAGAGGGTCAGCTAAATGTGCACCGTGGTGTTATATTGAAGCGGGTCAGAACATGTAAGCGAGCGGAGTTTCATTCCTTCCTGCCAGACGGAGTGTGTGCCCAGTTTGAAACTTTGATATCAAGCCTGATGGATATTTCATTAGGCAATAACCCACCCATACGTCAGTGTAAAAAAAAAAAAAAAAAAAAAAAAGTGCGAATGTCACTTTACTTTTTTTTTTATGTTAGATTATATATTCTTAGCCTTTATACTTTGCCCTGGTTTTTAATTACTGCATATATTAGTTTATGATTTTATGGATGCCCCGAAGCACGAGTGAACATGTAATTTGCAGTGTGTACAGTATGTGTTCAATTAACCAGCTCTGATCTGATGGTGTAATTCATCTTTTAATTCATTTATATTTCCCCAGTTAAAACACTCAGTGTTTCCCTAGATAGTGTTTTTAATGCAGTGCATACTACACTGCAAATTAAATGCACAGAAATATCCACAAACCTGAAAAGCTCTACTCTTTATATAATTACATTTAAATGTGTTTTAATCTCACCCTTAACCACCGCCTTTTCCTGTAAGCTAGCAAATAATAGTCTCATCTGAGCAACTCCTGGTGCTGATATATGAAGCTAAACCCTACAGTTTCTAACATGCACTTGAGGCTCCAGCAGTGAGTCAGTCCCAGGAGTCTCCCATGTTAACATGTCCAATTTTACAGCAGAAATAAACATGGTAACATGAAACCAACCCCCCGCCAAACTGTTTTGGTCTAACACTTTCCTCCTTCCTAACAACTGTATTAAAAAACACGTTACCTCTTTAAGCGCTAATATGATTTAAAGTTTGCATTTTTAGACGCGCAGCTTCTTTTCACTGACAGGTGGATGGTGACACAGGTGGCTGTGGCTACTGGCACATGTACAGTCCAGTCATGAAGGTCAAAGGGTTTTTTTTTCCTTTTTGGTTGTATAAAGGAGTTGAACTTTATCAAAACTTGTCCTAATTTTGTTTGAGAAAAAATTATTACATTGTTTAGATCATTTATATTGCCAAAAATATTCACTAGTCAGCTTCATAAGAAGGCAGAGTGACATCCATCCCTAATCTGCTGGGTTTAATATGATGTCTACCCAAACTTTGGGGATGACCTCTTTCTGTTCCAACATGACTGTGCACCAATGCACAAACTGTTCCTGCAAAGTTGGCAGCATCAAATTGCCCAAAACGTCTTAGTTCCAGTGAAAGGAACATTTAATGCTTCAGCATAAGGGTGCAACTCTTAAAAAACAACCGAAAAATCACACTGTTTTTGGCACAGTAGTCAGACAAGTACTGTTCTTCTGGCAAAGATCAAACTCAGACTTGTCCATCCAACTGCCAGACGAAGCAATGTGATTCATCACTCCAGAAAACTTGTTTCTGCTGCTGTGAAGTCCAGTGGTGGTGTGCTTTACACCACTGCATCCGGTGTTTTGCATTGCACTTGGTGATGTAAGGCTTGGATGCAGCTGTTTGGTCACGGAAACCGATTCCACTATGCTCTTTACCCAGCGCTTTTGAACCAATCCGAAAGCCACATGATGTTTGGAAGTCTGTAGCGACTTACTCTGGTTACCATGCTCCTCAGAAATAGTGCCTTTGTGATTTTACCTCCTACCTACCTCATTGTGTCTGAGTTGCTGTTGTTCCCAGTTGATTGCACATTGCTATAAGAACACTAGCAGTTCACAGTGGAATAGTTAGTAGTGAGGAAATTTCACAAGTAGACTTGATGCACAGGTGGCATCACAGTACCATGCTAGAATTCACTGGCCTCCTGAGAGCGACTCATTCTTTCACAAATGTTTGTAGAAGCAGTGTGCATGCACAGGTGCTTAATTTTATATACCTATGACCACACAAGTCATTGGAACGACTGGATTCAGTGATTTGGATGGGTGAGTCAATGTGTTTGGCAGAAAGTCTGTGGTATTTTTTTAAGGAACTGTCAGTTTTTCTGAAAATATTTTGGCAGACTAATAACATTTAATTTCACTGGTGTTCTCACTTTTATCTTAAATAATCAGGCTGTACCTAGGCATTATTTTCTTCCTCATAACAAACTTCACACAACAGACAACATTAATTTCCTCTACCCGACTTGAAGCTCAAAGCCTGTTGGGTCCTGTAAATTTTTATTGTCCTAAGTCACCAGCACAGGCATCCTCATTAACTGTTTTCAGCCGCATAACAAAACACATTTTGATTTATTGCATCAGGACGCTTCACATGGAACTGAATCAAGATAAACTGCATTGCTTACACGTCATTGAATGAAAGAAACCAGAGCTTAGCTTCACTGGCAAGCAAACTAAAGTTTAATTGACATAATTAATTTTAATCAGTTTATCATTTCAGTCATTTGTCACTTTCATCTCTTTGTGCGACTTTGGAATAAGGTCAAAAATGTCAGACGAGTTTTAGGGAGATTTCTTTGAGTAGTTGTACCTAAATGTATGCGTCAACCAAGGAAAAAACAAACAAAACACTCACTTCACCAACATCAACTTCTCAAATCACTTCTCTCTACAGGAGGCTGATGATGCTTCAATAAAGCCAAAAACTAAACATGTTGTACTTGTGGCCAAGTTCTTTATAATTGTTGCTGGAGTTTTGACCTCTCCAGGAAGCTGCAGTTCATCCAAGTCAGTGCTGAAAACTGTATGTTGTCTAATGTTCACCACCTTTTAGTACAATTTGTAAATGCTCCAAAATGCACTAGCAGCACAAACATGGTCCAGTTAGCTGAGGTGAAGACTAGAAGACATCTAGCAGCTACAGCCGTCTGTGCCACCATCCAAGTGTCAGTCAAAGAGGCCGCAACCCTAACTATAGACCTTAACATCATTCTAAAAAAGTTAAACTTTTACTCCCATACAGTTGTTATGGAGGGGAAATCAGTCTTTTTGTATCCTGTAAACATGTTTAATCTTGCTTTAAAGTTGGACATTTTAAAATGGGAGCCTATGGTGAATGATTTACTGTTGGAGCCTCTAGTGGACGTTAGAGGGATGGCAGTTTTTCATGCTTTGATACTTTTTCAGCCTCAGGAACAGCTATTTAGTTAGAACAATAACATTGACGAGGAGTTTCTACATTCTTATCCATCGTGCACCCTTTCATAAAATCTCTAAGTATGAACAGAGGATGTCAAACTGCAAGCAGGTTCATGACCTGGCCAAGATATCAGCCCTGCCCTGCCAGGACGCCATCGCCTCCACCCCTGCTGTGTCCTCTTGGCCTGCACCGAGGCTTGGAGGCCAGCCGGTGCACAGGGGTCCAGGTGTTGTGAGTTAGAGAGCGTCACTTCAATAACATCAGTGCAATCAGAACCTTACACGGCTCACACAGCGGGGCCGCCTCCTCTGCCGAGAGGTGTGAACAGCCGGTCACAAATTAGTCGCTCTGCACGCCTCATCCATCATCCCTTTCGTGCGTTTGTACATTTTCTGTCTCCTTCCTTCCGGCCTGCGCAATCATTCTGTATATTGGCTGAATTAACTACACAATAATGGAGAAATACACGATTTAAACCCTCTTTTCCCTTTCTATTCTTATTTTTAAAACGAGTCTTGAGGTCGCAATTACTCGTCTGATTAAAGACAGAAATTACAGCTTCATCAAGTGGCATTTAGAAATGCCTCTTGAATGCATCAATACTTGGGTCAGAGCGCCTATTTGTGGTTTTAATATAACAAACACAACAACTTTGGAGCCATAATACAATCAATCAATAATCAAGAGGTCATTGATTTGTTGAAGCTGCTGTATCAAAGGCTTTATGTGTGGGTCCTATAGTATGTGCTCCCTGGTGGTTTCTTCTTTGTCCTCATGTATATGAATTGTTTGTGCATTCGTGGTCAGCCGTGGTCTGTTTACTTGGACTGTTTATTTGTTCGTGAGTTTTTAACATATATGCTTCTAGCAATGTAGCAGAGCACACCAGAGGCAACCAAAGGATAAATAAACCATGGAGGGAAATGTGCATTTGACCATTTCCTCCCCCCCATCTCTCCACAAAAGCTAAGTGCACTCACTCATGGTCGATTTTCAACTCAATAAACTGGATATTTCTGCGATGACACACTGACTGCAGATCCCCCGTGCGGGCAGAAATCTAGCAGTAATGCATTTCATATTGTGCACAAACACAGGCGCACAGGGATATACATCCAAGCATACATAAGGGCATGTGTTCTCTTTGTGTCTGTTTCCTGTTTAGAAAGGGATATTATGGCTCATGGTGGGAGGGAGAGGGAGGTGGGAGGCTGTGTTATTGTTTTTGTGAAAGTTGTCAGCTACTTAGGGTCATAACTCTCACGTGGCAGCGTGAGATTATAGACATTAAGATAGTGTGCCACTTATGAAAATTTAACATCTCATTTAATCAGAAATGAGCCAGAGTGAAAGACAAGGTCACATGTTTGTTCTTTATTCATCTTGTGTTTGGTGATTTTTAGAAGAATTCACAGAGTAAATTATAAAATAATCTAATTACTCTTTACTGCATTTATTTACTGAATTTTATTGTCTGCGTATGTAAGATGCATGGAGCTTCCAGGTCAGAAAAAGTGAAGGGACTTTAACCTGATTTCTTTCTAATGACCAGCAGGAGAAACAGGACACTGGCTGCAGAGAGGCCACTCCATCTGTGACCGCAACAAACACTTTCGCGATGAGCTTATGGTCTCAGTCACTAGTTTTAAGTTGTATAAAACATGATGTGACATTCAAGAGTATGAGCTTGGTCCACATTGCAGACTCGTTCCTAAATAGCACTGGACTCCATCAGGTTGATTCTCCACTGATTCTGTTCGTAACTTTTATGAGCAGAACTTCTTAGCCAGAATAGGAGGGTGACCCACATTCTTGGTGGGTCATGATCATGCCTTCACTGAGGGATATGGTGCCTCTATCTGAAGGCAAAGATTTTGATTTACTGGAATTTACAGATCTTTATTTCTAACCTTACCTGTGAGTAAGACTTGTGGGTTGTAACCCAAAGAATAAGATCAAGGCTACAAAAGGGCTTTGACTGAAAGTTGTCTGAGCTGAAGCTTAAAGATAGGTTGAGGAACCTGCCTCGTGGATACCTCGTGTGTATCCTAGGTAGCGTTGCAAATGTGGCCAACCCAGAGAAAATTATAAGTGGACTAGTTCTCAAAGCACTTTTTACAACATTCATGCACAGAGCAATTTACCCAAGGATTCTTTGATTGGAGCATTGAACCATTGACCTTCTGATTTGTAGATGACCTGCTCTAACTTCTAAGCCACAGCCACCCCAAAGCCACAGGAGGTGGAAATGTCTCCAAAATATCCGTCCAACTCCAAGAAGAGCTTTGTCAATCTGGTGTTGACCAAAAAAAGAGACCAAGACACCTCAGCTTGGACCAGGAAATGTTAGTGGATGGATTGATGACTGGATGAATGGATGGACTGATGTTGAGTACCATTACTGCCAAAAGGAAAAGTCCAGATACAAGTTACATGCAGTGTCTCAGTTTCTAAGTCAGATGCTTCAAGATGAGGCTAACTATGGTTGTTGTCATGGTTGCTACGTCCGTCTTAGAACATTTCATCATTTTGTGATAAAAAGTCAATGACATCATAGTTTTCCCAACATGTTCTGATCTAGATCATTTATATTTATATCATACTAAACCAGCATTTGCCAAGAAGCACTTTCTTCCTTAGACTACCTCTGTTGGTTACCAGAAACTGCAGTCATATAAACTGATTACATGATTGTTCCAGGTTTCTTTTTTCCTTTCTTTTTTTTTTTTTACTTTAACTGAAGGTAAAGGGATTCTGTTTGTGGTGATGGCTACCACACTATCCTCATAAAACACTGTAGTTCCACTGAAAAATGCAATTATTAAGAGTCATAGAATAGTTTTTAGTCCGGGCAAAGTGGCCCCTAGAAACAATAAAAAACAAAAAAACAAAATCTGCTGAGGGCTCCTACTGACCTCCTTCCTCCCACACTCATTGCATTGTGTATGTACCCTGTTAGCACTTATCAGGCACAATGCACACAACAAACTACCCATGGCAGCTTTGTTGTGTTTGGCCCAAAGTACCAAAAACTTTGTATTTCTGCTCATCTTAAGAGTTCTAAAAGTTTAAAACAGCCAACTTTTCTCTGTATCCTACTCCTCTCATATATCCAAAGACTTTTCATAATGAAAAATATAAAACGGTTCTCTGCAGTCCTGCAAATACATTTTCAGGCATCATTAAATATATTATACATTATTGTCCATAGTCCAAATTGTATTTAATCTCCTCCAAAGAAAAGCATGAATTCATGTCCCTTTTCTTTGAATAACCCCTTTAGCCTTTTAGCTATGGGAACAATGAAAGTACACTGGAGGACAAAGCATCTTAGAGTCCTTGAGCTCTCTGAGGTAGACTGTGTAGATCTCTAAAAAGGGAACACTTACTAAATACATATTTATTTATTGCCAGTTATTGAAAAGATCATCATTATAAATATCATCAATGATTACACAATTGAAAGATGATTACATTGATATACAGTGTACAGCTTCCATGCAAATAATATTTTATCTCTGACAGCTTCATCCTTGTCATCACCCTAAAAAATTTGCACGTTCGTGTATTTCAGCGGCCGAGCCCGGTCTGAGTTAACACGTCTCATTCGCCACATTTCCCACGTTCCTCCGAGCTTCCCCCGAATGGGAACACAAACCACAATATGGTAGCGTATCGAGCGTGTGTATGCAAAATAAAAGCGTTCCAGCTGGTTGCCAAGCCTGGATTCACTTTGTAATCCCAGTCTTTACCTTCAGGCTGACTTCCATTATGTTTTCACACGTTAGCACTTTCATCCTCTCTTTTCTGCTTCTCCATTTTTCGCTCTCTGGTTTAGCAAGAGGAGAGGGGGTAAAAGAGCCTGGGGCGGGCCACCTGTGCGGTTGTGTTGTTTCTTGTGTAAATCAGTAATCAGAGGAATTAACTTCTGTGTGAATGCCTGTGAGAGAATAGAAAATGACGTGTGAAGGAAAGACCACACTATATATTTGTCTGCGTATGTGTGTTTAGGTTTTCCACTGGCTGGATATTTCATCATTCCACATTGCTGCACATTACTTGCTTCTTCATCTTCGGCTTCATTAAAGAAACTCATCCATAAATGCAACAGCAGAAAATGACTTTGCAGAAGTATCACAACATTATAGTGTTGTTGTTCATTTTCTCTCACAGCGAGTTTATAATTGTTCTTTCTCTGAAAATGCTCTAAATCTATTCCTATAAATTATTGCAGGTCAGACTGTGTGCGCAGAGAGCAGATGGAACAGATTCCCTCGCTCTTTGAACACTGTAAATGCAGCCTGGTGAAGTCATGAAATCCATTAGTTTTTTTGGTTTTTTGTGACAGTCAATGCGACTTAAAATCTAATTTCTTCCAGTCAGAGCTGGGCTTGTTTCTCTCTCTGCACTTTCTTTTCTCATTTAGTGGCACCACTTACCCAAGAAAGATCAGAACATGTGGATATTTAAACCAAATGCCTCCAAGTACTTTTTGTTTTACTTTGTCTGTGCAACAACCTCAGTGCTACAGTGGCCTGCAGTATATTACATGACTTTCTTTCATGTGTCTCCTGTTCCCCTGGCTGATGGTAGGTACAGTAATCCCTGTGAGCTAAAAGCTCAGGCTGCAGACTGCTCTAAATGCTTGCTTTAACACAGTGTTTTCTACTCTCTAATCTTTGTAATGTCACAGAGAGGTGATATGACTGATATGGTGATCGCAGGTACAGGAGCCCAACCCACTTCCTGTTCAAGCCTAGCCTGCATACACTAGTACCTCTTGCCACGAGTTCCCAGAATCCTTTGCGGTTTTACCCCTGAACGACGTCACATTTTCAATCTCTATATCTGTGAGGGGCAACCAATCAGACGAAGCTTAAAGGAAGTATAGTCTTAAAAGGGGAGGGGCTTAAAATGAGTTCTTTCAAACAGGGGACGGACTGAGGAGATGCTTTTGTGAATAAATAAGGATTATTTTGCAGTATGACTCATACAAAGCTGCACAAGTAAAGTTCAAGGATAAAATTATGGAGCTGAAAATGAACAGAAGAGGCCACTAATATATAAAAAAACTGCATCCATACAACAAGAAAAAAGCAGTAGGTGGGATGTTCTGGTTGTTAACATTACAAAGAATCTTGCCTGTTCTAACAACTGTCCTGGTCTGTTTTTATGTCTCTGAGTTCTCATCCCACAGCATCAAATGCGGATGTTTTCTCAGATGTTTCTGAGGTTGGAGAGATGTTTTTGGCTTTGGATAATTGTCCTCTGTTGAATAAAGACAGAAGAGAATAAGTTACATGTTTATCATGTTTATCAACCATGAGACATTGGTTTCTGTTTCATTAGGGAGCTTTATGTCTTGAACTTTGTTTTTGCTCGTTATTCTTGTTTCTGGCTGGTTTATTGGGCCTGCTGGATTTGGATCATTATGGGTCCAAAACATTTAAGCTGCCTGAGAATGTAGGAATTTTTCACACAATCACAAATACACCCTCACAAGTCCAAAGAGAGTTTTCCAGGAACAAAAAACCATACGGAGGTTTATTACAGAGCTTTCTTACTATCATGGTACTGATGCTGACGTAGATAGAAGGTAAAATTTGTGAAGTAAATGTACTTTATATTGTAGAGCATCCAAAGATAAACTTAAAAGTAGAGAGAGTGAACAGGCATAAGAGCTGTAAATTTACTATCCATGTCATCTTGAGTCAACAGTTCAGCATCCAGGGGAAGAATCTTATTAACCCAACACTCAATATTACTCTCAGTGTAAACACTCATATTGATTAATTGTGAAACAGTTGTGGAAGTTAGAACATTGCAGAATACAATGAAGACCACAATAAGAGCAGTGCTGCAAAACAGATAAACAAGTCTGATGGTAAGAGACTAATTAATACCCCCAATGATTTCTTGGTTTGTGCAACTACAGGAAAGCTATTTTTCAATGTCACAGCAAGTTATTACCATGTTGAGAGGTTCAGTTCTGCCTGGTTAAATTTATGTAAGGAGTGTTTTTTTTTTTGGGTTTTTTTGGAATTCACGCAACATGTACACTTAATATGTAAAAGTTGGGAGACAACTTTACCGCTGATATTAATATATGCACATACTATGGAAAAGAGAAAAATGTACATAGATTCTCGCCATGAAAGTGTTAGCATGGCCCTCTATTAAATGTCTGGTTCTAAAGTCCACGGGAAAATTCAGTAACAGTAAAGATGGTGGATATCATGTCCCTGCCCTCAAAGTGCTAATGAACTGGAAACTGGGGAGCATATGAGCCAGTGATACGCATGGTAGAGTCATGACAGTGTCAAACAAGCATATATGAATATGCTAGCTTAGTAAAGCTAACTAATAAAGGTAACAATATTTATTGTCTGTTGTATTTACATGAATTAGCATGGCACTGGTTCAGTGCTCTGGTTAAACGAGCAATGAAGTCATAATGTTTTGTAACTTTGAGTAACTTTACATAAAATATGTATAAAAATGCGTCGTTAACTTTATTTTTGGAGAAAATTCACCAAACCTTTAAAGTCTTTTTTATGTGCTGATCACTACTGGAGCTTATTTAGAAAGGGGCTTCAAAATAACTGACCAAATGCATTGAGAAGATGGCTTTAGAGTGGCAAGATTGTCTCTCAGAAGGACTTTTGTGGAACCATGTAGATGAGAATAGGATTGCATCATCTGACATCTAAACCACACTAAAGGAGAAAAAAGTCAATCATACACGTTAAAAAGACACCACACTTCACACTTTAATACCAAATGTAACTATAATACCTCAAAAAACCTTTGTTACCAGGTGCAAACAAGAACTTGTAGAAAATACTTAGCAGAACCTAGACAAAGCTAACTTTAACCAGATCAGTGTACCACATGGTGAATCTAGTCCATGGATAAATTAAACCAACGTTCACCATTGTTGGTGGCACTCCCAAAGCACGTCAGTAGAAGCTGATTGTTCTAACCCGCTGTTTTTCTGCTGAAACGTGCACAGCCTGACCATGAACTTTTAAGAACCCAGCTGCCTCTCAAGGTAAGTAAATGGGTCTTTGTCGCTGGCATACCACTTCTACTGCTCCACCTATAGTTTAGGATTTTCAGCATATGTTCTATTTATACATTATGGGGTGGCTGTAGCTCAGGTGGCAGAGCAGGTCAGCCACTAATCAGAAGGTCGGTGGTTCGATCCCAGGCTGCCTCCTGGCTGCATGCCAAATATCCTTGGGCAAGATACTAACCCCATGTTTGCCTACTGGTGGTGGTCAGAGGGCCCGGTGGCGCCTGTGTCCGGCAGCCTCGCCTCTGTCAGTGCGCCCCAGGGCAGCTGTGGCTACAATGTAGCTTGCTATCGCCAGTGTGTGAATGGGTGAATGACTGAATGTAGTGTAAAGCGCTTTGGGGTCCTATGGACTAGAAAAGCGCTATACAAATGCAGGCCATTTACCATTACATCAACTCCTAGAACCAGCTACATGCCTTGAGCATGTGAGAAATAGTGCTGAGACCTTCCCTTCGCTCTGTCGATTTTGAATAAATACGTGGAAATGGAAAGCAGAGCTTTGGGTCTGGAGAGGGATCTTGAAGACACCTATTCGTTGTGAGTGTTAGAGTCCCGCACGGGGGGTTCAAAAGCCCACTCCATCGAGATTTGTTTGGCTAACGGCACCAGTGGCCATCTTTTCTTCCTGATCAGAGAGGAAACCAGTGGGGAGGAACGGGAGAGAGAAAGACGAGGGTAAGGAGGAAAGGGTGCATACAGGTGTAAAAGTATTTTTAGCTGGAATCAGAGCCAGATTTGACAGCAAAGAGCTTTTTTTTTTTTTAACACGCATGTGTTTCAGAACAGACAATGAGCTTACGTGTTAGTGCGTTTGTGAGGAATTCTTGTCATGTGTCACTCGAGCCCGAGGTGTGAAAGAGAAACATGCTAAGCAGCAATATATTAGACGAGGGATTCAGTCACACTTCACTCGCACACGTTCCTGTGCTACATTTCAGGCTTTAAAGATGTTCTAAAGTTTTTCTACTACTAGAAACATTAGATTTTCAGAAAAAGGAAGAAACATGAAAGAAAACTGTATAATAATCCACTTCTCATCCCAGTATCTATTATTTGAACAAACTGAACACGAATGAATGAATGAATGTCTTCATACACTCTAATAACAGCAATATTAATCACTCAGCCAAACTAGTCTAAAAATAGGACACCAGCCTCCATGTGACTAGGAATAATCGCTGGTTATTTAGTGATTGCACTGAATATTTTTGCTGTTAGAGCCCAATTGTAAGTAGTTGTAGCAACCATCTGGTTGTTTGGTGGAAGGAAACCTGTCTCCAAACAATTCTGGTCCAACTCAGTAGGACTGTAATCACTCTCAGATTGACTGCAATGCATTGCCAGTCTGAGTTCTTCTGCGGTGTACAACTATTTTACCAACTGGTTGTGTTCTGGTTATATTTCCCTGTCATTTCGCACTTCAATCTTTTTCCTGCAACAACTACAGCGCTATTTCTGAATTTCTTTCAGATTGTTGAGGTTCCGACTGGACTTTGAAAGGAAACAGTTAGAAATATAATAATTAATTGGAATTTCTTTGTTTGTCTTGTGTTTGTCTTAATCTTCAGAACCATCAGAATAAAAAAAGATAAGGTTTTGAAACAAGATTCACTAATAGTTTGTGCTTCATTGCATTCATTCACCTGTTACATAAATTATATGGTTTAGTGCACATTGGGAAATTAGCATGCTATCAGAAGAAAGCAAGTAATGTTTCTGATGCCTAAGTAGGAGCATTTTATGCATCTGTGAGAGATAAAATGGGGGCTATGGCACAAAACGTTATACTAACCCAACCAGCAGATATACATTAGCCTGCTCATACAAGGAGCTTTACAGCCTTCCTCTAGCTGTATGCTGTTCAGTGGTCCTTCCTGCAATGTTGTATATTTCAGTCCTTTTTAAAAATGAATTCAGGTTTAACTCCCCTATTCTCAAACTCAGGACCTCCTGCACAGTGAACGAAAATCTGGTCAGGTTATCTTCAAGACCTTCTTTCCCACATTTTCTCAGAAACACACGTAAGGTTTGCTTTCTATTTGTTTCTTTCTTATTGATTAGAAAATCATTTGTTTCTTGTTACCATTCTATGCATACTGCAGATATTTACTCACAGTGAGGATGACTAATTCAGGTCGTGCTTATACACAAGACAGAAATCCGGTATTATAACTCTCAATAAGATACATGAGCTAATGAGCTCTGTGATAATCAATGCCATGCTTTTACATAGATACTTGGTTTTTCTGTATCTCACTTTAACAGTGTTTTTCTTCAGCCAATAATAAACTTTCCCCTGATTATTCATTATTCATTTGAACCTGCACAAATTCTTCTCTCTGAAAGTCTGCCATTATTGTACCAACAAAGGAATAAAAGAAACACACTGATCTGTAGTGAATAAATGTGAGAGACAATAATTTTTCATTTTCATTGCTCTCTCTGAGCTGATTCTCTTTGAAAGGTTCAACTTACAGTTCAGCCTCACATACAAAACACTGTTGAAGGATAGTCCGCAACACAGGACCTCAGATCCAAGACCAACTGAGCAGTGCATGCACCTTTGAAGGATGGTCATTTAAGGAATATTGAAAGTGAAACCTGCTTGTAAACTGACCTACATGAAATACTATATACCCTGTATTTTTTTGATGGATTGGAAAACCTGAGAACTCATGAGAGCTGCTTTGGTAGGAGACACCTAGGGTGTAATAGAGATTGTCTGCATTGATGAACATTAGTTTTTATCAAAGAACAAGATCTCAATCAAAGATGGTTTAGCAGCTTATCAGTGATTTACACGAGAAGCATAATGCTTTGAAGTCTAAGCCACCATAGGTGCTAACCCTAACCCAGGCCTAATTCTATGTTTTCAGGGAAATAATTTACCAAGGTTTTTTTGGAAAAAAATAAATAGTTTTTTGATGTGTGTCAGAATATTGTCTGTTTTCTGACTATTAATAAAATATAAATAAAAAAGTTAATAAAACAGTAAATTAAATATTCTGATTGATAACAAATAATTAATGATGTACACCAATGGCATGTTGTAATCATAAACCCTTTTGAAACCCTAAGTTGTATCCGATGCTGTTGTCAAAACAACCTCCGACATGTTTGATTGGTTTCTGCCCATTCATGTCCAGCTACTTTTTCCTTCTGCCATGTGAACAAGCTGGAAGAAACTTGGTCAGGTCAAAGAGGAAACCCTCACTTCCGGGTGTAGCTCAGGTGGGGGTGGGTCACCTACTAACCGGAAGGTTGTTGGTTCGATCCCAGTCTACTTCAGTCTACATGCCAAATATCCTTGGGCAAAATGCTAACCCCATGTTGGTCTGTGTATGAATGTTGGTTAGACTAAAAACCTAGAAAAGTGCTTGTGTGAATGGGTGTGATTGGATGAATGAAAAAGTTGTATAAAGTGCTTTGAGTGCTCAGAGTAGAAAAGCGCTATATAAGAACCAGTCCATTTACCAACTAGGAGCATAGAGCATGGAGCATAGAAACACAAGTTCAGTACACAGAAGATACATCTTGGCTTTGCCCAGTTGCGTAGCCTACAGCGTTGGATCCACATTGGTTCAAAGCAGAAGTATAAATTAAAGCTATAATAGCCTGAATAAGATGTCAAAGAAGAACAAGATGTGTTTTTAGACTTGGGTTTCAGAGAGAGGGAATTCTGGCATTATGTGACATTTCATAATAGTCTTGCAAGAAAAGTAAAAAAGAGCAGTTTTTTTGACTTAATGTGACAATATTTCAACATGAAAAAAGGCTATGTCAAAAAGGTTGAAACTCTAAAACAATCAAAAAATGGGTTTGTTTCTAAGGTTGAGAACTAACTTTGAAGCTCAACATTTAAGGATATAAAAAGGTCTAGGAGTATAAATCCTCAAAGACCAATGTGCTGTCATAGCATGGCATTTAAATGGCAAACCACTTTTTTGCCCCATGTCTGTGAATTTTTAACTTTTTGCGTGTTTTTGAGGTGTTTAGATGACACGTGAGAAGGTTAGGCTTAGGGCTTCCGTTTGGGTGAGGGTGTCATTGTTTGAGGCTGCATAGAATCAAATGACAGAAAATACGCCAAGCTCTAAAGGTTCAGGAAATAAAACGTGCATTCCAAATATTGATCTGCTCTCCTATTTATTCAGTTTTAAACAAAAACAGGCTTAATATGCACATATGTGCCTTTAATACCATCCGGCCCTGTCTGCTTCAGGAAAAACTGAACAGGATGGAGATGGACCCCTGCCTGGTCGCTTGGATCTCCGACTACCTCACCGACAGGCCACAGTACGTCAGGCTGAAGGACATCACGTCTGACACTGTGGTCAGCAGCACAGGAGCACCACAGGGAACTGTGCTGTCCCCACTTCTCTTCACCCTGTACACCTCTGACTTCTGCTAAAACTCTGAATTATGCCACATTCAGAAGTTTGCAGACGACACAGCCATCATGGGGTGTATCTGGGATGATCAGGAAGAGGAGTACAGAAGTCTGGTGAGGAACTTTGTCGCATGGAGTCACACAAACCACCTGCAACTCAACACCTCAAAGACTAAGGAACTGGTTGTGGACTTTGGGAGGTCAAGAGCAGGTCCACTGCCGGTTCAGATAGAGGGGGAGGAGGTGGAGGTGGTCAACAAGTACCTCGGGCTGTGGGTGGACAACAAACTGGACTGGTCATGCAACACAGAGCACCTGTATAAAAAAGCCCAAAGCCGACTGTACTTCCTCAGGAGGCTGAGGTCTTTTAACATCTGCAGGAAGCTCCTGAGGATGTTTTACCAGTCGGTGGTTGCTGGAGTACTTTTCTATGCTGTGGTGTGCTGGGGGAGCAGCACAGCAAAGAAGGACTCATCCAGGCTGGAAAAACTGATCAGGAAGGCTGGCTCTGTGGTCGGCATGAAGCTGGACACTCTGGTGACAGTGGCAGAGAAAAGGACACTAAAGAAACTGCTGGACATTTTGGACAATGCTGGGCATCCTCTGCACACGGCCATAAACAACCAGAAGAGCCTGTTCAGTGACAGGTTGCTTCTCCCCAAGACAAGAACCAACAGACTTAAAAACTCCTTTGTTCCACACGCCATCAGACTGTTTAACTCCTCTCTGGAGGGGAGAGGGAGGGGGAGCAGGGGGACAAAGGAGGGGGGAACAACTAAGCTGTAGTGCCTCTTCACCTCACTGTGCAATTACCTTTTGTGCAATACTTTTTGTTAATAGTCAACGGTGCAATAGACTCCATACTTGAAATGTGCAATCCACTTGTATTTTTATTTTTTTCCTATTTATCCCCTTTGTATATTTTTATCTATATATGTCTTTGTGTGTGTATATATATATATATATATATATATATATATATATATATATATATATATATATATATATATTCATTCTGTAACTCTATAACTTCTGTCGGTGCTGTGCTTATTTGGAACCGAATTTCCCAGAGGAACCCACCCGAGGGATTAATAAAGTTTTATCTTATCTTATATAGAACTGCACCAAACATGTTTTCCTCCTCCTTGTTGCACCAGTACCCCAATTAATTGTAGGAGCTTTTTGAGTTAAAGGTAAAAACATCACGTTTTTTTTATCTGTTTTCTTGCTGGGTTTATGTTTGCATTCTTACAATGACGATTTATTATTTTTAATTAACATACACACTATATGTGATCTACAGATAATCAAATGAAAGTCATTTTAAAGATGGTGACATCTATTGAAATGCACTGGTTTCAGCAGCAAGACATAACTTTTACTTTAAAGGGAAATGGTCTCCATTTCCAGTTTTTCCTTTTTACTTATTTTAGTTTCACAATTGTACTGTGATTAGTTAGGATATGTTTGCTGATAAGTTGGTGTTTGCCATGCAGATTATGGCAACCGCAGCAGTCTGCCTGAAGTCAGAGCAATCACAAGGAAGTTTTGGGTACAGGACAATGCTTTACAATTTGTTGGGGAATACACGTTTTTTTCCTGGTAACTGGAGGTTGCCAGCAAGTCCTCGACAGGTCTCTAGGGCTTTGTTGTTGAGGTCTTAGCTCGTCTTCCTTGTTTGCAGATTCAGATTCATGGGAACTTCTGCTGTCACTGCAGGCTACACATTAGTTCTATTTTACCACAATTTATAAAACATGTGCATGTTTAAGCCAAAACACCAACATTTCACTGACAAAACCTTAATATGATAAAACAGTTCAATAAAGATGTAGAGGTAGAACATTTCAGTTAATTTTTGAAGCAAACTGAAGCCTGAACAGTAACACAGATTTTGCCTGAAGGGGAGCTTTGACCATGTATAACAGAAATAACCATACGACCAGTAAAGTCTCCCTTTAATGGTAGAAGGTGTCTTATATGTTACAAAAACAAAAAAAAACATCATGTAGAAGGAATCCATGAATAGCTTCATGTTAGGCCTGAGGACAATGAAATTGAGTTAATAAGGCCAAATCTTGACTGCACAGTGTGTCTGTTTCGACTGTTTTGCAGGGGAAACAGCTCAGTATCCAAACCAATCTGTCACTTATATGATTAGATGGTGACCAGACTGTTTCTCTGCCTGCCAAAGGAGATGTGCTGCCTCTGATTATAGACAGGTGTCTCAGTCAGTGAGACAGACAGCTGAACTGGCAGATTGCAGAAAGATTATAATCGCGGCCATGGTCACACTAATGGACAGACTCAGTCAGAACATTCCCACAGGCCCTGCTGAAGGTCACATCCTCCAGGCAATGATTTAAATGTGATAACATAAAGCCTGATGTGTGATGTTATCTGTCTTAACTTTTTAAATATGCACCAGGTGACCAGTGAACCACTTAGGGTTAAGGTTACCATCCACAAATGCATCACCTTTTCCATCAGTTTTTCCATTTTAGTGTCCCAAATAAGTGGATGGGACCCTAATTCCTACCCCTAACCTTGAACAAGTCCCTGGTGAGTAGGTCAGTCTATTAACAATTCAAACTACTTTATTTGCAGTCAGATTTATGCAGGTGTAAACCAATCATTGTTTTGTTTTAAAGCCTCATTTACCCACAAATAGCAAATTTTCAGGGCATTCACCCAACTAAAGTCTAAATAAGCAGCAAATTGAGTTCAGTAATACAGAATGAGTTTTGGGTGAATGTGTTTCTTAGAGCAGTGTTACTTTGACGTGCCCCGTTAGCCGAGTTGGCCGAACATGACACACTCAAATAATGTTTTTCTTTCTACTATACAGTAATTTGGATACATCCATTCACCAAATGGTGTGGGTAACACTAACAGCCAGAGCAAGGGAAATCAAAGGACCCCTCCTGTTCTGAACTAAGCTGGCTTTGTTCCTGCAAAACTGTGTTGTTTCATTAGATTACATGTGATCACTGCAGCTGGTGTGAAAACAACAGTGTTCATCGTGTTTTGGCCCGAGCACTTTGAAAGAGCCATATGCTGTGGGTTTTTAGCAAACTTAGGAAAGCTTGTTATGCATTTCCCCTGTGAAATGGTGCATACAATATATAAGATTAATGCTAAAATTCCACCACCGGCCATTCTTTTATTTAGATTGCATTAAGGAGGGATAATCTTTTGGCCTGCAGCTGTCACATTCACTCTTTAGTGGCATCTTCTGCACTTTAAGTGCCTCTTGCTTTGCAAACACATGCTGTATACTTCACTTAGCCTGAAATACAATAGGAACTTTGGCTTTTAGAGGAACTTGCTGATTATGAGCTGGCGGGAACTCAATTTGTGAAATCTAGTCATGTGGAATGACTTCATACGCTCTGCTGCTGGTGTCCTTATCATGGTGGTGCTGTTTGGCAGTCAAGGTAGGACTCAAAGACGTGGGAAATAAACTCAAGGAGGCAGCTTTATTGCTGTAACAAAATCTGTGGCAATACAATCATACAAAATTCAAACACTAAGAACTGAAAACTGAAACTAAGAATGAGGAACAAGGGAGACACAGACCACCGGGACCTACAGCAAACACGGATGACACAACAATGACCAAAGGTAGACTGATGACTTAAATACACACCCATAATGAGAGGATGGGCAACAGGTGGGAACACAGGAGGAACAGATCAGACATAACGAGATGGGCGAAGCAAAATTGAACGCACACAGGACAAGAGACCTTCAAAATAAAACAGGAAGTACAATAACAATGGAGACCAAGACTAAGACACATGGGCTTGAGACTGAGACAGGGGAAGAAATAAATGTGGGAACATAACTAAGTGAGGAGACAGAAAGGGAATACCGAACACAGAGACAAAAGTTAAACAACTTAAAGACAAAATGTACAAATACATCTTTCACTGGGTCACAGACTCAGGACAGTCCTATTAAATGTAAAAAGGTTCATGCTCCAGTCACAAATTGGAAAACGATTGGAGACCACGGCGCAACAATTAACTTGAAAACTCATTGCATTTAAAATGTTGTTTCGAGGACTAGCGGCAGGTCTGCAACCACTTACAATGACTCTAATGCATTAAGATGGCCATAAAACAGCACTCTCATAATTTTGAAAATTCAGAAATTCAAGATGACAAAGGTGCTCAGCAACCTTGCTTTTATATAAGCATAAAGCCATAACCCGGTGAATCCCCTTTGGCAAATATCTTACACTGTATTACCAGTGTGTTTTATTGGATTTGGGACAGTTTAATAAACTCTGATTAATGGCACTGCAGTGAAAAGTTACTTGGAGAAAATGTGCTTAAACAACCTTTAAGCAAAGCTGCACCTTCTTCTCTCTGCCCTCGGTACTGCCGTAATATTTTTCTTGCCCAACTGCTGAGCAGAATGTGTTTTTCTCTGGTGTTCAGGTGTTTGCTGGAAAAGAACAGCAATTCAGAGCTCAAGTGGTCTTAGCCCAGGCACAGAGGCCTCAGGCGGGGGACTCGAGTCATGACTTGCTCCCAGCATGGAGGCCTGACAGCGGGGATTACATTCATCTCGTCACCTGCTGAGAGGTGCCAGACATGGACTCAATCAGTTCTCTCACTGTCCTTGGAGAGGATGAGTAAGGAGACAATGGACTCAGCGCACACGTACACACATTTAATTGAATCCCATTTGTCTCATCACCGGACATCTATGAGATATAATGACAGCTAGAAATCTGCAGTAAATTGCTCCAATGCTAGGCACTCATTTACACCCTCATCTTCATCATTAGAGATGGAGGGAAGCATGGATAATTGCTCGTATCTAATGGCTCGCTAATTATCGATATAAAAATCACCACTGCTTCTGCAAATTCTAAAAATATCTGCCGACAGGTGGAACAGCTGCAGCAGCTGGATAACTCAGACCGAACCCCCTGCCTTTATTCTCTCCTTACTCATGACCGTCTCCTCCTTTATCTTAAACTCAATAAACTTCTTCTTCTTTCTCTCCTCTTCGCTTTCATCCATTATGCATTAAAACATTGGCAACGAAGCCTTAAGGTCTACCCCACAGTGCATTTGTGTGTTAAAGCTTACAAACCTCCACAGCTTCCACCTCTGAATGTATAATGACACAAATACCTTCAAAGCGAGTCATCCAGCTCTCCTCCATAGACGAGCCGCATTCATGCTCTGACCTCAGGTCACTCTGTGCTCTGGTTTGCTAATCCGACAATACTTCACATCAATAGAGCAACAAGGTGAACAGGCTAATTATTAACAATAATAACTTAAAGAGCTTCCATTCAAAGAGCAAAAAACTTGAGTCTTAGTATTAATTCACTGCATTATCTGCCATTTGTGAGGAAGAAAAATTCAAAATTCCATTCATGAAGCAAAAAAAGTGAACAGGCAAAATGTTTTTCTCAGTTTCAAGGCCAAATAGCTGCAAATGGTTTCTATCGTCACATTAATACAATCATGTTATGTCACCAAAAAATCTGAAACATTTTTAATGTGGGCTGAATGATGGGGTAAAATCCAAAGACTTTATTTAAAAGATTAAATCACTTACTGGTCTGTAAAATCCAGTCTTCGAGCCTCAGCTTGAGTGCATCAGTCACAAAGCCCCATCAAAAATCATCCCCTGACTTATCTTCCACTGTGACAGTAAGGGGACGATAATTTTCTTAATTAACATCATGTTGTATTACAATAAATGAAACCTGAAACTAGCAACAGACACCAAAAACTCATCAGGAAAATGTTTACTGAGTCAGAGATCAGGTGAGCAGCATTGTCTCATAGATTTCTATGTAATCTGACATTTTGAATTAACCAGGTCACCCCCTGCTGCTCTTAAACTTTTTCTGACAAGAAGTTCTGCAGATTTTAGCCACTAAAAATAAATAACTCTAAAAGATTAAGTTCAGTGAGAGTAACCCTATTTTTTCCCTTAAAAATCATATTAATCCAGTTCAGGGTCACTCCATATTTTTCCTATGGTCATCCACGCCCCACCTGCAGTGGCAATGTTCTCTACCACCATCTACGCCCCTTAGTTTTAGAACCATTGCTCTGTGGTAACAGCACAGTATCAGATTGGTAAGAACGAAATGTCCCGAACACATGCACAGAGGACTGTAGCTCGTCCTCAGTTCCTTGGAAGAATGTGTAAAGATTGGGGGAGCTGGGAGCTCATTTAATGGTCACTTTGGCTGATGCAATAATAGCTGCAGAGATGTGCCGTGTAATGACCACCTCATTTAGCTTATTCAAGTAAGCCGAGCCTTTCCAGGCTGCCTCTAATAAGCAGTCTCTGGGCCAGAGGAGACACTGGACTGGCAATTGTACATTTCTCAGACACCTCGAGGAGTGAAGACATAAAATAGGACAGAGAGGGTATTATAGAACATTGAGCTTTATGACAATGGCAGAAGTGGAAAAGAGTTTTTTTTTCTTTAACATTTGCTTTCTGTGGATGTAATTATGATGTGGGTTTAAACGTGCTCAATAAGACACAGTCAAATCTCTTTTTCAGACTGTAACAACATCAAAATCACATAAATTCATGTGAAATATCTAAACCTACCCACCAACCCTGTGTCCCAGGATCAACACAGTATTAAAAAAATAATTTGACGGTGGAGTGAATGGTGTGGAGAGACACTGTCAGAGTACCCCATTACTATTTTTTCCAATCTGAAATGATGTCACCCTTTGTTACAGGTAAGATGGATTTACGAGGTTTGTGCATTCGATGAGAAAAGTGGGATAATTTGAGAGTGAAGAGTGAAAGGGCGTGATATGGAAGGTTCTCCTGGTTTGCCAACTTGCTGAACAATATATTCCCACAGAGAGATGATGGATAGATTTTCTTTTTGCTCTTTGCAGACATCTGTCTTCTTTGTGTCATTTCACTGTGGGCCATTGGTACAGCAAGGCCTGTACCCTTGCTGGTACTTACTAGCAGTATGTTGAGAGTGGAGAGTGGAGGTTTTAGTGAGGAATAGGCAATTTTAACGAACCCTAAATAGTGCATACTGGACATATTCTCTATGTTACTGTATTCATATTATGTTGTGGATAAAATGCTTGTATTTCTTGAAAAAGTGGTTGCAAAAAGCTAACAGATCATCTGCAGAGGATTGGTTTATTTGAAGTTTCCGTCCATGATCTTTTCTTGGCCTCTGACAGTGGACTCATCCCTCTGATTGCCCTGTTAGACCTCAGTACAGCATTAAATACTCTTAACAATAATATTTTATTACAGAGATAAGAACAGCCTCTAGGTATTAAGGGTACTGCGCTGGACTGATTTGAATCAAATCTATATAATAGACTCCAGTTTGTTGATGTAAATATAGAATCTTCATCACACACTAAGGTTATTAACAGAGTTCCACAGGGCTCTTCTACTATAGATTATACGTCATCCTTTAGGCAGCGTCATTAGAAGGCATAACGTACATTGTCAGTGTTTTGCAGATGACACCCACCATCATCTAGCCGTGTAGGCAGTTAACACAGACCAGTTAGTTAAACTGCAGAATCGTCTTAAACACATAAAGATCTGGATGACCTCTAATTTCCTGCTCCTAAAAGAGAAAACTGAGGTCATTGTGCCCTAAAAGCAACATCTGACCACATACCTACTCTGGATGGCACTACCTTGGCCTCCAGTAACACTGCGAGGAATTTGGGAGACCAGGATATATTCGTCAGTGTGGATGTTAAACAAATATGTAGGAATTCTTTCTTGCTTGAACACAGTATCTCTAAAATTAGAAACATCTTGTCTGAGAGTAATGCTGAAAAACTAGTTCATTCAATTTAATCTTATTTACGTATATGGTGCCAAATCAGCAGCTTTCTCAAGGCAATTCATGCATTTATTACTTCTGAACTGGACTATTGTAATTCATTATCAGGATGTCGTAAAAACTCCCTAAAAAGCCTTCAATTGTTGTAGCAAGAGTACTGACAGGAACTAGAAAGACAGACCATATTTCTCCCATGTTGGCTTCCTTCATTGGCTCCCTGTTAAATCCAGACGTGAATTTAAAATCCTTCTCCTCATATACAAGGCCTTGAATAATCAGGTTCCATCTTATCTCAAAGCCCTCTTAGTACCCTACCACACTATTTGGAAATTGTTCAGAGAATTTTTATCTTGTTTATTGTACTTTTATGGGATCTTAGAGACACATTTTTTCACAGTTCTCCCTTGGTTTATTTGTCTGGGCTGACTGTTGCGTACATAAGGCTGGTATGCATCTCAGAATGCAGATTTTGAGCAAGCCAAAAAAGAAAAAAAAAGGTCATTTTTATCTGTCATCAGTTTTTATGTCACTTTATTTAGTATAGTTGTTTTGGACAGACAGGAAAGTAACTCTGTGGAATTCAAATATGAGGTCAGTAAATCTAAACGCTGTCTTTTTGATACTAGCTGATCATTTTGGCATTTAGCTTTGCGTCTCATGAGATGAATGGTCAGCGAGCCCTTTGCTAATTTAACATTGACTCACAGTGAAGAATATGCTGTGATTATTTTTTTTAATCAATATTTGTCTCAGATGAAATATTTGTTCCTGCCTCACTGAACATAAAGTTATTTTCATGTTTTAATTGGATAGTCCAACAGTTCGGGAGAGTTTTGGGATCTTGTTTGAACAGAGATTGCCCTAAAAATCAATACATTTACAGCATATTAAGAGAGTGTTGTCTTTACTAAACTTTGTTTTATGGGGTTTATATTACAGATTTCTGACTGTATCACTGTGTGGAACTGCATGATTATGGACAAAATGATGACCGTTATTGTTTTCAGCAGTATTGAGATTTGTCATTGATTTTGGTGACACTTCTTTCACATGCATATTGTGCTGGTTTTGGTACTTTAAACTCCAGTGTGTGATGTTTTTCAGAGAGTTGAATAAGTGTTACTTTGTGATGCAGAAAAACACTACAGCGCTCTTTGATTTCTTCTTGGTTAACATCACTTGGCCTAAAATATTTCCAAACAACAGGACAAGCCCTTTACCTTCTTTCTGCAGCAGACATTTATTTTTTGTTGGTAGCACTCCTATCACTGTGCATGTTGGTGTTTCTTCATAAGAAGTCTGTCTGTTACACTTGAAATTATTTTTGTCAAAGTACAGAGTCAAAGTTTTCTAATCACTAATAGTTTTAATGTTATGGCAACTTGTGTTCAAGTTTAAAACCCATCATTTTGTGTTCTGCTGCCTTATTTCTTAATATCAGAAGTGCATCTCTAAACTCTTTTGGTCCATTCATTGTACTTGCTTGATGAATGTGAATAAATCTCTAAGCAAAATATCAGCTTATCTGTGTATCAGAAGTGGGTCCCAGGTTTGGTGTATTATGTACCTTCTCCTATTGTTAGGCTAGCCATCAAATCTGTTCAAAAATACAGATGTACCTCTTAACCCTTTTTCTGCTCACCTTTGGTGTAATTTGAGTACCATCCTAGTTTTGCACAGGTTTTAGAGCTGAACATTGTAGGAGGTTCAGAAAATGGTGTTCGAAGAAATCTTTAGGTTCCATAACTACACCCAACAATTTTATCGTGCTACCTGGCTTCTTTCAGTGGAAGTAGTGGAACCAGTTTTAGATTAAGCTGTGACTTCAGTGTAAAAGGGTAGAAAAACCTTTGTGTCACTACAAGAATCCTGAGCAGTTAATGAAAGGAAATGTTAGAGGGAATATGAGACAGAAACATCTTTACATTTTGGTTTGGTATCTGCATGAATTAGCTTTTTACTAGGCTTTTGCCTCTTCCTTTCACAGTGGAGCAGTGCTATGAGGGTGCATAGAAAGGTCCGTTTGAACAGAGGGAATCAGACAGAAACTTGATTGTTCACATTTTGGTAAATGCCTCAAAATCATGAAAATTGAGAGAACTATTCCCATTACTGCAATTTGGCTGCTTTAGCCTTTGATATTTGTCAATTTTTTTAAGTCGCTAGCATAGTGTCCTCTGCCCTTTAAATGCATAATAATTCTGCACTTGGATTTTAAAGGGGAGGTTAACAGATACTGTAGTTGGGAAGCAGCTGAACCGCACACTTAATTTTAATTGCAGGCCAGCTGAAGAGCGCAGGCTGACAGTTGGCTGAAAGAAATCAAGCAATAAATGGACATCTGGTCTTTGTGCTTGGATTAGTGTACATTCAGCAGTGCTGGGCCAACAGCACATCAAACAAACTCCCATTAATACCACACAAAACAAATGACTGTGATAAATATAGGTAATGTTACCAAGTACATATGAATAGAAAGCTTTCAAATAAAAGCATGTTGGAAAGTGAATCCCGCCTGCGTGAAACAAAGGACAGACAGGAAGTGCAATTCAGATTGACCCACAGTGGGGTAAATGTACAGGGAAAATGTAGGGTTTGACGTGCGCTCCATTGTTTCGTCCTCATATTCCATGTCATTATTCTCTTGAATATGCCAGCCTTTTTTAATTACACTTTATGCGAAGCATTTAAGCCGAGGCCTCTTCTTTATCTTTTCCCGTTTCCTGTCTCTTTGAGCTGCTTTTTCTTCCTCATCTGTAAAAGGTTGGGAGACACGTCACCCTCTCTCTCTCTTGGGGACGCTCTGGTAACTGGCTAATTTCAGCTTGCCGACTGTCTTGTCATTCGAAGCTAATTGCATGGTTTAGCCCGGCTCTGGCAATTACAGCCACCCTTCTTTTGTGCTCGTGCGATAGCTTTCAGGGGTCTGGTGGTTAAAGAAGATGGGGCTGCCGCTTTTTCATCGCACGGTTCAATTCGGTGTTGTACTTAACTCTGTGAATGCAGATGTCTTCTAAAAGCGGTAGAACAAGGAGCTCTGGGGAAGAATTAGTCAGAAGGCTACTGACACTAAGAGCAGAAAACAAAGCAGGTTCTGTTGATGGGTTGATAGTCTCGATCCTATGACTCATTACCGCAGCTCGAGTGGCGGAAAGCTGGGACGGTGTCAGGGTGACATACAAATAAGACATTTATCTCCTGCAGTGTTTTCTTAATCATGAGGCCAAGCGAGAGTGCAGAGTGGCGGACTTGTTTCTTTCTTACATTAGCACATTTGGCATCTGACCACACTCCCAGTGGAACAAAGCCACATACTTTGAACCTTCCCGCACACACACTGGGGAACCTCAGTGAAGTTGGAGGCTTCGGGGTCAGGGCTGTCTGAAAAAGGTCAGGTGCCTGTTTTTTGCCAGACGTGTGGAATGCTAAATACAAAGTTTGTGGATCTGTGTGTTGCTTTCAAAGTGGTAATTATATAAATGGAAGCGGCTTACGTACTTTCAGTGAAAATATTCAGATAATGAGTCCCGGACAGCCCATCTTTGGGTTAGCCGAGATTAATAAAAAACAAAACACAAACATAAATACTCACATGCAAACTGAGCAGGGTTAAAAGGCCAGAGGCATTTGCCAACAAGCGCCTCAGAAATTTTCACACTCTAAACAGAACCCAGGAACCACAGACAGATCACGAGCACGAACACCAGAGCAGTCGGCAAACACCAGGCACCTCCCTTGTGGCTTGGAAACTGTTGGAAGCGGTGTAAGGGCTCTTGGTTTGAAGCCCACTCAAACAAGCCCAAAGCTAATGAGTCCTTCGTTGGATAAACCAGAGGCTGATTGGGCCTGTTGTTGTAGTGAGAGAGCCAAATGTGGAGGGATTAGAAGGGAATGCAGCAACGATGAGGGCAGACGCTTAATGCGGAGCAACGGTTTGAAGATCAGATTAGAAGAAGGTTGAGGAAATGTTTGGTGTTGTGGCTTCAAATTGACTCTGGCACACACACACAGATAGGAAACACTTGGCAGAATGTCAGAGTGAAAGCCTGTGCATGAGCACTCTGATGTAAATCATGCATGGACTGTATGACCTGCTTTGTGTAAGATGTGATTAAGATTTATTATAATAAGAAAAAGGATATATCCATCACACATTAATACAAATGTGAACACTCGGCGGTGAACAGTTGGAAGTAGGATCCATTTATAGGGGAAAATAATGACAAAACAGATGGTATAGTTTAATTTACGAGATTCAGATAAACCTGTTTAAGGTTTGATTTTATTACAAGAAAGTTCTTTCTAGCTCTGCACCCATATATTGTTTTCTTCTATTTTTCTCTTGTTTTTTGGAAAAAGCTCCACTTGAAAATACTTGCAGGGCATTTGTAGAAAGGCTCCTTTGTTTTTGTTCCATTTCCCTTTGACAGAACACTTATGAATTTAGTCACTAACAAGGCCAAAATGAACAACCTTGGGCTTTGTGGATAAGAGGCACTTGGACAAATTTTGAAAAAAGTCCCTTTATTCTTATCAGCGGTCCAAAGTGAGATATTAAATAACTCCAGCAAATACTGACAAATTTTATTTCTGCCTATCAAAACTCGTAATTAGAATCAATAACAGTCTGGCAGCAAAGTTATAACTCCATCAAATTTGATGCAAGAGAAATCACTCACAATTTTGCTCCACCCATTATATTTTAGAGTAATACCAGGGGCGTCTTGTGAATGTTTAACACATGGCTGCCTTCAAAAAATGGTCCCAGTACACAGACCTCCAAAGTGGAAACAAATTAAGAAACCATATAAAATATGATTTCTCCAATCGATATACTGAAGGCAGTTTTATTTTAATGTATATACTGAGTACTTGCTATTTACTTTCTTGGCAATAGCTGCAGTAAATTATCTGGTGTGTGGAACACTTTCTGGACAGAAGGTCAACACCACATCTTTTGAAATCTTTTGAAAGCGGTTACGGATAAGCAGACGTAGATACATCGGACGTAGATAAACTCACATTCATTAGTTACACCTTGCTAGTAGTTTCAGAACTCCTTTAATTCTTCATGTCATAGATTTAACAATGTGCTGGAAACATTTCTCAGAGTTTTTTGGCTCAAATTGACGTGACAGTGTCACAGATACTGCGACTTGTTGACGACAATACCTAATAAAGTGGCTGTGTGTATTTCAGAAGATTATAGTACAGTCAGTCTTCTGTTAGTGAGCTTTCAGTGAGTTAGTGAGATCCAAGATTCTTTGTTACAACCTTGGTTTAAAACAGTTTTCATAGTCAAAACCGACCAATAACAATTGCTGCACAAGTGCTAATGCAGTCGATATGCTGGATCACAAGTTGGAGGTGGTCTAAATTTTTGTCATAGTTTTTGTCAATGACCTTTTTATTCTGACAGTCTCGATCGTTGTGTCCTTGGGCAACACACTTGACCCGTTGCCTACTGGTGGTGGTCAGAGGGCCCGGTGGCGCCAGTGTCCGGCAGCCTCGCCTCTGTCAGTGCGCCCCAGGGTGGCTGTGGCTACAATGTAGCTTGCCATCACCAGTGTGTGAATGTGTGAGTGAATGGGTGGGTGACTGGATGCGTAAAGCGCTTTGGGGTCCTTAGGGACTAGTAAAGCGCTATACAAATACAGGCCATTTACCATTTATCATTTTTTGTAGTCAAAAGACTATGGTTAAAACTAAATCTAAATTTGTTGTCAATCACACTGCTCTAATGTTTGTGCCTCTCTCTTCACTTCTCTTTTTATTAAGACAGCAGGAATCTCTTCAACAGCACCAAAATCCTGTCAGTGTGCTGACAGCACTCCCATCATGAAGTGACCTTGGTAATAGCTTGTGAACGTCTGGAACATGGTTTTGAAAAGGAACTAAAAATACTGAATAAACAGTGATGTGAGATCATTTTTATAGACATACCATCCTTATCTGAGTTAGTGTTGAGAAAGGCTCATTTCCAAGGCTGAACTCTGACTTAATGGTGTTGTTAAAAATCTCTGCTTTTGACTCCCTCAAATTGTCCTCAATTGACACTCTGAGTATCAATCTTCTCCATCTCTACTTCACAAAGCAGCTGCACCATTTTAACAAGGTTACTGTGTTGATTGTAAGCTGTCATACAAACTCATTTTCAATCAATGATTTGCTCAAACCACTGAACTCCAAAGACAAACTAGAAGTTCTGTAGGCTCTAAAAAAGTCAGCTGGATGTCGACTGCTTTCTTTCTTTTCAGTCACCTCAGTATCTCCTAGTCCAGTGGTAGATGATCAAATTAATCGTGATCAAATTTTCACCTAATATTTTCACCTAATATTCAAATCTCAGGCCGCCCTAAACACACTGTTTATCACAGTTTTTTTTCTAGTCTTGGATTTGTATGAAGTCATAGAGTGCTTATTTGGTCATTCAAGGCAAACTGGTCAGGCTTTGAGGCCAGAAGTCCCACCCATCTCCTGTTAAAGTCTTCAGTTTAGGAGGGGCAACCAACCAGAAGAAGTTTGGGAGGTTCAACAACAGCTTGTTTCAGACAGTGGGGGAAATGAGGTGCAGCAAGGCACAGATACAGACTGTATTATTGTGATAATCATAGAGTATAGCTGTAGAAGAGCTCAAGAAAAGAATTATGGAGCTTTTTAGCAGTTAGTATATCTAAGAAGAAAGTTAGCTGCATATTACAATTAATTGTAGCAAGGCGATAATAAAGGAAAGTGAGCAGTGATGGATTACTTAATTCAGGCAAGTTTTATATTACTGGGAATTTAAAAGATAAACAGAGTAAAAACTGTGAGACACTATCTTATTAATTGTCATTGTTAAAGAAATGAAAGAATATGTAATCAGAAGAAAATGGGCCATGGCATACAGAAAGAAAATCTCCAAAAATCGCACTGTGTCCTTGTGGAACCATTTTGGTTGTTTGAAATCTTTGACCTTTAATATGAATCTGTCAAGTTTTAAGAGACCCACGCTTTTTCTTTGAGTGTGCAAAAGTTCAAAGAAGGCCAGATTTCCATTTGAGTAAAAGGCACAAATGGGTTTGCAAACAGGGAAGATGTTACAGCCTGGTTTGGTCATTCAGGCTGATAAAATTGTGACAAATGGAAAAATTACACCACAGTGAAGCGTTGAACTCCATAAACACTGCATACAAGCATTTTGTATTCTGGATTCAGAAGTCACCTTCGGACTGAAAAGACTTATGTCTGAAAGCCTTTAAAGCCAAGGTTAGGGCTGTAAGAGGTGCTGTCTTTATAAAACAAACAACAGTCCCTGTGATCTTATTTATGCATTCATTATGGGAGCTCTCTGGTGCTATTTCCAACACAATCAAAAACAAAAGGCCTCTAGCAAACTGGCAAGTTATGCATCAAATGCAGTGTTCTCGGGAAATAATTGAGCCAGCAGGGATCAGCTGGCAGGAAGAGTGGAGTGGAGTGCTGTTGCTGCTGGAGCTGGAGATGCTGAGATGTTTAGTAATGCACACTAATACAATGACTAATACAATGAATAAAGCATAAGGGCTGGTTGTTGACTTTAAAGAGATTACTGTTGCAATATCCATCAGTTCTCATCTTGAATTGAAGGATACTGTGGGGCTTTGGTGGTTTGCTAATGCAGTGCCAATCCAAATACAGATGTACAGAGACCCATCATGCCTTGGACGGCAACACTATTACAGAACCATCCTCAAACAAGTTACGCCTCATTGAGCTTACGATGATCGATGCTGCTCAGTGGACTGAGTCAGCACTCAGAAACGGCTTCAAGTGAAGACGGCTGCGATGAATGACGACTGTGGGGAACGGCCTAACAAGCTGCAGGAGGAAGCAATGAGATTTATTCTGCATCTTCAAAGCTTTTTAAAGGCCAAGTTAGCACTAAATCCACCTTTTCTTAGTTTGTAAAATATAGCTCCGGCCACTTTACTGTACTAATGAATTGATTCTGGTCCCAGACTTTTATTGCCACAGTGTTCTTTTGCCTTTTCCCAGAGACATTCAGAGAAGTCACGGATGAAATGAGTTGAGCAATAAGCAAACCGTTGGTTCCAATAGTTAATGATTTGGATGGGAATGTATGAAGACATGGGGACTGTGACCAATTTATTAAAGAGTAGGAGCATCTTAGAAACATTTGATGCAGACCTACTGGCAGTCGTCTGAAAGAGGGGAGGGACAAACTATGAACCAAAAGCTGACGACTTAGACATATGTTGGAACATATAATTGTCCCAGCTTACACAACATCAAAGACTTACTGCTAATGTCTTGGTGACAAAGCAATGGGACAATTTTAGAGATATTGGATGAGTTGTGTGAGGTGGGGACGGCCGATATATGTATGCAGGGAAGGCATAACAATTTGTACTATTAACTGAAATGATACAACGAGATATCCAGGTGACAGGTGAAGCTTCAACCTTAAAATCCTTTAAGTGAACTAGTAAGAAATTTCTTATGAAGCGAGACTGCCATTTCTTATTACTTCAGGCAAAAAGACATTTTATCACTTCTCATATTCAGCAAAGGAACTACAGTCAGTCGAGACTTGTTGAAACTGAGTATTGCATTAGATCGAAAGAGTAAAAGGGAAGGTTTAAAAGATGGTAATGAGACCTGCTATTATGTATGGCATGGAAACGGTGGCACTGACAAAAAGACAGGAGGCCGAGCTGGAGTCAGCAAATGTTATGTTCTTTCCCACACCACAGACAAATTGCAGATATTAGCCAGGATTCCATTCAAGTATTTCAGGAAATGAATTCATATTCGATATATTCAATTCAATTATATATATATATCAATATTCAAGTTATGTCTGTGGATACTGTATATGCATGTGTGTATTGTCCTTTGATGCAGAAACCTCAATTAACACTGGAATCTCAAGCAAATTGTTTCCATCCAGAGTCAAATGTTGTAGGTAATATCCTAAAAATACCTGAATTAAATTATCTTACGCAAAGAGAATGTAGTAGCTGCCATGCAAAGATATTTGAACCACAAACATTAAAGTTTAAGGGTTGGGTAACATAATACCTTGCTAACAGAAGACATACTCTGCAAACACACTCCTTTGACAAACAGGAAATTCTCCCAGTTTAGTCATTAGTTTGAAAGGAGATCCAGCTCTTTTTAAAGGTCATATTTTTACATGGGTACACAAAAAGTGAAGGAAACATTTCTTTTCCTTTTTTTAAAGATGCAGTACCTCTGATCACAACGTCATAAGCTTGAGCCACTAAATTAGGATTTACATTGGTTTGAAAACTGACTTCTTTACGAGTTTACCTGCAGCAATGAGATATTTTGAATATCCTGCTGCTCTGATTTGTATCCCTACTCTGTGGCAACGGCATCTTAGAGGTATCCACATTCATGCCAACATGACAAACAGAACGTGATTGCACAGAAATGAAGCTCATAAAATGAAACTGGTGGCCGTAACATAAACCATTATGATGGTTACATTCTCCAGGAGACTCCTGTGTTTCTGTATTCCGTAACATCAAGGAGGTTGTTTAAAGAAACTTGAAATGGGAATGCAGAATGAGGAAAAACACTTGCATAGCCCTGCTTTTATTTCAGATCAAAAACATGCAACTCATACGATTGAAATGCGAGCCGTTATGCCACCAGTGTAAATAATGTTCAATCATGCCTTTTTTTACATGGGGCTAAAGTCTCCGGGGTTCAGGGGCAACAAAGATTTCTTTTCCCAAAACACACGACTTCGATTACAGTATCTGGGCTTGATTACATTTGCAAAGGAAATTCATTAGTTAGCTTATCTGTCTAGAACAATCTCAAAGACTTACAGTGATCCTTTATTAAATTTGTCGGTCAGAAAAGCCTTTGGCTATGGAACGATTGTTTGGGAATTTGGGAGTGATCCGGATCAGGGATTTTCATTATTAAATGATGACTGTTAATTTCAGAGCTATGCCTAAAACAAAAACAACAGCGATGGAGACTTAATTCTCTTTGTCTGCTTGTAGAATCAGAAAAAACAATCTATTGAAACATGAGATACTTGCGGTAGGGATGTGTCTTTAAGGCTTGACAGCAAAAGGATTGATGGAGGTTTGCACATAGCCCCACTTTCATTGTTCAATATACGTTACAGCTCACTATTTTATCAAGAATTTCACCACACCACGGTGAACGCCCGCTCTGAAACTCATCTCACGTCTGACTCTGATCCCTTGTTTTAACTGGAAAATACATCACGGCGGCAAGACACAGCCATTCCCAGAGGCTGTATGTGATTCTTCTTTTTTATATTATATTTCTGTCTTCAAAGATCCTCTCTCCCCCTCCGGTCCCAGCCGACCCCTCTCTGTCTGGGGCAGAAAGCAGCCAGCGTGAATGACCTTCGTTCTGTCCAGCAATTTAAATTCAGCTCGTGGTTTTATGTTGAACTGCTGGATTCCACTCCCAGACCCCCATGACACATCATTATCTGCCTGGGATAGAGTGGGGATCACTGCCTCTTATCCATTGGATCACTGTAGCCCCCTTCACCCCGCTCTCACCCTCAGAGATGCGGCAGCCAACCTTGTGTCATGTAATGTAAGATATTTTATGGTGTTCGCCTAAAGGATTCAAGCGAGGGACCACAGATACTCGCTGCTGTTTACTGGAACGATGCAGACACTGCACTGCTTGGGTGTAAGTTTTCACACTCCAGATTATTTATCACACACTACCTCTGCATGTTGCCTTTCTCTTAAGAAATAATATCATGGTGTAAGATGGCCTACTTTGTTGTTCGGATTAAGACTTCCAAGGGACTAAATCATTTTTATGTCCTGATAGATAAAATACTTAGACTTCACAGATAGTATGCTTTTTTAAGCTTAACTGGAGACAGAGGCTTCAACACAATAAAAAACTGATTTTCAATCAGTTTATATTGTCACGAATATTAAAATGTATTTAATTAATTAAAAAAAAATCCTCAGCTGACTAGGAACTTCTAAATCTGGGGTGACGGTGCTAACCACTGCATCACAAATTAAGTTAAAAAATTAAATTACAATTTAAATTGAGTATGGTAAATTAGCCAATTTAAATTACATTGTAAGAACTACAGTTCACACTTAAAAGAGTCGATCTGTTCATGTTAGCCGGATGCCAAAGTGAGAACCAATAACCACCGGGTCAGTGTTTAAGTGCTGGATTCTAATGCCAGCCTGAGTTTACAGGAAGTCTGCAGCTCTGAGATAGTGATGAATTAGCAGTGTTCATGGTAATTACATCTCGTGAGGAGGAAAAAGGTGCCCATCTGTAGATTACAGTATATAAGTAATATAAGTAAGCATATACTGTACTGTAAATTCTGCAGCAGAGTATTGACAGCTGGGTGCAAGCAAATTACCATAAAATGCATTTACAACAACTTTACTGTAACTGAAAATTTGCAGCAATTTTCTGTCATTTTCATAAAAGAAAAAAAATAATTTTAACTTTAATTTCTAGCAAAGTTACTAACATGTTTTCAGTGCTGTATGCAGTTTGTGTGCAGTTTACAGGTACTAAAACTTTTTTGCTGTATTTCTATTTACAGTATTTGTAGCACATGTTCATTTATAAAAAGGTTTGTTTTTTCATGTATTTTTCTTTGTTTTAATTTACACTGTTGCAAGATTAGCATAGGTTATTAGTAATAACCATCGAAGCATACATTTAAAATGTACTTCCAAAGTGTAAAATGTACCTGTACTTGTGTGTAAATGTAAAAAAGTCACTATACTTAAACACTGTAAACCTCATCTAACCCCCGTGCCCTTAAAAAAAATCACAATTAGTCATGAACATCTGTTGTTAAAACATGATTTTTAATGGCTGAAAGTACAAATTACAAATATGAATATATTGCGTCTGACTTGGTCTTAATGCTAATAACTACCTGTCTTAATATCTACTACAGTAATGCAGGCCTCTTATCATTAGAGGACCTAAAATCAAATATTGATGTGGGCACTGTGTGTAAAAATAGAGGGTCACAAGTTATACAAGTCACCCAGTAGGAAAGACCATACTCCAGACCATACTCACATAGACAGCCTGGAAAAATATACATTAAATATACAGATAGAAAACCATTTTTACTGTGTTCAAAGTGCAAAAAAACAAAGCAAAGCATGTGTTTCTGAAGTTCTGAAAAAGGCATTGTGCCCAACTCTAGAATACAGTATAAGATATATAAGTAAGTAGTAAAAGTAAACATAGATGTTGAATCGGGCACTTAGACACCTTGTTCAATGACTTTTCTGTGAAAATTTCATGCTCTTCACGAGTAGGAGGTGGTCCTGTGATTGCGATAATCTGTTCACGATCACGTGACACCAAACCAGCTGAGAAGTTCCACTTGGAAGCAAAGGAAATAAAATCTGTAAGGAAACAAATCTGATGTCACAGAGGCAGTGTTACTAAAGCGAAACAGGGGCCTGTTGAATAATTAATGCCACCGAACATCAGCGTTGTTTAGAATTAAGCAGCGTGGGTTGCACTCAAGCTAATTCGAGCAAATCGCACTTTGATCCAAACTTGGTTTTTTGGGGGTTTTTTTTCAAAGAATGACAGCCTGAACACACACACAAGAAAATCAACATTCACTCCTTTTTGTAGGATCTAATTAATACAACAGGGAAATAATAAGTGGATAATCTTCTGTATTATTCTCGATCAAAGCCAGTTTCATCTCCTTTAAATGTAAACAAAAGTCAGTCCTGTTCTTTATTAAAATTGCTTTGCCCTTTTGTCCTCTCTAACCATGGAGATAAATGTGTTACGGCGCGACATAATTGTGTTTACAGTTGGAGAACAAGCGCTGTTTCTATTTGTCATTTATTTTTGATGAGTTTCTACTGCGTTCTCAGTTTTCTCATTACACGAGGCAATGAGAGCCCCCAGGATGAATCTGTGCTTTTCTGTGTTTAACTCTTGTTTCAGCAAAAAGGAAAAACCAGGGTGAGAAACTGGGAGGGAACACAGCCCACCACCTGTCAGTGATATCAGAATCAACAGGTGAACCCTCCACCCCCGCACATCTCATCAGGAGGAAGGGTGGTGGGAGCAGCGAGCTGTCTAGAGAGAGACGGTAAATGCTGATGAGGGGAAAAAAATCATGAAAATATGAAAAAAGGATGAAAACATGCAATAAGGGAGCTCTATTTGTGGCAGCGGTGCCGTCGAGCACCCCAGGCTACAATTTTGGTCTTTCTGGAAAACAATGCAAGCAGCTAATTAAACACCTACGGAGTAAACCCGCTTGGGTAGCTGCATTCATGTGGGTCAGACATCCATCATCATACTGTGCTCCGCCACATGCCGCCCTCGCCATGGGAGCGTGGTTCACATTCACAACTCACCTCACCGCTGTCGCTTCAGAAGTTATGGCTCAGCGGGTCATACTTTGGCCTGTGGTTTCACTAGGTTGTATGCGTTTGTGTGTGAGATAGCGTTAGCTTAGCGATGTCACACTACTGCAGAGCCTCTTTGGAGACTGACCTCCCCCAGAAAACTTCATAGTTTGCTTGTGCAAGCTGTTTTATTGCCTACAGTGATGAAGTTAAGTGACCTCCAGTGCATGTGGATGTAAAATGTGCACTGGTGTGCAGAAGTGAATTGCAGTAACTTGCAATTAAAAGCATTTTAACTTGAGTTTAACTTAGTTAAAACCTCCATTTGAACCTAAATCACCACCTTTTCCTAAACCTAACTCAGCTATTTTTTGTGTGAAAATTAAAGTGAACAATGAACTGAAAAAGGGTCCCAGGTTGGACTCTAGTTTTCCAGTCAGAAGCCAACACATCTGTCCTAAAGAAGACGTTTTTATCTGTTTTTTAAGTTAAAGCTGTTGGGTTTTTAGAAGACTTCTATAGGGCTGGATGCTTTTTGCTGTTCCCCTGATTGCCATGGGAACAAAATCAGGTTTAGGGAACTTAAACACTGGCTTCACTTCTCAGACTTTACTTCTTTTTAAATATTGTGTCCATATGTGTGAATGTTTAAAGGAGGGCTTTTTTATTTGAAATTTAGATGTTAATTCCAGTTTACATAGCCATTTATGAGCCATGAAGCCAGATATGGTGAGATGTTAAAGAAGCCACCAGAGGAATGTGAGAAATTAAAATGATCCCATTATCAGTGTAATCACTAAATCTTAGGTTCGGTTTCATTTGACAGATCTAATGGCACATTTAGGACTACAGATCCCAGAATTCTCAGAAATACTCCTTGAATAGCTGCTTTTGGAAATATAATCTAAAAGCATATGCAGTCCAAACAGTTTAACTACAAGCTGTGACAGGAATTATGATACAATGCGAACCCTGTACACTGCCTCCATCTCTGAGAGTGACGTTATCACACACTGCAGCATTTTTCCTCCCCGGGAAACACAGCATATGTACCTTTACTTCTCAGACAGATTGCGATCTAAACTGCACAGAAATAGTCTGTGAGTTGGCTGATAGTTGATGCATTTAAAATTACCTGCCATTTTTTTTTAAAAAGTAACCATGTTTATGGTCCAATCTAGGTAGATGTTGAAGAAATGCAGCTAACATCTGACAGGGATGACAAGGAGAGACGGTGGGGGGAACGTTGGGAGACACTAGTGTCTGATTTGTTGAGTATCTCAGTTCTTTGGAAGGAACATCAACGGCAGGACATGAACTTGTTTAATATTATGAATTAAACCTGGGATTTAATTTCTCAGAAACTGACAATGCTGGGAACCTGTATGATGAGGTACCCTTTAGTGTCTGCAGGAACCATAATTAGTAGGATGGAGGTTAAACACAGCTTTACCTGTGGATGAAAGATGGTCTGACTCTAATGAACAACATAAATACTACAGAGAGAGTTAATTACAGAGTGTAAATACAATAAAAGGCTATTATTGAATGTACAGCATGAATTTCCCTGAGCATCACAACTTTAGCAATTATTTTCATTTATCACTTTAATTGCTCTAGCTTTTGGTTTTACTTTCAAATAAAAGTGTTTCCTCACAGCTTCACCATAACCAACAGAAATCATTTCCAACCCGGCTGAAATAACAAAGAAAGCTAAAATATTCCAGCCACAGGAGGACCAAATGTTGCTCTTTTACTCTTCATGTTGCAGACTTTGCTTATAGCCTCTTTATTCCCCGTTGGCAGGTTAATTAAAGGATCGGTGCTATCGTGTGTTTTAGGAGTTCACTGGTAAAGGAAATACAAAAATATCAAAAGAGTGACCGAAACCACGGGCACGCACGCTGACGGTAACCATCCTCTGCTCAGCTTTCTCTTCATCCGGCAAACTTTAGAGAAGTGGATATTGTCTTATTAGGAGTAAGTGCTTCGCTTTCAGTATTTTTCCAATCCAGTCTGCTATTTTTGGCTCCCAGATTCTGTGTGAGTGTTTCACATAATCATCTCTGGAGTCCCAGAAATCACTTGTTCTTTGTGCCGCGTTTCTCAGGTTTCTACTGCTTGGATTGGAAGCCCTCCACTGTTCTGCTTGCTTTTGACAGATCGCCTGTTCTCCTGCCTGAGTCTTTGTGCTTCAAGTTCTGTGTTGTCGAGTATTTCCCACCTGGAACCTTTTCTGTCTCCGCCTCCATTTTGCTGCCTGCTTTTGAATGCGTTTGTTTCTGCTTGTTTTGTACTCTGACATTTGTGAGAAAGTTTTCTGCCTTCGTTTCTTCATCTTAAATTCCTCTTCCTCACTCTTAAATTGACTTTTTCTCTTTTTAAATGTGTTTCTTGTCCTCCCCCGTTGTCGTCCTGTAAAGTTTAATATCTTAACTGACAAAAATAATATTGTTTTCCGTCTGGATGCCAGCAAAACTGTCACAGGAAAACCTTGTTATTGATATTATGGGACATTTCAGGAAGAGTTTGACAGTTTCCAAAGTGGTTAGGACGCACGCAGCACCATGCTCTGAGACATTTGTTGCATTTTATTTTCCTCTTCCTTTTCTTGCAACCTCGTTTCCTGTCGAATCCTGTCTTCTTGAAATCAGTAAAATTGCCCTCTTGGAAAAAACTATTAGATTGTTGAGTCACAGTAGAGAAAAAATACAGCAACTATAAAAAAATTCATTGGTTATCCTGTAATTACATAATTTTTTTTTTTTTGCTTAGACAGATTACCGGTAATAGCTGTGCCCAGCTTGTTGGCAAGAGTTTGAGTGCACACCACCCTACCCTCAACCTCTGCGCGACCACTGAATCACAATTGCTGAGATCACCTGGTGGGAGACGACCTGCCTCCTAACAAGTAGTGTGATTTGAACTGACTGCAATCACCTTAAGATAGACTGGTGAAAACTTGGAAACAGAAATTTATAAACACAAACAGATTGCAATCTTCTAGCAATCTCCAGTTCTCCATAAAGAAACATATAAATTGCATTTCTGCATCGACTACATCACTATTTGTGGAAAATTTTCTGTTTCTGTGAGGCTCTGGAAAGACTCTGAATCTAAGAATCTAATGTGAATTTCTGTGATGTGTAGTCAGCAACAATTGTGTGATTTTTGGTAATTTATCACAGTTAATCACTGTATTATCACACAGACATTACAAAGACCCAGACTGATGCCATGTTAAGTTGCTTTGGCTGACTGTGAGTTGTTGCAGACATGGTTCATCACAAATTTTTTGCACACGGCCACAGTAATTTTGGTCATGCAGCAGTCTTTGACCACTGTTTTCCCCTCTCTGACTGTAGCCTAACCTGACAAATATACATCAACCTTATAACACTGAGACATGAAATAATTACCAGAAGAAATGTAATTTTTGAAATTGGAGTTCTTATTGAACCTTCTAAGAAAAATTATCTTTATCAAAAAGGAAAGTTTGAAGCCCAGTCCTAAAAGCAGAGTGTCTATCCCCTGAATCCAAACTGGTTCCACAGAAGAGGGGCCCGACAGCTGAAGGCTCTGCCTCACAGTCTACTTTTAGAAACTCTAGGAATCACAAGTAAGCCTGCAGTCTGAGAGAGAAGTGCTCTGTTAAGATAATATGGCATTATGAGGTAAAGATGCATAAAATGACACTATGTTGAAATAATCCTTTCTGTGCTTTAAGTGCCTGAAGCTTCTGCAGTGGGTGTGCTGCTGTGCTTTGCAGAGAGACATTTCCTGTCATTTCTCTTGAGCTAATATATATATATATATATATATATATATATATATATATATATATATATATTCTCCTTCCATGGTTCCAACATGAAATGTGTCAGAAACACCAAACCATTTTTGTGTTTCAGCTTCCTGCTGTGTATTTTTAGTCTTAGTATATTTTTAGTATATTTTGTGCTTTTCGCTGATGAGTCTAAACCAGTCCAAGAACAAACACATAAATGATTCGTTGCTTGTTGGATCTGACAGGGCTACACCATGCTAAGCATTTAAATACGCACAGTGTATTCATAAAGCACGGATAATGTCATCTGTAGGTGTCCAGTTGTGGCGATCTGATGTTTCTTTTTTTGTCCACTCTTCTCTGCCTCTGTCTGTGCATTTGAAAAAAGCCCCGAACCCCTCGGCGGGCGGACGTGGAGGCCATCATCAGTCATGGGTCGTTAGTTTGATCGTCCTTTCCATAATGGGGTCAGTGTCACCTCGGCCTTTCATAATTCTCTAATTACTCTGTGTCTAGAGGTGGACTCTCATTAGCATGAAGCAAAGAGACGAGGGTTCATAGCCCGACTGTATACACTCAGATTACTGACTATTTACTTGACCTGCCACGTTAGTAAGATGCTGCTGCAGTTGTGAAACTCTTTGAGGGCCACTCCACTCCATTTTCTCAAAGTAAGCCTCAGTGTTTCCAACAGAATGATCTTTTTTGAGTACTAGCAGCATTGGGGGAACGTACATTCTCTATTGATCAACGCTGGAATTCAATGCAGTAGAGCTGGAGTTGAAAAATCAACTTTAAGATTAGACCTGGGTTAGCAAAGACTGAACTTTCAAAGATATAGGGCATTTTTCTTTGCTGAAAATACTTTCTTAAATAAGATGGTAAATATAGCGATGAGCCATCCAACTACAGTTTATGTTTGAGAAACACTTCCTCTGTTTTTCTCAGCGTCACACTGATGCTGCTTTGAATTTGTGGTTGGTGTTTTTAGCTGTGGTTCCTCTCTTTGTTTCTCTGCACTCGCGGGTTAATCTTGCTTTCTGCTTCTGGCTTGTAGGTGTCAGGATTAATTAAGTGAAGTCAAATTTCCAGACAGTTGGTATTTAAGCTGATTTATGACACTGATGCATCATATGTGCAAGTGGGATAATGTGTGACTCTCCTTGTTGACCCCTGTGAGAACAAAGTGGATTATTATGGAAAAGGGACATAAATCTGTGGGTACAGTCACAGTATGGTTACTAACCTGACTATGAGCAAGTCCCTTAAATTGAACAGATTAGAAGCAGGTTAGTTTTAGGTAAAATTATTACATCTCTTCTCCTCCTCATTATTTAAAGGAACAAGGATGTTAAGGGTTTTAAGGGTCATGAAAATGGGGGACAAACAGAAACAATAAATATCTCATCTATTCCTCAAAGTTTATAGCGAGGTGTTTAAAATTAAGGACTAATATCAAAATGCAAACATGCAACTTTAACTTTTGGCACACTTTACAATATAGATGCTATTAAATGCAAATGGATTAGAGTAAAACTTTAATGTTCCTGCGGAACAGTTTACAGACAGACGTCCAGCTCCAACACATCAAACACGGATCTCCTGCATTATTTGATTATATTATATAAAATGCTGCTACTAAACCAGTCACATAAAAATCATAAATGAATTAGTGGCTAACCTCCAAATATTCTCATTGTTGGCGGGTGGTGTTTTTTAATTAGAGCTGTAAAATGTAGAAAGCCATGAAAAAGAACAGGTAGTTGGTAAAACATCTCAATCTTATTCCCAGGGTGCCAAGTACATGTATGAAAGCTATGGGCATTTACCTAATGAGCCCTTTGGTGTTGGTGTCACATAGCTGCATTAAAATGCTCCAAAAGGCTTAAACAGGGTCTGTGTTCTCTTTCATCATATATGTACATCATAACCATTGGGTACATGTCATTTGATGAGGGTCGTCTCCTTCCTCTTTCTGTTGCTCTCATTGGGGATACACTATAGTGGATCATCTGCCTCCATCTCACCTTGTCCCTACCATTGTCCTCTGTCATACCAACCCCCATGTCCTCCTTCATTAGATCCATGAACCTCCCTCGAGGTCTTCCTCTTTTCCTCCTGTCTGGCAGCTCCATCTTCACCATCCTTTGTCCAATATGTCCACTATCCTCCTCTGCACATGTACAAACCACCTCAGACTTACCTCTCTAGCTTTGTCTCCAGACCGATCAATTTGAACTGTCCCTCTAATGCTCTAATTTTTCTAGTTATGTCCATTCTGGTCACTCTCAATTAAAACAGTAACATTTTCAGTTCTGCCACACCAGCTGTGATCTCCTGACTGCCAAACTTCTGACCAATCCCATCCTCCAACAGCCTAATGTGGACATATAGATCTGCTAACTCTCCAAGTCTAATAATGCTTTGATTGGAGTATTACAGCAAAGGTTTATGTGAAACCAGCAATTATCATGAGAACGTGTTATATATATATAGGTGAAAAGGAGCATGAGACCTAAGCACATTTTAAATGGTAGTTATAAGAAGGCTTATTATTGTAGGTTTATCTTGAGGTTAGCATAAGGAAACAAAAGGAGCGTGTGTGTGTGTGTGTGTATGTGTGTGTGTGTTCAGCCTGGTGCCCCAGACTAAAAGAATTATCAGACTGTGTCAGGAGACAAACAGGATTATCTGTGTCTGTCTGTCTCTCACAGTCAATGACTCCATATATCCATGTATGATACTCGGCGGTTGCCATAGCAACCACTCACAGCGCACTTTTCACTTCATGATTAGATTCGTGATGAGTTTCACTGAGTTTAACTGCTGGGATGTCTCTGCTGTATTTTGCATTGATTGTATTGATTCCAGGTGCCCGGGTGGATGAGGGGACTAATCTGTGCAAGTTACATTAATCTGAATGAAACCTTGGCTGTCTTAAACCATTAGTTGGACCTGGAGGGTGGGGACCTTTTCATATTTCCTGACATATCTCCCGATTCAGTTGTAGATCTTCATATTAAACATGGTCAAAGGTTTAAATAATTATCCTTGTGAGGTGAAAGCTCAGAGATCGTGGCTATCCCTAATATGGTCATCTCAGACACACACAGCTCTGGCTGAAGCTCCACCCTTTTCAAATCTCCTTATGAGGGGCAGCCAGTCAGAAGGGCTTCTGGGAGAAAATTGCTCTATTGGTGCTTTTGGGAAATTTTCTTATAATTATCTGATGAATAATGTCACAACAGACCACCTACTCTTTTTGCAGAGAACTCAACACTCCACCCTGTCATCTAATGGAGCTTCCTGTTTCCTGTTTGGATGTCACCTTTGATCATACCAGGCTCTGGTTGCCTAGGTAATGCTCTAACGTTAGTCAGCTGTATCCTCTGTCTGTAAGTTCCTACTTTATGTGATGTCCTTTGTCTTCTTCCTAATAAGTCATCAGGATCCTCATTGGTTAGGCACTTCTATTGCTCAACGCAGGTGAGAGGTTTAACTCAGTACTCACCCACTTTGCACCAACACCCCTCGTCATTGCTTGTCATTGGGCCAATGTGGGCGTCCCTTAAGTATGATTTTCTCTTGCTCCAGAAATCCAACATGGTGGTGGCCAAAACACTGTGTACTTATTCACAATGCAGTAGTTGGTAGCTGCATTTTTGACATTCACTTGGGACCCCATCTCGATTCATATTAACCCTTTAAAGCCGGTCGGAGCGGACATGCTCCATTTTGCGTAACTATTTTTAAATCCCGGTAGCACTGCAACCACGTAAGCTAGCGCAATAATTTTGTTTGCATATGAAACCGGAGGAGTTGTACTTACATCTTATGCCATTATCTTGTCCTAGGTCACAGTTTCCTTCCACATATAGCTTTGCAAAAACTGCATAAAAGCCCTTGCAGCAACAAAAACATAATATTCCAGAAACACGCTTTGCCGATCCGATCAGCTGTTCGTAACACTTCCTACGTCCATCAGCGTGAACTGTCGCATGTCCGCCATGACCTGGCCGAAACCGGAAGTGACGTCATTTTGCGGAAATGTAGTTTTTTAACATCGTGGCCTTATGAGCCTATACTTGTGTTTTTAAAAGTTATGTTTGACTTTATGACTTTCTGTGTCGTTTCTGGGATGCTGAGGACTCATATTGCACTGCTGGAAATATTTTATTTTGATGCATATGCTGTTATTTTGCAAATTTGCACTATAATATATTTTTTCGTTTTTCCTGCAGTATATGAAAATTGGTGTATCTCAAAAATAAAACTATGAAGACACTTAAAATAAATTTCCTTTGGTGGGAAACTAGTTTGTGCAACTTTTTTGTATTTAAAGTTTTGAGGGATAAGCCTCTTAAATTTCTCTAACTAGAAATATATGTTAAAAAATCAAAAACGATTTTAAATTTTTTTGTAGTCTATTGCACTTTTTTGCAATTTATGTAATTACTATGCACTTAATGCAGACATATTATTAAAATTTGGGCTATAATGGTTGTATTGATGTATAGCAACTTGAAATGCTCCAAAAAATGGCTCCACAGCATGTAAAAATATACTATAAGCTCTGGCGGACTTGGTTCTATGGTAGGTCTTAAAGGGTTAAAATGACATGCACTGAATTAACAGTCACTAACAAACTGAAGTTTTCATTAACACTCTGGCTTGAGGCTGATTTTTAAAGCAAGTTAAATTGTGTTACCCTTGGCTCTAGGAAGTTATTTGTTCTGAAAATTATCTGATATTTTCAGACTAAATGTTAAATCTAGGTAATCAGCAAACTAACAAAACAAAAAAGAAAATTGCTTTCCTCATAATTTTGTTTTTAACCTGTCATAGTAATTCAAGGGCTTGTTGTTGACTGTTCATTAAGTGCCACTTTTCCTTCCCCTAACATTTCTCTCCTTGACTCCACCACACTTGACCATGAAACATTTCTGCATAATAAAGTGTAAAAACACTTCCAGGGACAAACTGCAAGATCTGCTTTTTATTTATTCGGCTTAAATAATAAGTTGTTTCTGTATCTGTATTTAAGCAGTGAGAGTGAGTACACATGAGTTTGAATTTTGATCAGTGATTTATTACCGAGCAAGAAACCTCTTCTCCTCCAAATTAGCCAACAGAGGAAGACTTGTACAGGACAAACTGCAAAGACCAGCCAGCACTCAGTCAACCAGAAAACAGCCAGTGCTAACAACAATCATTGCTTTCCATCTGCCAAAGGCGCTCTGTGCAGGAAACAAATGAGGTAGCTGCGTGTTGTGACACTACATCACCAAAACATGAGAAAAGGAAAATTCCTCTGGTGTTTTTTAGTCTCCTAGTAGACTCGCTCACAGTAACACTCCCACCTATACACACTGCAAACACACAACAACTGATGCTGCACACACTCATGGGTGCACTTCGAGGACATTTATCATGTTCAATTACCTTCAGCTGGGATTTAGAAACAAATCAGTGCCAGGGTTTCAAACCACACACACGCCTCCCGGTGAACCTTAACTTAGAGCTGGACATTTTCCTGGAACGGACGCATCTCACCAGTCCACACACTCTTTCTTTACTCTTTCTGTCTTTGCTGCTCCTTGTCTGGAGGTCCAGCATGTCTCGAACACATGAAATTGCATTCCTTTCTCTCTAATGGGAAACACATTATTCAGGTATGAGAAGAAGCTGGAAACAGGGGAAAACTTTGGAAGTAGTTTGCCTTAACAGTGTTGATCCCTGCATCATTAGATAGAGCCTCCTGCTCTTCCTCCCAGATGTTCACCTCATCTAGATACACTCAATGAAAGGCTTATGGTACTTTAATAGAAGTGTGGATAGAATTATATGAGCTGTCAATTATGGCTTTCTACTGACAATATGTTTGTCAGCACTTCAAGAAGGATTTTATTGGAGGCCTTTCTAACTTTTTATTGTCTTAACATCCACATGGCCGATGGTGAACCACCTAGGTTTACAGCTACAGTAGAGTTATGCTTTAACCACATGGCAAATGGTTGGCCTTTCAGAAACTAGAAGATGTTATCTTTCAAATAAAGTCTTAAACCTTCATTCCTGCATCACAATTTTTCTGGTAAGCTTTTATATTTTGGTGTGGAAATGCACAAGAATTCTGTAAAACCCTAGATAGACCCTACGTGGGTTTCCAGTGGCCCGGGTGGATGCTAAGAGATTAATGATTTGTCATCAGAAAGATCTAGCATGTCAACTCTCTGTGTTTTTCTCTGTCTTTCAGCTCTAAAGCAGCAGGACAACATAAATGCTAACCTGAATGTCATTTCCTCTGTACAGCCAGAGGTGCTGATCATTAAGGCCGGCCATAAAAGGATAATTTAAGGACAAACACACTCAACTGTACGGTTGTTTGGTTTCGTTATTCATCTTTGAAATCACATGGTGGCTGATTCTGATTGGGCAATTAAAGCTTTAACAATGCGCCACAATTAGAGAGCAATATGCACAAGTCCCAATCGTTTAGCTTCATTTAATCCGACAAGCTGGCAACAATAGAGAAAACTCACTCAACGTCTCTATTAGGGAGTGCTCTCGAGCTGGTTTCCCTTCCCAGTGCTCTATCTGCAGAAGTCAGGTGGGAATAGAACAATAGCTCTCATGATTGATGGACCTAAAACCAAAATGGCTGAAAAGGCCGAGGAGAAAAGTGATAATTGCGTTTTAATCTTGGTCATCTAGGGGGAATTCAGGAGGCGAAGGCCATGTGCTGATGTCCACCCTACCCCTAACTACAGGCCAAGGTTCTTATTATGGACCCAGTATTAGTGAGGACTCTTTGTCTTCTATGTTGGGAACAGATCGTAATTACAACTACAACAGGTATGCTAACTGCTTCTAACGAATTACATAAAAAAGGACAGACTGGACAAAGTGCAAAGGAAAACACACAGGATGGCTGGTGGATTGTGATTAGAGTTGCATTTCTAAATGTGGCATTTGCAGCTTTTTGTGTTTGTAGAAATTACTTTGGACCATCTGGCCATTTCCTTCTGATACAGTGTTCAACACCACATGAGTACATGGTGTTTATACTCTAAGCACTATACAGCAGACATACTAAGCCTGTAGCAAAGGAAGGTTTCATTCCAGCCTTTACTGACTGATTTTTATCCTTTTAGAGTTATTTAGGATTGAGTCTTGAAAAAAAAATCCAAGTGAGCTCCAAGTGAACCAAAATGTGTTACTGTTAATATATTCAGTCCTCTTATTGGCCAGATGTGTCTGGGGTGGGAGCAACAAAAGTAAATAAGGAGGAAGGCGCTGTGTAGTGGACTAATGGAGAACACTGAGAATTTAGGTTCATCTGGGTATCTTTCCACATCCCAGAATACAAAGCTACGTGGCTATGGAATTTTTTTTTTGCTCAAACCTACAACGTACACCTGGTAGTTGGATCAGATTCACACCAAAAATGGACTTCACTGGAGTTCATTTGGAAGTGCACTAAGACCACCTCCTCCAGAGGGTCTCAGTACTGTTGTTTTGGTCTACACCCGAGTGCTCACACCTGCACAAACGAACCACAGCAAGGGAGAAAACAAACCCCAGATCGATTTAAAAGGACTAAACACCACAGGTGTGAAAACAACCTTAAAAATAAGAATTTGGTTATGAGTTTGAAATTATTTTTAATTTTCTCTAATCCACACAGGGTCAAAATTACATGTGCAGATGTAAAAGTGCACAAACACACCCACTAATATTTAGTTAAATGTCCCCACCTCAACCAGAAACTTGTGGTAGCCATCAGCTTCTGGTGTAATTCTAGCTGGATATTGACGACTCATTTGGCAGAATTAGGAGGAGTTCATTTAAATTAGTTGGTTTACTTGCACGGACCTGGCTTTTAAGCATAGGCCACAAATTTTAAATAGGGTTGAGGTCGGAGCTTTGGGAAGGCCATTTCAGGAGCGTAATTTTTCCACCTTGGAAAAAGAACAAAATCATTAAAAGCTCTGAATTCCCATGACCTTCATGCCCATCATGGCAAACTTTTAATCATATATATGCTGGAATATCATATTATGCAAACATTTGTGTGGCATGAAAAATGTGTTTAAAAAGTCTTACATTTGATTTGATGAACACAAACATCCAACTTGTTTTCATATCTAAGTCAGCCTTGACCAACCACAATTCAAAGCTGCTCCAAAACACAGACGGAATGATGGAATTCTGTGTGGCCCACCTGTTAGATTGATCAGAAACAAATACAGAATCCTCCATATTAGTGTTAATTCATTAATTTGAGAAATGCAGCCGTAAGTAGGATCAAGGAAGGGGAGACGAGAGGAAACCAGATGTTGTGGGAGTCGGGTGGGAACACGAGATAAATGAGGTCAGACTGTGGAGCAGGAGCAAAGAAAAGAGAAAACATGAGAGAAGCAAACAAAATCCCTCGAACGCAGCTGCAACCATGGAAAAGCTCTCACTGTTGTTCCTGCTCGCCACAACTGAATTACCACATGTGGCAAATTGATGATGATTGAATAGGTACAAGCCAGCTGTTACTGAGGGACTTCTGATCAGTTTCACCTTTGGATTGAACTCTTGGTCTGAAATCCATTCCCAGCCTGCACATCAACAGTTTAACGCATTTAAACCAATGACTTGAAGTGAGTGCAGGTGAGGAGATGAGCTCTTATTTAAAGATGGGAGCATATGTGTGACTCTTGGAGGGATTTGCATTTGTGACTTTAATAGAGCCAGGAGTGACCATATTTAGATAATAATTATTGGTATCTTAAATCTTTGTTAAAGATTATTATTGTAGACACATCTACTAAATATTTTCCTCGCCTACTTCTATTTTATTTCTCTACATTTCAAATTGACTATTAAGTATGAAGTTTACTTTTTTAATTTTATTTAGCACTTGAGTCTTGCAGGGTCTGTATAATTGAGTTGCAAAGTGTTTTATAATTTATTTTAGGCTTATTTTCTCCTTAAATTACATTTTGTATGACTTTCATTGTGTGCTATTTTTTAAAGATATTTTAATGAATGTTCTACAAGTACACAATTACTATGAAGGTATCAGCTAACAAATCCAATTCAGTTAGCAAGCTGTCGCCATAGACTGTATGAAACGTCCACACAGAGACAAACACCTCATGATTAATGCTCAGTAACATCCAAATAAATATGTGGGAAATCTATAGCTATAGAGTCCCGTTTTTTAATTATTTTTTTGGATTTAAATATATTTAATTCTGCTGTAAAATTTTAAAGCTTTAACATTTTAACATGGAACTCTACAGGGACTGACTCATTGATGGAGCCTCAAGTGGACATCAGAGGAACTGCATGTTTTGGCTTTTTAAAAGAAGAAGAAAAAGAAAGCCCATGTAAATACTTGATCTTACTATTCTTCTAACTAAACCAACCCCTTTTCTAACTCTGACTGGACAATTTCAGTGGGAGTTAAATCAGGTGAAAGGTGAAGTAGAAAAGTCCAGCAAGATCAAAACTCATATTATCATATTTTATCATATATTATCATAGATCACATTTTAACCTGCCTATGCGCATAATTTTTATTTTTATTTTTTGCAGTTACCTTTGCCTCAGTTACCATCAATATGACCTGACTAAAGTGATTTTCAGCTCTGGACTGTGAAATATTTTTTGTAGCAGAGAAAATTTAAAAAAACAAAACTAATCTGGCAGAAATGTTGGTCGGGTACACATCCTACCAGATGGCTGCAGTGATCAGACTTTTTAAGGTTTCTCTTTTCAAAAGAAAAAAAAGCCAAACATGAGACAGGCCATATTGTAACATCTGGGAACCCGTGTTGAAACAATACCCCCCTCCCGTCCATCCTCCCTCGCTCCCCCCTGTGGACCATTAGGAGACTGATGAGTGAATAGTTAGCTGGATCAACTCAGCATGTCTGCTTCTACTGCTCGCTCTTTAATCATTCCTTATCTCCGCTGACATTACCACATCTCAGCCCCTCTCTCTCTCTTCCTGCCTCTCTCACATTCGTCTAACACCCCCTTCCCTCCTCTGCCTCCTCCTGCTTGCTGTTCATGGGTGGTGCTCTGTTTTGTTTTCAGGCACAGGACAACACAATCCGGTGCCATCGTTTGTTGTGTCTGGAAATGGAGTGAAATGCTAAGGAGTGATAAATGCTAGCTGTGGATAGGTTGGATCTGAGTTGTTAGGCCTGAGCCAAAATCATCATCTCATGAATCAGACGTTGCTCTTTAATGACACAACGGAAAATATTTGCTTTCTTAGGCTTCAGTCTCATGTTCAGGCCTTAAAAAAAAAATCACAAAAATAACCATAAATAGTTTCTTTTACTTTATAAGTGAGAGACGTGGTACTCAAAAAATCTTGAACTGTAATCTGACTCTAACCCAGGCAAATAATTCCCTGTACAGTGGAATGCTGGAAGGTCATGCTGGAAGACTCATCCACGACCCATATTCAGTTTTCTGGCTGAAGGAAGAAGAGTTCTCGTCCAAGATTTTACACTGCATGGCCCCGTCCATTAGGCCTTCATTGCGGTGAAGTTGTCCTGTACTGTTAACAGAAAAACAGCTTCAAAGAAAAATGTTTTCACCTCCGTGCGTCACTGTGGGGGGATGGTGAACTTTGGGTCATGCTCAGCATTTGTCTTGCAAAAACATGGCGACTTGTGTTGATGCTAAAGAGCTTGTTTTGATTTCATCTGACCATAGCACTTTCGCCCAAGGCTTCTGTGAATCATTTAGACTTTCACAACCAAACTCAAGACGGGCCTGTAAATGTGCATTGTTGACCAGATTTCAATCCAATACTTGTCCACTACATCTTTTCCACCAACAGCTGTCATTTTGTCATCAAAGTTCTTGTTGATGGTCTTGTAGCCTATTCCAGACTTCTGGAGGTCTGTTTTTGTCCCTGATTTCCTTTAAAAGCTTGTTGATCTTGCCCATGGCGCTGAAGAGTTGCAAATGTAAGACACTGATTCTGTAGACATGCGTCCTTTATATACATAACAACTGAAGATCAGAAGTATTTGTACATGATTGTTTGAGTGATTGCAATCTGTGGGAGCCTAAATTCTGGTTCTAGGAGATCAAATTTCACTCGATGATATGTGTATATGTTTTTTGTGTCTTTTTTTGGTTGATATTCTTGTCTCTCCCTTAAAATAAAACTACTACTACTAAAAAAAAACTACTACTACTAAAAAAAAAAGAAAAAAGAAAAGAAAGAAAGGACCAATTCTGGTCCTTGGTGCAACCTTCACTTCATCCTCTGCCTGAAACGATCTATTTTATCCCTTTCCCCTTTTAGGCCACAGTGTCTTCTGATTGGCTTCCTGTTGTTAGAGACTTTGGCAATGGGTGGGTGGAGCTTCTGAGCCTGAGATCACCATATTAGGCGATCCCCTCCTCTACATGACCTCATAAAGATCCAAGAGTAGAAAAAACAGAGCATCTGGGGCAGCAAGAGCCTCATGGGGCTTATTTGTATGTACACTAACCTAATCATATGAAACTTTGCAGATGTTTAATTTGAACCTACATCAGTGGAACAGGAGATACATGACAAGGAATAAGAAAAAGCAGAATAGATCCAGACAATAGATCAAGACAAATGTGACTGCTGCCTAGGTGAAATTTTAAGATATTTCAGGGTGGTATAATTCATCCTGAGATTAAAATGAATCAAATCAATTTATGTTTCGTGGATGATAATAACCATACAGAGCTCGTGACCACACAATATTTTCTCACAAATGTTTGCAGGAGGCGTCTTCTTCTGGCTTATTTTCTCAAAAAATATCTCACAGCTTATTGTAGAATAAATGGAATTTCATACCGGGTTATCTGTTGTTCTGTACTTTTCCATTAGCGTTAAACCTTCACGTCTTTCTTGGTGAAGTTCATTAATTCATATCTCTCCATTGACAAGCTTCATCTCCAATTACAATATGCCAGGGGAGCTTTTGATGCAGGCGTCCCTTGAAGAAACTGTCAATATCAATATAACCATAATCCTCTTGAATTTCAATATTTTCATTACAGCACAGCATCCATGCCACACTGGTTTATGTAAAGTTTTTTTTTCCCGTTTATTTCCATGGTTTACTTTTGTCTCTCATTGTCTTTGAACAAGTTTCATGGAATCAGTCCCTCCTCTTTTTCGCTTACCGTTAGCATCTCTTCCCCTCAGGAGGGATGTCATGAGTTTAATTGCCGCCAGGTGACGAGGAGCTTGGAAAAACAGAATTAACCTTGTCAGCCCAGAGCCATCCCTCTTCCTCTCCTCTATCCGATGCATCAATTAAAGTTAAGCCACCGTGGCCCCCTGGTTTCAGCAGGCTCACAGTCAGGTACACAAAGAAAGGTGGAGAGGTACAGTACAGAGGAGGAGGAGAAGAGGGATTTACAGGGGAATGGACAGGGTGGATGAGAGAAACGAGACAATGAGCCAAGGAATGATAGACAGTTAGACTTGGCAGATAGACTGGCAAAGGGATAAAGGGGGATTCGGCTCTAGGAGGATTAGAAAGGAAGGATGATGGCACAAAGGCAGAGAGTAAGAGGGTCAAAAATGTGAGAGAGATGGAAAGAGATATGCATGTCGGTGAGAATCGGGGTAGAAGGCAGTTATCTGGAGAAAGAAAGGGAGAACAGGACAAAGATGAGGATGAACAGAGATCATTCATATTGTGAGTGAAACGTACCGAGGCCACAGGAGGGTTTTCAACCACCTGTTTGAAGACAGAAATCAGAAAAGACTAGAAATTCTAAAAAATGAATTGAATTGGATTTGTGGTATTTCAGTGTACTTGGGGGGAAAAGACACAACGCATCACATCAAATTAAACAGAATCTTGGTATTAAGTGAACCTGGAGCTTATGAGATACCTGGGCTGTGGGACGGTTGACTTTTGAAATAAGGAGCTAGCAAGCTAAATGATTGCAGTTTGCAAGATATGTAGCTAATTTGCTACCTGTTATGTTAACCCAGCAACATTTAATACAGCTGAACAGGTGGCCTTAGAACCAAAGCCTATTTAGATGATACATTTTAATTCATGTTTATCTCACTGTACAGAACCTGGCTGCAGAGCATAGGCCTAAAAAAGTGCAACATTTTTTGCACACTTTAGATTTCACAAGTTTTTCTTACAATCAAGCGGACTTTACCCATAAAATGGCAAAATTCTGCTAATGCATGCTGATTGGTCAGGATTTATAATAGGACACCCATTTCCAAGCATTAGTGAGATGTTAGAGGCGCAGTGATTTCCTGAACAAATATTTTGGGCCATGCTGGACATTCTCTTGAATCAGGAAGTCCAGAGAGCAGCAGTCCTCCAGTAGTTATAAGGTCTTTGATGGTAAGTTCTGTATTTTCACTGAATAAATTATAAATGGACATAGTACAAAAGAGAACATGTTAGATTTTTTTTTGAAGATGGCACAAGAGGAAAAATAGACTGCAAATGTTGGGTACTAATTATAAATCTTATAGAAAAGATGAACATAGTCTTCACAATGGCACTTACTGGTTTTCGAGGTTCTTACTTAGAGCACGAGCGAGAGACAGATCTGACTGAAAAATCAAAAGACACTGCAAGCTCAAAAAGAAGCAATTTTTCAGTTAAAAGCCAGCTCTAGTCGAAACCCTACCCAAATAATCCTCTACTTTAACCATAAAGGACTGTTATTTACAAAATGAACATCACATTTTATTAGACAAGACTTTAAATTGGTAATTGAGACCATAAAATCATCAGGAAAGTGTTCACTGAGGTCACAGATCAGAAATTAAAAAATACAAACAGTCAAAGTTTGAACAGTTAATATGCTGTCTTTTTACTGTTTTCAATTAAGAAAAAATATTTTTGGTGACCTTTCCACATCATCCCGACTTTATTGGAAACATGATTGTGCAATCAGCATGCTTTAATGAATCTGAACCATTTAATGGATGGCATTTTGACATCCTACAAGTATGTAATGCAATATTCATTTTTGGCAGCATCAGCTTGAGCATACTGGTTATTGTGCGTGTTGTCTCATTGTCATACAGAAGGAAACAGAGGCGCTGTTCATGGCATTAGGAACACCTGTGCTGCGACAAGTGTCTTCTGTGAAAACGATGTTATGGAGGAGCAACAAGGATGAATTTCTGTAATTCTTCACCTTCCTCATTCACAGTGCGAGTGCAGTGGTTTGTCTTGGAAGGCACAATGCTGTTTGTGTTGGCTTCACCTGTCCTCACAGTACTGTCTTTGTGTGATCCTCGAGACCTGTGACGCCAGGCCTGTGCAGCCTGACAGCGCGATAATGGAGCACACACACACACACACACACAGACACACACTGAAACACACTTTTACGCACTCATACACAAAGGAGCTCAGAGCTTTTAGTGCCTCTCGGTTACAACCCTCTCACCATCTCCAGTAGCATTCTTATCACCTGCCCCTTTCTCTCTCACACACACACACAAACACACACTCGGTGGGTCTTCACTCTACAGGTGTGCATTTGGGTGCAGGTCACATTTCATTTCAGATGTTCGCTGTCAGATACTTTCCCCCATAATTATACTAATGCAGGTGGCCAGCTAAACAGTCACAACATTATCGTAAAAGAAGACATATTTGTTTGAATGGAGCTTAATGAACTTCGGGAGCCTTTTACTTGGGATTTAAAACATTTTACAGCTTTTAACAGTTACAACGTGGGTCAGTTGGTCCATGGCTTTGATGGTACCTGCATTGCTATTCCATTTACCTCACATGTCCCTGTGTCAGCCGCTTTTATATTGTTAATCAAACTTCTGTTCAAAGGATACATTTGCTACTTTTCACCAAAACATACATTTCCCACAATGCTGCATACACACATTTAGACACATCAAGGCTGCCTGCAACACAACATTAAATATGGACATATCTACAGACTTTGCTGTCTAAGCTTTTTAAGATTCTCTACTATGGCGTATTAGCGCCACAACTACGATAATGTCCATATTTCAACTTTTCTTGAAATAGTATTTCAACCTTTTTCTCAAAAATGATCAATAATATTTTTTTTTCTTAATGTGGCTATAAAATATGGAGGGCCAGAAGAGCCACGCGCATCAAAATAAAGAATTTATTACTTCAATAATGAATTGTACAATAAAATATACATTAGTGAATTATTAATTATTTATTTTTAGTTCTTTTATATATTTATACATCACTAAAGTAATTTATTTTACTTTTAAGTTGTATTTTAAAAAAAGATTATGAAAATCCATTTTTTAATTTTGAATTTGAAAATGTTTTCAAATGAGGTTTCACTGAGAGTTTAATTCTTCAGTCTTCAATTTAAAGTATTTATTAATGTTTAGGAATGTTGATTTATTAGAAGTGTTTTTATTTTAGTTTAAATAATAAATTACTGTAGTAATGTTTTAATAAATAACAGAATTAAAAAATGCATTCTTAAATAAATTAAATAAATACATTTACTAATGCATATTTTATTCACAGTTCATTGTTGAAGCTCAAAATTCTTTATTTTGATGTGTGTGGCTCTTCTGGTCCTCCATACTAATACTCCTTTGCAGCTTCTCTAAGAAGTGCAAAATAAGCTAGTTTAGAAATTTTCCAAAATACCATGATGAGGTCATTCAGAGGTCAGCTCCCCTTCATATTCATTTTATTAATTCCTCTCTAAGTATTTTGTATTTTTAGTACTAATAATAAACTAATAATAGGCTGTATCTTAACGGCAGTCATGGTATGTAAAAGCCATCATGGTGTCACGCATTGGTTTGAAGTTAGCATTTTGAAGTTTTATATTTTGGAGCCAAAAGTGACAATGCTTGATGAAGGGGCGAAAAAAAAAATACAAGAAAGCTTGGTCAGCAAGTTTAAACGCAAAACATTCAAATAAAATCTTAGAATTTCACTCTCCAAAACTAGAGCATAGACTTCTTGGATAGTCTTTCGGTACATTTAAAGACACAGCAGCCATATTATTGATTAGTTAATTATAATAAGGTGAAGCTGCCTATGTTCCCATCCACCTGTTTGTCAGAGAAGCCTTTATGAAATAAAATATCTGGAAGAAAAAAGATGTAAGGTCATTCATCTCAAATTAGCAAATTTTTTAAACATTTCTGGGTTTTTGTTTCTTTTGCACATTTAATCTGAAGCATTTGAATACGAATATCTGAAAAAACATTAGAGATAAAAGCCTAAAATTTTCATTGCCCTTTCTTACCAGTAACATGAATGATGATTTGTAATTTGAAATAGAATGACCCTATAGAGACCAAGACTTGTTTTTGTATTTGGTGTTAACATGTTTATTTCTGCTGCTTTTAACACTTCTGCACTGCCTTAGAATTCTACTTGCTGCTAATCAGCAAATGTTTGCTAATCTTTGAATATATTAGTAAACTAAGGTTGTGACCATGGTAAGGAATGAGTGCAATATGTGCTATTTAGCTAAGTGTGAAAACAGAACCACACAGAGCTGCTGGTGCACTGCTTATGAGTCAAAGTAAGTCAAACTTATAAAGGATGGTTTTTGGTATTGAACCCGTGAATGTGGTGAAGTCTGGAAGGATTAGAGTCCAGCGTGATGTGACCTGCTTCTTCTGTTTTTCATTGTCTAGTAAACGTCAGCTTCTGCATGAACTCTGCTTCCTCATCTCATGGAGTTTGTAGATGTTGAAACCGGTGCAAAGAAAACTGTGAAAGGTAAACTTAGGATGTGTTGATGATTCTTGTGAATTGTTTCTGCATGAGGAAAATCTGGTTCCCTAACAAAGCTGAATGAATGGTTTTGCTGTGCCAAATCATGCACATCTGGTCTGCTAGCCACATTCTCTTTCGGAAGTATTACGGTTATAAACAAAGATAAATTCCCAACAGACATCTGCTCAGTTATGAAATGTTACAGTTTGTATTTCTAATATGTATTTGACTTTTTAATTTGCATGGTTAAAATAACAGTATGAGGAAGAAAACTAAATATGGCAGGAAGAAGCAAAGGTCACCATATCATGTCAGCTCAACCGTCCAGTGTACATTAATTAGTTTAATGTGCTTACAAGTGCATACATTAGACCAATTAGCTCGTTAAAATATGCGAATGGAGACGAGTGATGAAGCGTTTAGTGACACGCAGCCATATGTGCTCGCAGCAACCGCAGCAGACGACTCTCACAGCAGGGGGGCGGCTAGGTGCGTCAGTTCAGACGAGAGCTAATTAAATAAAGAAGCTAGTGTGGCTGTTATCTTATCATCACGTCTCTCCCAATTACCCGATCTTCTCCTTCCTGTCCCTCCTCCCTGCCTGTCCCTTTTTCCGTTATGACTTAATTTGTCCAATTCTCCCTCGAGTCGCTCTCTAACTATGGGAAAATATTTGAGCAATAATGGCGCCTGCTTCCTTGATGTTTTGTGTAGTTGTCAGCTCGTGCACCGAGGGGCTCTGAGGCCATGATTTAGTCAATGCAACCTCCCCCCTGCTGCCCTCCCTGTGCTGCCCGCTCACCCTCACTCTGTAGCACTTAACTAACTTTCACAGGCTGATAAAAAATAATTGCTGCCCCAAGGGTGGGGGGCTCCAAATACATTAGCACCACAAAGAGAGGAGCTGGGATCGCATTACAGAGAGCACTGACACTATATTGTGCAGCCTGGAGAGAGGAAAGAAATATCGGGTCAGACACCAGTGCGACGGGCGTGCCCGAGTGCACGCGCTCAAATCGCGTGAACGCCGCCACAAGATAGCGTCAGTACAGAGGCAGAGAAAAAGGAATGCACTCAGTGTTTTTTTTTTTTTTCTTATTCGCCTGTTCTTGTATTTCTGTCTGTGTGTGTGTCAAAGGACCTCATCTGCCACCATGCTCCATTGCAGACCAATAAGACGGGGGTGCAGGAAGGTGAGGGGGTTTTGTGGTGGGGACGGAGTCAGGAGAGCGTGACTCGGCTGCAGGAAAGCTCTGCTTGTGAAAGAGGAGATGGAGGAGCTTGCTGAAAGGCCTTTAGCTGCTGATCCCATCCTGTTGTGTGTGTGTGTGTGTATATATGTGTGTGCGTGTGGTGGTCTATCCAGCAGCTGTACCCTCTCCAGACACCTGTAGGACTTAACATGCCTGCTTGTCTTTCCTAAAGCACGTTCCACTGCTCTTAACCTCTTAACATCCACAAGGTCACCAGTGAACCATACAGTTTGCTTTTGATTAAGTCACATGGTAAAAAGGTAAATACTCATAACGTAAAGATGTTACTTGTAAGATGTGGTCTTTTCTTGCATTTTGGCTTTATAGCTGATAATCAAAGTAGAAAAATTTCAAAATAAAGTGGTAGACGTGATCCTGTGATCTTCGTTTTCTGACTACAGCATGTTGACACTCCTCCCTGTCCTCTGCCAGGATGTACAGTTCTTGAACCTTTGTCTTTATCAGCTCCTTCATTGTCCTTATGTAGGTAATGTGCGGTTTACTGTATTTCTGTTATGCCCTTGGGTTGTACTGTACAGTGCATGCTGATGGATTATGTTGTCTGGGGGGTTTTGAAGCCAGTGGCCAAAAGTTCAGACTCTGTTTGACTCCTTTCAACTCTTTTCAAAAGCACCTCTTTGTTTACTTGACATGCTCTCGTGATACCCAGCATGATACGGTGACAGTTATTGGCAAGCTAGTTCTGCTGGTTCTTAATTCGCTGATACAAATTCAAACCTTCTGCACTGTACAGGAAAATTGTTATGTGTGGAAGTGTCATAACTTCAGCTGGGTGGAGATGTATTTGGATTGCCATACTGATTTTAGCTTCTAACAGTAATTCCAGGCAAAGCTAGTGTTGTGAAAAATTCAATGCAATTTACAAGTACAGTTTTTCCCTTAAAATATACACTTTTTTCCCATGTTTTAACTGGCGCCTGGTAGGACACAATGCTGTAGGTTACATTTAGGGTACATTACCAGAACATGGCAGTAAGTTGCTTGGCAACCACTATTAGCACTAAGGTCCAAGGAATGGTGGTACGCTAACCCTACCCTAATCCTGTTTTTGAAGAAAAGGCAGGAAATTAAACTAGCAGAGGACACCACAGAAAGAAAAACCCAATTTTATTATAATTTTTCACTATGTTGGGATCCATAATGTGAAATCTAAACATATGTTTTATTCAAGCAAACCTAAAACTAGTGATTAAAGTTTGAAAATCAGGGGGAAAAATGCCTACTGAGTCAGTACATGAAGGAAGATGTGTGTTTTTTCTTTTTCTCGCAAACTTATATAGAGCTTTACATTTATAGCTCCAACAGTATCAATCAATCAGTCAGTCATTACATCTGATCTCAAATAGCTATGTGTATAAAGCACACCAGTTCAAAAAATCAATTTAATGGATTCCAGCCTCTCCACCACCATGGGCAAAGCCAACGAGCTGTGACAGGACATCAGGACAAAATTGTAGAGGTGCACAAGGCTGAAATGGGCTACAAGACCATCAGCAACAAGCTCGTTGAGAAGATGACAAAGGTTGGTGTGATTATTCAGAAATGGAAGAAATATATGACCATCAGTCGCCCTTGGTCTGGAGTTCCCTGCAAGATTTTGCCTCATGGGGTGAGGATGATTACGAGAAAGGTAGTGGATCAGCCTAGAACTACGTGAGAGGTGCTTGTTACAGATATGAAGACAGTCTCGACAGGATGATTTCACAACCTTGAGGGGACAATGGATGGGGCCCTGCACCATAAAATCTTGGACGAGAACCTCCTTCCCTTAGCCAGATAACTGAAGATGGGTTGTGGGTCAGTCTTCAGACATGACAATGATGCAAAACATGCTTCCAAGACAACAAAGGAGTTGCTAAAGAAGAAGCATATTAAGGTCATGGAGTGGCCTAGCCAGTCTCCAGACGTCAGTCCCTGAAGCTTTGCCAATGCCAAGCTGCATCCAAGAACTCTAAAGGACTTGAAGACTTTCTGTGAAGACTTGGGGATCAAATATTTATTACAATCATTGACATGCAAATCAATGTAATATGTTTCTTTCTGGATTTTCTTCAATGATTTTCTGCTCCTCTTTATTAAAATAAAACTGTCATAAAAATTCGTTATTTGTAAATGGGCAAACTTATAAATTCAGCAGGCTGTAGGCTGTAGCCTTGTGTGTGAAGATCACTGTTTCATCATAGCTGAAAATCTCAACAGACACTCTTTTTAATGGGAAAAGAGGAAAGCAGTAGTGTGCATCACTGTGAAGCTCCCTCCACTGTTAAGCGGTTATTACCAGCCTCGTAGAACAGCCGGAGCCTTGACTATCGCCTCTGAGAAACATCTGCTGATCGCTGCTGGCGAGGAAAAAGTGTGATGCTCAGTGGACTGAAAGGCCCAGAGAGACGAGGGAATCAAATAGTTTAGCCTCGGAGATTTTTTTTTAGTGACGCTAACTTTCTTTTAATCTTTTTAATCTTAATGTCTTCATATAAAGTTGGAGTATGCTGACAGATCACGTAAAATGCTTCACTGGGAAGTCCTTGGTGTCTCTTGATCTCTTTCACACCGTTTCAAACTTTTGGTGAAATGTCAAAAGTAAATCCACCCCTGCTACTTTTACAGATTTAATTAAATCTTGAGTGTTAGTGCACTTCTGAAGTGCAGAGCTCAACAGGTACAATCACTGAACCTTAACAATAGACCTTCAACAAATTCATTTGTTTGTATCACAAGTAAAAACTCAGAATAAAAAGTCAGATATCACCTTTTGGCCTCCAAATGAGAATTTGAGTCACTGCATAAAAAGAAAAAAGAGGGAAACCAGCAATAAAGTGAAATTAAACTTCCATTTAGTTTCACCCGCACCGCTTTTAGCCAGATGACTGTGCTTTTCTCTTAAGATGAGCTGCAATTTCATAAAGTAGAGGGCCTGGGGTTGGCTTTCTAAAAACGGACCTCAAGGTTGCAGCTGGCAGTAACAATGGCCCAGTCCTGCTCGCGTACCTTTTATCTTGGCTGTACCAGCATTGTGCTTTTCCTGGTGAAAGTGCAATTAGGTACAAGGTGAAATGGGAAAGTAGCTCTGCATGATGACCCACTGCATCCAATTCATTCATTTTTAGAGGTTTTTTACCCCCCCAAAAACATGTCATTTATGTCCATTTAGACATCCAGCTGGCATTTACTAAGAACAGATGAAAAAATTGAATTGTGACTCTTTCTTTGATCTCTCTGTCATGAACAATGCAACACTGAATGCAACACTGCATCCTCACAGCAGCTTTGGAAACACTCGTAGAGCTAACAGTTTGAAGGAGACGTTTGGCTTACAGACTACAGGTTGAACCACATGCATTACAATACTTTTGCTCTGGTTTCTTGTTATATCTAAGTGAAGCTTATGGTTTTATTTAATATAAAGTCTTTACTACATCACTGAAAGTCACATTTTCTGGGTTGCCTGAATCTCATACTTAAAGATACTTCTGGGGAGGCTGCATAAAATGCATAAAAACAATTAAGGATCCATAATTGACCTATAGCCAACTAAAAATACGAGCTCTGAAGCTGGCATGAACATTTTCTTACAACATAAAGTGCTGGTACTAATGGTACCCATTAAGGGAACTGCAGTTTTGATAGTTTGTGCACAGCTCCTGCTTGCACACTGTGTGGGAATGATAACACATACAATGTCCTGCACCATTATGTTGGTCTGTTGTTTGTACTTCATGTCATTTATGTACACAGCAGCAGAACCAGCATGTATACTGTATACATAAGTAATGACGACAAAGCCGATTTGGTGTCAGATACAGATTGTGTAGCTACATAACAGCTAGTGGGCTAACTGCACCTGTGCTGGATGTTGCTGTAGAAAATACATCTTTGCTTTTTGCTATTACAGGATTTACTCTTGGATGAAATCAACTTGGGGGTCGCCCTTGGGTCCACATGTTTGACTTAGCATAGATTTTACACTGGATGCCCATCCTTACACAACCCTCCCATTTTTCAGGGCTTGGGAATGACACAAGGACTACAGCAGCTTGTGAGCCCACTGAAGCTTTTGTCTCTTAATGAAATGGAATTGAGGATCATGTTACCCACCAGCACTACCGTGGGCTTCATTAAATAAAGTGGCCCTAGTCCCCCACACCCAACAAAATAAAGCCAAACATTAGTATCACTATCATGCTGCTAAAGTCAGGTTCTAATGTTTGAAATCTAAGAAGCAGACCTGTACGATGTCTATTTCATTATGATGCAGAGAGCTGCAGCAGAGGGCTGTTTTCACTCTGAATGAATCACTCCTGCTTTGCTAATGAGAATAACAGCTCTTCATCTCCACCTTAGGCCACTTATCTCGTTTCTGAAAACTGAGGTGAATTAAGGAGTGTGAATATGAAGAAACACTTGAATGTCTGTCCAGGCCCGTTAGAAACATTCAGCACCCACTTTGCCCTGAATTTAATGTAGCTCGTTTATTAATTTTCAGAGAAATATATTCATTTTAAACCTTTTCTGTTCCCTTTTTATCATCCTGCACACTATTATAGCTTCTCTCCTTTGTACTAATCCTTAATGGCCTCTTAGATTTGTCCACGGAGCAGTCCTGGCTGTAATTGTTTGCTGTGTTCAGACTGTATTAACTCCGGACTGTGTTGTTTCCTTCCGTCCCGAACATCTCACCCGAATATACCGTTGAACCCAAGCAAGCGCTAATTTAGCTGATTAATCACCTCTGAGCCAATGCTGACATCACCAGCTCGCTTTCTCCTGGCCGGGTGGAGACAGGAAGGGGTGGGTGGGGGGAGGGAAAGGGGAGCGTATCTCTTCTCCTTCCCTGGTTTATTTATAGTGGGGGTGACTGGGGAAGTGGGATGGATCCGGGGGGAGTTGGGCAGGTTAACATCACACTAACTGAACAGGTCAGGTCTGCCCCCAACCTCCCCTCATCCAGTCATTAGTCTGTTCCCTATTGGTCCACAATCCCCACCTCTCCTTTCTTTACTCGTCACAGGTTTTCACTCACTGCAGGCGCTGAATTTAAATTGCTGTGCACAAAGTAAGAAAAATCTACAGCTTTGAAGTGGGAGAAACTTTCACCTTTCACCGTGAACACAATCACAGGACCCCTCTGATCGATCTCCTCTGCAAAAGATGTTAAGGTTTTATCTGTTCTCTTAAAAGCAGGTTGCTGGATGCAACATGGCCCCCTAATGTAAAGTAATATCTCCTGAAGCACTTTTTGGAATGTAGTTTTATTATAAACAAAGGAAACTCTTTCCCACAAACAAGCCCTGCTCACAGTCTGCCTGTGTTATTGTCTCAGTTTGATTCTGCAACTAGGCTTCACGACTAGGCTTCTCTCCCAATTTTAAGCTTTTATTTGGTAGCCCATCTCTCAGCTTGACTCCTGATCCAGTCTGCAGCCCTGAAGGCTCCCTATGAAGAAATCCTTAAAAACATATTGATGTAATCTCTTAAAACAGCTGCTCATTGTAGATACTACAAAAGACAATTCAAATAAGAATAATTTGCATTTGTGGGACTATTTCAGTGGTGGATAAAGACAAATTTAATGAGTTTTTTCTGGTTGCAGGATCGTGTAGAGGCGGTTCATGTAAGGGCAGACTGAAAAATTGGAAGTCAGGTATCAGCTACACAATTAAACTTTGTCCCACAGAAAAAAGTGATTCTCAGCAAAATCACTGTTATTGTCTGATCAGTGCATCATCAGTGGTGTGTTTTGGTGTTGTTGGAACAGTCATCCTCACCTTCAAAGAATTATATAGAAGGGGTGGTTAGAAGGTCAAAAAGTTAGGCTGGACCTATCCCATCTATTACACCTTGTCCAAGGTGGCATGATGGTCCAAGAGTCACAGGACTGAGGTTCATACCCAGGACCTTTTTACTGAAAGAATGGTAACCAACAGCGCTAACCAGCATATGCACCACCATACTGCCATTTGGATATAAAAAGAACAATGTAGAAAAAAGGGCAGGATGCTGACCTAACCCTAAGTGGCACAGTGGGATATGCAGTATCATCCACTGGTGCAGCACAGTCATGTACAGGAGTCCAGTTATTGACCTTTTTGTCGCTGAGTATAACCTTGAAATTCTCTACTTAGGGCTGCGATGATTTTCACCTTTTCCCAGGTTACAGAATAAAAATAAAGGGACGTAGGTCCTAAAAATCCTGTGAGGCATCACTGAAAAACATATTTCATAACTGAACACGAAACCTCAAAGAACATCTCAGCCTATTTGGATGAGTCCTGGAGAAATGATGTCTGAGTTCCGTATCTTCATTTTGGTAATTTCATCTCTACTCCATGTCTCTCTTCGCTATCTCTCTCCTCTGAAACTCCACCCAGGTATCCATCTGTCAGCTCCTCTCAGGAGGGCTCATCAGGCTAGAGTCATGAATGCTCCGTCTGAACCGTCAGGAATACACTCACCTTGTCCTCCCTCGGTACTTCTCGTCTCTCATCTCTTCTTTTTTTCCTCCTCTTCTCACCTTGTGTCACCTCTCATCGTGTCATCTGCTTCTCCACCCTGTTGCTCACCCCCACCCCCCTAAGACGCCTCTTGCCATCTCTTCGCCTCACTGTAACCCTCTGCTGTAGAATAAACACTATACCAAGTATGGCCACGGGAGTCAGGTAAATAAAACCAGGACAAGGTTATCGAAAAAATATGTTAGTTCAAGATAACTACTACCCCTTTACTGCTTCTCTGTTCTCCACATCTGCTGGAGGCTTGAGCCCAGCACCATTGAGAGTCTCCTTACGTCGCCATTGCCAGATATTATGACACATTTGGTGTTCTTTTTATGGCCTCAGCCTCTCTGCTGGTACTGAATGTGGAGCATGAGGTGGCTGCATTTAAAAGGAACCACAATAGTAATAAAAGGTAATGAAGAGTGCACGATGAAGCATCATCTCAGGAGTCCCTGTCTATTAAACCTGCCTGTTATGATGCTAATGAGAGGTGTTTTTTTGTAGCAATGCTGGGTTAAGCATATTATTGTGCCTGTGGTTGTTATGAACATTAGTTACAAATAGTCTCCCCACAGATCAAGTTTCATGCTGATTTTAGGACTGCTGCTGTGTTTAATGGAGAATAAGAAACGCAGGGAAAGAGGAGAGAGAGGGAGAGCTGGTAGATGTTAGATGACTGATAGAAAGCTTGGGCACGGTCAGATTTGCATTTTAAAATCATTGTTCCTTTAGTTTTTATAATATATGATACCTTTCAGACCAAGAATCAGTCAGAGGACAACGCTGGAAGCTCTTTTCAACAGCTGATAATGATGACTGCTGAAAGACAAAAAGTGCCTAAATGCAGCATTATGAGCCCCTGGTGACTCAAAGATATGCGTAAGGTGTCCTTTGCTATCGATGTCTAATATTGGAAGGAGCAAAGTCGAACAGTCCTTTGTGAAACACTAAATAAGACTGAATAGACTCTGGACAAATCGACTTCTACTCTTGCACGTATAGCCTATACAGTAGTACCTCTCAGGACTAATTAGTGGACCACAGAGTAACTACGTGGACTTTTCCAGTGACTAAAAGGTTCACACATGTTCTCAAGCAGTAAAAGGATCACATGAAGCATTCTATATAGTTTATGTTGAGCCTAAAACAAAAAAAAAAATGAGGTGAAATATAACTTTTCTGTCTTGGAAACTGGAAACCTGATTAAATAAAGACTATTTATTTCATTCTGACTGCTGTCATTCTGTGTCAGTCTTGTGTATCAGTGATGCAGAGGTTTGTTCGCCGTGTGTTTTTTAGGTTTGCTTCGGATTCTTCTGGTTCGTCCCACAGTCTAAAAACAGGTTGGGGTTTTTTTTGGTTAATTAGTGATTCTGAGAGGGCTGTATGTATGTGCATGGATGTGACAAAGCTTTTTTTTTTGTATCGTTAAGCTGAACCGGTTTTTTTTTGGTTCTTTAGCCGTCAGAATTGTTGTCTGAAGACCAACAAGGATACCCAGTGGATTTACTTTGCCTAATGGATCATCGCGGCCTTGTCGTATTGGTCCATTTGATCGGCCTTTGTTGTTATTATTTATTTTATTTTATTTTCAGTTGTTACAGATGGGACAGACATGACTGAGGGATAGGAAAGGGAGAAAGAAAGATGAAGGAAAAGAAAAACAGAAGGGAAGAGGGACAGTGAGAAAGGGCACTTAAAAAGAGAAAGAAGAAAAAAAATCTCCTGGATCACCTGTTGAGAGAAAAAGAAGAGAAAACAAACAAAAAAACAGAGCAACATACTAAACACAACACCATCACGTTAATCTAGCTAAGTGTAAACAGCAGTAAATACTAAATATTGAATGTTGTTGTGTAGCAAGCAGGACCGACAGTGCACAATGTGCTTGGAAATAGCAGCCAATAGAGGTGTAGTTTATGTCTATGAACAGTGAACACCCGTGTGCACACCTGTGTGGATCAGCGTGCTTGTATTCAAAAGGTTTCCCCATGTAATGGTCTTCTAGAGGATGTAGAGCGCCATAGCCCTGTCCCCCAGGGCATGAAGCAGGCATGGAGGAGATCCAGCCTCCAGACATCCAGAGGCCCCAGAGTGCGAGAGCCCAAGGAGGACCACCGGAGGGGCATCCGTGCCACCCTCTTGGGAAGAGCTGAGGAAAGCCCCAGATGAGGGGTCACCCAATAGCCACGGAGCAGAAGCCAGAGGGGGCTGCAGTGGCGTGCCCGCCGGCTCTGCCGGCAGCCAGCTGTGCCAGAGTGAACCGAGCCGCAGGCCCAGAGGTCGGAGGCCCGAGGGCCCCCTTTGCCCCGGAAGAGGCCTGACCGAGCAACAGGCACCAGGCCCCGCCAAGTAGTCACCGGGAGTGAGCTGGTACATACCTGAGCACCCAGCCCCGGACACCAAGAACCACCAACGCACCGACCCCTGAGGGCATCAGTTACCGGCAGGGAGTGTGGTGAGGGGAGATAGGCCTTGGAAGGCCTGGGAGTTCCCAGAGAGGTGACAAAGCTTTGAGTGGACGGTAAGACTGGAAATGTGCAAAAATATAAATGCTCTTCTATTTTCAAGTGTATATGTGAATAATCCAGAAAAATAATGATAACTACTACTTTTGGACCTTTTGTGAACCAGTCCATTATTTTAGCAATACATTTTCATGTTTTCCCAAAACTAACTTACTATAATGACCAACAGGAGACCAGTGGTATGTGAAGTTATTTTAACTACATTACTACATTACCCAGAAAAGTGGCTCTAAAAGTAAGCGTTGGTTAGTTTGGCAACGGTTCATCCTCTGGGGAACTAAAATTTGTGTACAAGGTTTCAAGGCCCTCCATCCAGTTGATGTGCATGCTAGTATTTTTGTAATGTTAGTACAATCATGTCATAGTTTTTTTGTGTGTCAAATAGCATTACTTGACATGAAGAATTAAAAGATATCAACCTTAAAATATAATTTTATTTTAAGCATGAGTAAGTTCATTAAAAGCAGGTTATTTCATTCGTTCAAAAAACCCAGAATAATCATTTCTAGACTTGGTTTTAATGCTGTTCTCTGGCTTGTGTGATGCTTAAACTATCTAAACCACTTTCAACTGAAGAAAACTGATGAGCCTGATACAGCAGGATATTTTGAAGCTGGGGGGAGAGTAGCAGGTTTTATAAAGAGAAGAGAATTTACCTGGACCTCACATACCCTTCAGTATGTGAGGGTGGATGATTTTGTTCCTCCGTCCCTTTGCACGAAAGCAGATGAAGCGTGGAGCACAGTAATGATTATTTTTATAGAAGCAGTGTTCTGGGTCACAATGGTCTATGAGGCACATATTGATTTCTAGTTAATTTTAGATCAGCAGTGAGAAACCCTTCATCCGTATTCCCTTTGATTCTCCTGCAGTGTGCAAGCTCAGCTCTCTGCTGTTTTTGTAGTTCTGTTACAGTATAGCCCTCTGCAACCTCGATGATCGGATGCTACGAAATGATTGAAGGGGTCTGTAGACGACTTTACCTTTGCGTGTAATTTCTTGCCACATTAAACACGGTTTTTGAACCAACACACCAATATTTGTAGTGATAACATCAGCCTGTCGATGTTTGCAGTGTTAAAATGTCAAATAAGAGTTGCTTAGCATTGGCTTTGTGGTTTGCTAACCCCCTATTTTTTTCTAGTTACCTGCATTTTTACAGTATGAACTCAGAATAGCAAATCTAAAAATGATATTAGCTGATTTGAGAAATAGCTCACGTAACCAAAACAAGTAAATGCAGTAAAAGCAAAGCAGTGCCTGTAAGTATATTCTAAAGTAATTTAATAAAGTGGTATCCAAGTTCATTTATTAGCAGCAAACTGGTTTTTTTTTTGTTTGTTTTTAAAAATATGATTTTTTCAAACTTCATTTCTGTGCCCATCCTTAGCTGTAATATTTAATAATAGGTTTTTTTTTTACATGTATTGTAAAAGAATGTGAACTTAAACACACAGAAATTAACCTCTACTCCTGCTGATGTATGTAAGTGATATTTATCATTGCTCTAAAAGGCAGAAAACTAACAATTTTAGTTTTTAATTAAAAAATGTATGAAACTTGAGAAATCTAAAGAAAATCTGCAGCTCCAGGAAACTGAAGACACGTCAGTGTTGCATGTGAGAAGAGATTATGCCCACAAATTTCAAAACCATCTGAAAAAACAAAAGTCTTCCTGAGCCTCTGATTGATGCCTTTGAAAGTGTTTCTTCTCCTTGATACCCTGAGTGTTGTGAATTTGAAAAAAAAATAGATTTTTTTCTAATAATGTAATAACTCTTGAGATGTATTTGACCACTTTTAGGTACATTTTTGTATAATAAATACCCTCAAAGCCATCTGCTCAGTTCATTTGTGGAGGTGTAAACACAGTAATCGTGCTCGTGTGCGGACCAAAACAACCGCACCGAGACCCTTTGGAGGAAGTGATCTCGGTATGGTTCATTTATGGTGTGAACGTGATCCGAACCAACTACCAGGTGTATGTTACAAGTTTGTGCTAAAAAAAAATCCCCTAGCAAGGTTTTATTCTCAATGCAGCAAGGTACCATAGATGTGCAAAGGTCTGTATGGGCTAGCCGTGAAATGAACGTAAATCTTCAGTTTTCCCCAGATAGTCCAGAACACAGAACCTTCTTCCTGTATTTGCTTTTGTTTCTGACCAGAGTAAACAAACTATATGTGAAAACCCTTAATTCCGCACTTATCCCAGTTCTTCTGATAAGTTCAAGTTTAAATTGTCTCAGCTCACTGTAGAATTTCCCTACATTGCAGACAGTTTACCATTCCTGACATCATTTAGTCTGCTCCACATAATAAAGAGCCAGATCCTTAAAAGAATATTATCAATAATCATTTATTTGTGTTCTGTCACAATGAGTAATCTCGCCCTGAAACTGCCTGTCGTGTTGACTTAACTCTATGAGATAACCACGGCGACAATGAGTCTGAAATGTTCTGGAAACAGGCACTCGAGAGGCATTCAGGCACGTCAGCGGTGACATTGAGCTGCTTGGGGAAGTCAAAGTCGATGTGAAGCCATTGTGCCAGGGAGTGAAGAAGCAATGATATCAGGATACGTGAGAGAAACAGGTAGGAGGAAACAAAGACATGAGACGCACCAAGTGTGTGCGAGAGGTAAGACAACAGACACAAAGAATTTGAGACGAGATGAAGAAAAAGAACGAGACAGAAAGGAAGCAGACGGGGGACCAAACTGTATGTGGGGGGGGGGCTTCATTTTTGAGACAATGAAAAATTCATAGCACCTTCACTGGCTGCCAGCCTGAATCAAAGAAGGATATGCATCGCTGACGGGCCTTGCAGGAATAAAATCAATTTATCTCTGATTTCACGAGGGGGGTTAAAAATATCCACATCACTTATTTATGTCTGCGTCGTCCCCTGACAACCAGAAAGGGAGGTGACAGCTACGCCGTGGGGAGCCATACTGTTTCTCCACCCCTTCAAGGATGCTAATTCACACAGATGCCAGCTAAAAGGGCCTGGGCATGACATCGGTATGCCTGCGCCGCCGCTCACATGCACGTCATGACACATAAAGTCGCTTTGCGCGCTCAGAGAACAAACTACGTCTGCAGCATAGCAAACAAGTGTCACATATAGAGGCCATGTGCATGTCACATGTTTCAAACACATTTATTTAGCTGCTCACTGATTTATTATTAATGTAACATTTCTACAGAACCTCTAACTGTAGGCAACCTAAGAGTTGCATCAAGAGGTAAAGACACAGGACGCAAGTTTTAACCAGGCGAGTTTGAGTCTTATTTAGAAGGACCATGGCTCCTTTTGTGAGCTTCTCCTCATCTATAGGTTGATGTGACTTCACTGCATATTTTACATCCACTCATTCACATGGACTGAAAAAATTACGTAGTTCTTTGCTAGAAGAGACTCTCAGTATTGACCAGACATGCTAACTTCTTTTTCCTACCTCAGCTACATGAAATACTGCCAGAGGTAAAAGCTGCAGTGATTTATGCAGAGCAGAAATTCTTAAAACTGTAGTATAAACAGAAGATGTGTGGCCTGAAGCGATCAGTTTGACCACTAAATGGGGATCCCCATCCCAGATGAGTTGCTACCAGCTTATTTATCCCTGCTTGCTGGACTGTGTGCATATGCATGGCGGCCCATGTTGGTTGTGGTTAATTCTGTCAGCTCATTTAAATGAAAGTCTGTGTTTAAATCTCCTGGTCCTTCTTTGTGGAGTTTGATTGTTCTCCGTTCACTTGGGTCAGCTCCCTTTGGGTGTTCTGGCTCCCTCCTGCAGGCCAAAGGCATGCAGGCTAGGTTAAATGTCTATTAGCTGTAGGCAGGGTAGATACTGCTCCTTGGTGCATAGAGTAAAGTGCTGAATTGAATGTGACTTGTAGTGTAAAACTGAGCGGAGAAGGAAAACCAACAGGAAAGACAGGAAACTGTTGCTATTTGTGTAACCAATAAGGAAAAATTGGGAAAAGTGATTGGAATAACAACATATTCCATCAGCCATCAGCTTTCAGTCACTTACCGAGATTCAGGTCACGTGGACAGCAGTCTACCATTATCAGTCCACAGCCTCCATTTTCAGCCCCATCAGGTGCATCCTGAAGTCTCTCCACGCCAGCTGTGAAACAAAATCTCTCCTGGCTGGATGTGGCCGAAACACCTCACCAAGGAGGCGTCTGTGAGGCATCCTGGTCAGATGCTGAACCACTGAACTCTTCAACTGGCTTCTTTTAATGTGAAGGAGCAGCAGCTGAGCTCCTCTCAAATCACTGAACCTATGAAACCCTTCAGAGTAAGTTTATTTCTGCTGCTTGTATCCATCGTCTCATTCTTTCAGTCAGTAGCGAACATCAACAAAAGAGTAAACTGACAGCGCTGGGACCTCAGGTTTTGATGGTTATCTACTAAAATGTGCTTTGAGGGCTCTACTAAAGTTTCAGACAGTGAACGGAAAAAAATAAATAAATAAAAATAATAATAGTAGCAATGTGTCCCTTTGGACTTAGCAACAGCCCTGTGTTATCAAACTGTATTTTTTTAATGGATGCTGGAGATACTTGAGGTTGACAGCAAAATTGTTCAGGAGAGGGCTCACGAGGTCGAGGTAAAAGAAGAGGGATAGTGATGGCCCACTGAGATGATCCTAGTTAATATAAATCAGACCTATTTAACCCTTTAAAGCCGGTCAGAGCGGGCATGCTCTGTTTTGCGTAACTATTTTTAAATCCCGGTAGCACTGCACTCACGTAAGCTAGCGCAATAATTTTTTTTGCATATGAAACCGGAGGAGTTGTACTTACATCTTACGCCATCAGCTTGTCCTCGGTCACAGTTTCCTTCCACATATGGCTTTGCAAAAATTGCATAAAAACAACTTGCAGCAACAAAAACACAATATTCCAGAAACACGCTTTGTCGATTCAATCAGCTGTTCGTAACACTTCCTACGTTGGAATAGACGTCAGCACGAACTATCGCATGTCCGCCATTACCTGCTCGAAACCGGAAGTGATGTCGATTTTCAATTTTTTGTAGTTTATTGCACTTTTTTGCAATTTATGTAATTACTATGCACTTAATGCATACATATTATTAAAATTTGGGCTATAATGGTTGTATTGGTGTACAGCAACTTGAAATGCTCCCAAAAATGTCACTACAGCATGTAAAAATATAATATAAGCTCTGGCGGACTTGGTTCTATGGCAGGTCTTAAAGGGTTAAATAGAAAATTTTAGATTCTTCTAAGACTACTTCATTTAAATTACTGGAATCTTATTATTACCAAAATCCATATCACCGCTGCGCATGTCAAACATCAGGCTAGATCCACAGTTTCACGCCAAACAAATTTATCTGTAAAGTCCAGGCCTCTACAAATTAATCCTTTTTGATATATCTGATTAACAAAAGAGTGACTAGTAAAGAATCTGCAAATTTTGAATAAATGAGAATTAAAATGCATTTATCTTTGTCACCTGTAAATTCCTTATTTATCTTAAACTTTTCCTTCTGTGGAGCAGGTGTGTTGGGGTCATCTTGCTTCCTTTCCCATCACGCCCGGGATAATTTCTTACTGAAAACGTGACATGGATTTATTTACTGGCTGACTTTACAGTTGTGGAGCATTCTCCTACTGCTCCTTGTTTCAGTCCCAGTGAATCAATTTGAAGTGAACCTTTACATTTAATCATATACCCTTCTGTGTGATACACACACACACAAACACTCCAGCCCACAGTAATAGTCCTCGGCTATATGGTCGCTGTATACATCAGATCAGCCCACGAGGCCGCCTGTGCCATCGCTGCTAAGTAATAGAAAAGTAATGTGTCTGCCCTTTCACCACACGCTGTATGATATCCAGCACGTGTTAGGTCATTAGAGAAAGTGAGTGTCCACTCAGGGCATCAGATAACGAAGACGATACTTCATCTGTGGGGGGACAGAGAAGTGAGTCATGCATGCACACACTAAAACACAGACGGAGCTCGGGGCTCAGTGACTCAGACTGTTGTTCGCTCCTGTTTTCAAGGCTGCGGCGGTGAAGGATGTGAGATAATGTGCCTGTTTGAAGTGTTTATCCAATCACTGGAAAAAAACCTCAAGGCTTTTGACCCTGGATGAATGTGGGCATTTAGGGAAAGGGGAAAAGGAACAAACACGATGCTGATGTATGTTTTCCTCGTGTTGTTAATGGAAATGACATTTTAATGGTTACGAGTTTCAATTATGTGAAAAACTTTCCATTTATTTTTCTGTGAAACAGGACAAAATATCTTGCAGGCCGGTAAAAATGTGCTACTTACACACCAGATAAGACCAATATTGGATGGACGTGATCGCTTAGACCAACTTTACCATATCAGACTGGGCTTTATTACACAATTTTCTCTCAGTTATTTTATATTTTCATAGCTTTTTTTTTTTTACAATCTCGTTATTTCATCATGTATTTAACCCTGCGAAGAGACTTAAGTCCTACTTTCTTAGTCACAAATGTCAATTTTTGTCTTTGTTCTTTGGTTACTAATCATTACTTGCCTACTTGATCACCACATAATTATTTTTTTTAGCTGTTCTCCCAAATGCTGGCAATCAGTGGACAAAATTAATCATTCTAGCTGCTTCAGAAACTATAGACATTTCTCAAAAGATAAATCCTCTTTGCTTTTCTTAAAAACACTGGGTTAGGGTTCATGGCTGGGGTTTGGGTCACAGATAATGACTTAGACATCACAGGATTAATGTCCACTAGGTCATGATGAAACAATTTATATGCAAGTACAGCAAAATAAAATAACCAATGTCACATGACATATCCATTTTTGTATAAACATTGTAAACAAATACATTCAGACTTGATTCAGCCACCATATTTGCATGTATACTCTGATATTACCTGTTTATAGTCAATAACACTATCAGTCCCTGTAAATCCTGCAGGTTAAACTGGACTTGCAAACCATTTTAAGGGCTGACCTACACTCAACGCAACAATGTGATATGCTCTGTAGAGGACTCTTAGTCAGGTTCTGTGTTTGTGAACATGTGAATAAGTAGTTCTATGTCTCTCTGAGAAATAAAGATCGTACGAATGTATTCAAGTTCAAGTCTCCTCAGGAACAACAGATCTATAAAGGTCACTGAGATAAAGGCTGTAATGTACATGTACCCTGAGTGCAGGGAACAAAATGTCCTGAAAAACTGTATGCGTTCATGAGCACGACACCAGCCATTTTTACAGTGTACACATTTAGAGTGCAGACACTGTAGATGCACTGATAACTGGTCTCAACTGTCACAAATGTAGACTACCTCAGCAACTTGGTGGATAGTTTTCTTACATTGGGAAATTGTGGGAAATTTGTTGTTTTCCATCTCAGACTTGGGAAGAAGTGTGACAGAGAAAAACTGCAGTGGACTTTTTTTTTGGTCTTGATTTTAATGAAATGTCAAACTTGAAGACAAAAACTCCGCTCAAACACAAACAAACGACTTCAGCTTTCATTGTCAAAATACCAGTCAAAGGCACCCAATGCAATCTTTTCCCGGAGTGATGAAACACCTCGTCTTTTAGCTCCACACCAGCCTGCATTCATCAACCTGTTTCTACCTTCACCAAGCTGCAAATTTAATTGTGAATACTCTGTGTGTTGTAATATGAGAGAAACACTGACTTTTAAAATGTATTTATTTTGCACAGCATGCATGTGTACAAAAACATTCCTTTAGAGTATAGTTGGAAGAGATTTTACAATATATTCAAGACTTGAAGTCAAAGAAAGGCTTGAATTCTCAAAAGATGTGATATTTCATTTCGTGTTGTCAAAAAAAGACTGGAAACCTCATTCAGGGATTAACACTGTGCTGTATTATGAGCAGAGGTGGAAAGTAACGAATTACATTTACTTGCGTTACTGTAATTGAGTAGTTTTTTTGTGTATTTGTATTTTTTAAAGTAATTTTTCAAGTCTGTAATTTTGCTTTTACTTAAGTATATTTTTTAAAAAGTATTGTAGTTCGCTACGTTTTCAATCACACCCGTTACTGAGTAAATTAAAAATTAAAAAAAACATTGCGCTTCGGAAATACTGCAGGGAACAATGGGTAGTAGAGCAAATTGGCGCTAAGGTCACGTTAAAGATGGAGTCTGACATCGGTGTTACGGATCCAGTGAAAAAAGAAGCCCCATCGAATTCTGCTGACCCTGAACTCGAAGAAACGGATGTGAACCCCTGGCCGTATTTAAGGGACCATTTCGGCTTCAAGTGCAAGAAAGGCAACAGCTTTATTATGCAGTGTAAGCTGTGTTTGCTCAGAGAGACCGAGTTAGCAGCTTTTAAAAATTCCACATCAAACCTGTGCAAGCATGTAGAGGTAAGTTAAATACAACTCGTACCGTTATGGTAGCAAAAAGGCTGTGTTCAAATTAATCACATTACGTTAAGACATCTGTGAAGAACACAGATAACGTTGGTTGGTATAGCAACTTGCTGTAATCGGGCACGTTGTTGTCCACTCAACTTACATTTTTTTTACTGGGTTGGTAAATTGCCAAAAGAAAATGTGTTTACCTACGTTTTTCCTGTTTGTTAATAATAATAATTTATTTTAAAAAATAGTTAACCTACTTTCTTACTTAACCCACATATGTTCACACTGCAGGCAAAAGAATAACAGAGCGCTCACTTACCTTAGATTAGTCAAAGACAGCTGACTTCTGTTACTTGTTAATTAGCACTTGCAACCTCCCGTTAACTAGCCTGTTACTGTCCAATAAAAAAAAAAAAACACGAGGTATATTGGTATAATTTACCAGCGGTAGCTATGTAATGCATTGATGTCTTATTAGGGACGTCAAAAAACTTTCTCTCAAACTTAACACTGGCCTGCCTGCCTCAGCTGCCTTCGAGCGTCTCTTTAGCTGTGCTGGACTACTGTTCACTGCAAAGTGAGCAAGGATGAACTCTACTAACTTTGAAAATCAACTGCTCCTCAAAATTAACAGGAAGTTCAGAGAGTAACACTCTAGGATGGATGCAAAGGAACTTTAATCTAGAGGTACAGTAGGGCAGGGCCAAGTTTAAAAAATTAAAAAACATTTTTAAAGCAGCTGCCGTTCAGTTCAGTACTTGTTCTCTTATTTGACAGTTTAGAACACATTCTCATGTGAAAGAATGATATGGTTTTGTATTGAAAACACTGTGATACCTGACAGTTTGGTTGATTGGTTTGGTGACCATTATCCATTTTCATGTATATACTTGCAGTTTAACTGCCACTGCACTTTAATTTGTAAAGTTTTTCTTTTCACTAAAAAAGAACTGCTTTGAGATTTATATCCCACTGTCTTTTTTTGCACTACTCAGAAGCGGCTGTCCTCCTGCTGACAGAAAAGTAACTATGTAACTTTTACTCTGAGTACATTTTAAATGAGCTACTTTTTACTTTTACTTGAGTACATTTTTAGACAGGTAATTTTACTTGTACTTGAGTAAAATTTCAGCAAAGTAATAGTACTTTTACTTGAGTAAAATATTTTAGTACTCTTTCCACCTCTGATTATGAGGTGAGACCATAAAATATGAAGAAGGAGAAAAAAAAAGGATTTTTGGCAGATGTTTTGTATTTATTGTATATTCTGGAACAAAATGAAAGTAAACAACAATCTGCTCCCCATGTTAATCAGAAGATAATCCGTTAAAAATTCAGTCCCAAAAAAATTATGAACACAAAAAACAAGAAAACAAGAAACAACTGCAATGACTCCAGTCTGAGCCCTCTGTGTGTGGAGCTCGCATGTTCTCCCTGTGTCTGTGTAGATTATCTGCGGGTACGAGATAAGACATAATTTTTGGGCTTACATCCCCCCCAGTACATACATCTGCTATATTTTACATGATCCAGTTATAGTGTATTAGTCTGAGGTATGTATGCAGCATCTGAGTTATAGCACAAACTGATTTATAATTCTCTGCTAAGATTTGACTTTATAGATCTTCTTTCCACTCATTCAGCTTCCAATTTGAACTCTTTAAGAAGCGGAAACAGATTATAGAACAGTCCTTTATTGTCATTATAAGAACAGCTGTTTGTGGGCATCTGTTATGCTGTTGTGCTTTTATGAAACTGCTCCACTGTAAAGATTTAAAAGAAGTATTCTCTTGATGCTGACTCTATACCTCGTTTTTTAAAGGAAAGGATAGCATCAGAGTTCGGAAGATTCGAGCCATAAATCTTTTTGAGCCCAAATTTTAAATACAGCTTCTGCTCTTTATAGTGCAAAAAACTGGTTAGTCTGTCCATATTTCTTCCACTTGTCCAATTTCAGGGTCACAGAGGTGGAGGCTATCCCAGTTACCACATGATGAAAGGTGAAGTACCCCTGCTGTTGGAGGTTTTTCACAGGACTGATATGGGAAACAGACAATCATTCATGCGCACATTCACGCCAATGGATAATTTGAAATTAACTAATCACCAGTCGACCTAATGGTGCATGTTTTTGGGCTGTGGGAGGAAGCTGGAGTACCCAGATATAATCCACCACTGGAGCTGCCTACAGGTTAACCCATCAGCGGCTATACTGATTTAAGTTTGGTTATTTTTTTATTGGAGAACTTTAGTTTCCCACACCAAGGAGTAACACAAAAAGTAAAAACCAATCCAATAAAACGTCCATAAAAGTGTCATCAGCTCAGCACAAACGTGGTTTAAACTTTAAATGAACTTTGGCAAGTTTCTATGTTAGATAACTGCTGTCAACTTCTGCTCCCTTCAGCCCAGGCTCACGGAAGACGATTTTCACACTTCGCCCTCTTGGAGTGAAATGGATGAAACCATTCTCACCTGGGCTTTTCGTGCATTTGGTTTAAGTAAGAAGGAAAGTGTCGGTTTACTATGTAATATTCAGATGATGCGGAATGTCAGTAGAATATCAGAGGTGGAGTTTTCTCACCTCATTCGTCGTGCTAATGCACATGCTGCAGGGACGTTGTTGGTCGCAGTCTCAGGAAGGGGAACCAGTGACGCTTCCTCTCAGCCTGTGACCAAGTGTGATTTTAAGGCTTAGCGTCTAGACCCGTGACTCCCATCCAAGAGAGCTTTTGGCAATTGGATATAAGAGGCTCTCAGAGTCACAGCAGATAGGCTTAACACTCCATTATTTATTGAAACAGGATTTAAATATGGCATGTTTTAGTCATTGAAAAGCAGCTCAAATGTCCTAATGTCACCGCTTCTCAGATGTGGTGGATTCTGAGAATATACTGATGGCAACACGGTGTTGTCATCTTAAACTCCAACTCTTGAATTGAAGTAACTGAGCCTTTTTGTGCTTCCTGTAATTAAAAAAGTGCCTTTTTAACAGGAGCTATGCACCAAAATGCTGCACCCCTCAGAAAGAAAATCTTTAATTGACGAGTTTGGGATGGAGCAGCTCCAGAATTCAATGAAAATAATATACAAAGAGAAATGGCCAACTTTTCCCTCAGGTTTCAAAGACTTCTACTTTGAAAGATGAACCTGTTGTGCTGGGATTTTGGCAAGCTACAATGGTTATTAAATTCATTTAATCTATTAAAGCTGTTCTGCATTACCTAAATGAATTTTTTTTAAATGGGGAGCAGGCTGGTGGGGTAAAGACACACGAGGGAACATGTGCAGCGCTAAAGCAAATGGACATAAACAGAACCAGGCAAGGCTATCTGACTGGTAACTCCCCTGAAGCAGCTCGAACATTATGTGGCTTTAATATCCGAGAGCCCAGCATTATGGCTGCACAGCCTCTTATGAGACAGCCTATTCAATAAAGCCGGACCAGGTCTGCACTTAAAATGCGGCCAGAAACTGTACTGAAAGCAAAAAAATTGGGTTATAGGTATATGAATCAGCACGAGTAAAGGTAGAGACCTCTTAAACAATGATTGTAATTTATTATATGAGTAGATTCAACAGTTTCTTCTCGTCCTTGAATAGTTTCCTTTAAAACAGACATTAATCTTATAAGTGTAGACATTATGTGATGGGTTTGTGTAATATCTCTTATAAATGTATCTAATTTTGCTCTTGCTTGACTTTGGTAAAACCTGTAGCAAACTCCAAGTTAACAAACTAGGATATATATATATATATATTTTTTTTTACAGAATATTCAATCAGCCTGACTTTTTTCTTGATTAATCTCTTAAATTAGGGGACAGTGGTTTTATGGTCACCAGTACTTGGCTATATCCTTGTTCTCTGAGTGACCTGGTGGCCTGCAAAGCAGTGATGGATTGCTGGGTTGGCTATTGCCGCTGAATATAGGCCTGTTTTTGTGTGTGTGTGTGTCTTGAGGAACAGTGCAATTTAAGGTTTTCTATGTTGGAAACACAAATGCTCTGCATTTAGATTTTTTTGTGATATTATCTCTGTTAAAGGTATTTAGTCCAAGTTGGGTTGCTGGGTTCATCATTAGTGATAGGCTCAGGATCTTGTATAGCCTGGGAGCAGGCCAAGGATGAACTGGAAATTGTTGCTGCAGAGAAGAATGTCTGGAACATCTTGTTTAGCTTGCCACTGTCGTGACCCGACTGGCAATTGGGAGAGGGAAGGAGGATTAGAACATTACATTACTGCTAAACATAAATGTTAACTTAATTCTTGTTTTTTTTCTCCTGGTGTATGAAATGCTGTACTGAACCATATCAATGTTACTAGTCTCTCTGCTAGTTTCTCTGAGATATTGTTAATTGCTTAACATGAATTTGATGTCTGCATCAGAGCAGTGTGCAAAGTTATTAATCTTTCTCAACCTCTGGATTTAACAGTCGTACAGAAGTCAACAGTAGATGGCCCAGAGATTTCAGCTTAAATCAGTTGATCTATGACCGTATTATAAAACGTTTATGGTTATGATCAGTTTCAAATTTTATTAAATGCTACATTATCTTCATTTATAAACTGGAGTCCCATTTAGCTTGGAAAATATGGATAAAGCAGGATATGCTTTAGAGCAATCGTTCCCTGTGACTGATAACTAGCTACTGTGTCACCAACATGGCAGCGCCCAAAGGACTTCTGTTTGTCACATACTGGTTGATGGTTATTCATTAAGCAATATGTGATATTACAGTAGCTTCATCTGTCTTTTATAAATGGTTTATGACAATAAGACAGTTGTTTCAGAACTACTCGTCTCCATTCACTCCAGCATTAAAACCTCACACCTCTGAACATTTTTAGCAGCTAACATGATGTTTTATGGGAGAATTAAATTCAGAGAAGAATATAATAATACAAGAACTGCTATATGAGTTTTTATATTATCAGCAAACCTCAAACAATGTCATATTTTTTGCCTTTTTGTCAGTTGGTGCCACAGATTGTTACCTTGAAGTCAAGGCCTTACACAGGATCCTGCTTGCATTAAAGTAATCTCAGAACAAAATCCAGACCAGTATATAACTTTGCAGACTGGGTCAAGATGCTTTTGTGAAATCTTCCCAAGGTCCAGCCTCATTTCTGTCAAACTTCTTCTACGTGGATAAGCATAATCATCGTGACCAGTAACGCTTTATATGCTGTTACATATCACTGTAACTATGGATACATGAACTCTACAAGAACTCCGATGGATCAGACACGTTCCACGTCCTAGTTGGACTAGTGTCAGTATGATGCTCACTGCTGTTGCCATTTTGGTTATGATCTGACTGAATAATGTGGCTGTAATCATTTGGCCCAATTCTTCCACATCCAACTAGGCGTGGCGCCAGGATTTTGATGTTGGACGGGCCAGTGTAATTTCGGCTGGGCATTGTAATTACTGTGAAGACCCAGACTGATATAGGTTATCCATTCAGTTAAATAGCAGGATCCAAAGTGTAATTTAAAAAATAAATAAGCTGAATACAGAATCTGTTGGATGACCTACGCTGACTTATATGCTTTCAGGAAGGAAATAAAGCCCTGCTGGCTACATTTTCTGATTTCAATAGAATATGTATTTGCTGCATTAGGTGACTTCATCCTCACTCTAACCCTGTACTCACATTCTGTGCAGCAACAATCTTACCATTACTGTGTCTTTTTTTTATTTAAATACTTATTTTTGAATTAACTGACAATAAAACCTAAGGAAATACTTTGTCCCTTGCACAGCGTGGTGGCATCCCACACAAAACTACAAAACCGTTCACTTCAATAACATCCCACATCTTGTGCCACTGTTTCATGACGCTCAGCTTTATTTGCATCATCTGTGTGCCATCTTGTTGCAATGTGTTCCAACGTGTTTTTTCTCAGTCCAACTAAATCAAGAGCAATTTCCACTTGGGGGAAATAAAGTTAAATTGTTGGGTTTACCATCGTTTACATTCAAGCTTTGGTATTTGAATCTTTGTGGTCGGACTATATTCAAACATGTGTTCATAAAATGCACGCTGTTTTCGCTAAGAGGGAATATTTCTACATCGGGCGACTAAAGCTTTGAGTGCAAAGACCAGACGAGGCCACAGTGTAGCTTTATTAGCCGGCCTGTTGTATTTAAGGGGGCAGTTGGTATTGATTACCAACACAGTATTGTGATTTATCGGCTCATGAACTGAATCCACTGTGTGTGTATTTGGTTGTTTCTCCCCACTGCAATACCAACCCCTCAATTTTGAACTCTCAGCTAGTTTTTTTTATTTTTTCTGCCATGGCTGCAGGAAGTTTGCATGAATAATGGGTTTGGATGAGAATGTTGGCGCAGTCTTGAAAAAAATTAATCTGTATGATGCTGCATGCACTGCATTTAGTTTTAGTACATGGATGTAATAACAGCACTTGTGTCTTCCAGATTGGTGTCAGCACTAGTTCCCTTCATTCTCCTGACTCATAAACTGTCGGACAGTTTCTTGGCTTTGTTTTCTCTTAAATGTCCCCTTCAAGCACATTTCTCCCTTCCTCTCTCTGGCACTCCTGTGACAATGTTTATTTCCAGTACTTCATACATCTTTGATGCTTTTTGAAGTCAGCAGGAAGTATTTTCATCAGCTACATCACCAGTTTTTTTTTTCTGGCAGCACATTACACAGATCCATTTCAGCAATTCAGTCACCACTGCTGGGGGCTTGTACTGTTAAACGTGACCGTGATATTCAAGCTCTTTCTTAATGTTCTAACTGATGTGGGCTGGACCAGCGGACCAGACATTGTGGTTGGGATGCAGATGCAATCAGAGGCAAAGTATTCTTTGATCCATGGCTGTCAGGTTGTATAAACATGTTTCCTAACACTTCAGAAGACCGATGAGTTTAGGCTTGGCAGCAAAAACTTTTGTCACTTCAATCTTTAAAATGGCCTGTAGTGACATTGAAGAGCACGCCCTATATGGCAGCTACCTTGCCAGCATGTAGATTTATGATATTTGTTATCTCTGACCTTCCAATGAGTCAAAACTGTCGGACAATGAAGTAAATAACATGAATTATCCTTAACGGGACATTTGAACGTCTACAGTAGCATACAGCAGACAGATCCAAAGACCTCAGTGACTGTGATAAGCACCAAAACATTAGGTCAGGTGATTGGGTAACTGTGCAACTTTCGATTGGTGTCAGCAGTAGTACATCCCAAAGGTGGTTGCATGATATGAATCGTGAAGCAGTAAAAGTGGTGATATAGGCTTGTTGAAGAAGTCTAATCCATCAGAGGTCCTGCAGAGTTGATGCGATAGCCCAAGGGAGACAACAAACATGATGGCTGACAGTTCAGGATGTGGACTGCAGAAACTTTTTTTTCACAATCACAGAATTTTCTGCCACAGAAAAAATTGCAATACTGTATTTCAATTTAATTCAGTTTTATTTATATAGTGCCAAATCACAACAACAGTCACCTTAAGGCGCTTTATACTGTTAGGTAGACCCTACAATCATACATACGGAGAAAAACCCAACAATCAAATGACTCCCTATGAGCAAGCACTTTGGCAGTGGGAAGGAAAAACTCCCTTTTAGCAGGAAGAAACCTCTGGCAGAACCAGGCTCAGGGAGGGTAGGCCATCTGCCGTGACCGGTTGGGGTGAGAGAAGGAAGAGAGGATCGAAACATCCTGTGGAAGAGAAACAGAGATTAATAACAAGTAAGATTCAATGCAGAGAGGTCTGTTAACATAGTGCTTGGGAAAGGTGACTAAAGATGAAATACTCAATGCATCATGGGAATTCCCCAGCAGCCTATATCCATTGCAGCATAACTAAGGGAGGATTAAGGGTCACCTGGTCCAGCCCTAACTCTATGCTTTAGGAAAAAGGAACGTTTGAAGCCTAATTTTAAAAGTAGAGATAGTGTCTGTCTCCCGAATCCAAACTGGAAGCTGGTTCCACAGAAGAGGGGCCTGAAAACTGAAGGCTCTCCCTCCCATTCTGCTTTTAAATACTCTAGGAACAACAAGTAAGCCAGCAGTGCGAGAGCGAAGTGCTCTAATGGGGTGATATGGTACTATAAGGTCATTAAGATAAGATGGGGCCTGATTATTCAAGACCTTGTTTGTAAGGAGCAGGATTTTGAATTAAATTCTGGATTTAACAGGGGGCCAATGAAGGGAAGCCAATATAGGAGAAATATGCTGTGTTGTTCTATTCCCTGTCAGCACTTTTGCTACAGAAGGAGTATTTGTATGAAAGCTAAGAGTATTAAGTTACCAGCTCATGCTAGCTTGGTTAGCAAACATAAAATGCGCATGTGTAATGTGCAGACACTGATATTAATGCTAATTAGTGTAAAATAACAAGTAATAAAATGGTTGTTTCCTAGTCTACATTTTCTAAAACCTTGAAGATTTCATGTAAATGTCTGTTAACCTCTCATTCATCATGACAAGCTTTCTCTGGTTAGATAATCTGATGGTACGTTCTCTCCTCCTTATTATTAACAACTCCTCACAACTAATCTCTGGTGTTCTGAGTGTTCAGGACTATTGTATATGATGTTTTGTATGAAGGGATTTCTTGTTCTCTGCAGGTGTTGTTGTACAGACTGTATTTACATTAAATATTTTATTCGTCAGATATTTGATTAACTTCAGCTCACATCTCGTGATAAAATTCAAAAAGCAGCGTTGCATCCATAGAGCGTGAAATGACTGTCCTGTCCTGCACAAACATTGTGTGTGTGCACTGTCTGAGCATAACATCTGTGAATCTGCTTCGATGTGGTCAGGTACACCTGAAAAGATAAACCATGAAAAGCAGCACTGAAGTACCCAGTAACTGGAAGTGTTTTGTCACCAATGAGATTTTCATGCTTCAGCCATGGTGTGAGAAACACATCGTGACATCATCTGAGGCCATTTGTTGTGGTCGTTGATGCAGTAGATCATGAGCGTGACCTGTGACATGGTGGATGAAATTAATTTATTTTCAGTTCAGGTGAAATTGCCAAATGAAATTGAGTGTTTTCAAATGGATAAAGTGTGTTTTTCCAGCAGATACACGTTTTAAAAAAAATACAATCTATAATAATATAAAATATAATAAGCCATAAACCTGTATTCTCCTCTAGCAGGGAACGATTCCTGTGGGTGCTAATAGAAATCTGATTGTACTGAAATCTGTTTGAAAATGATGCACTTGGTCACTTAATCACTAGTTTTTAGTCATGATTGTGGCTAATGGTTTCTCCTCCCTGAACCTGGATTTACTGGACATTTCTTCCTGTTACAAGAGTTTTTTTCCTTCCTACTGTCATCAAGTGTTTACTCATAGGCAGCCATCTAATTGTTGGTGTTTGTTTGTAGCGTCTTAACCTTACAATATAAGCACATTGATTTTCCAGATCAATTTTTTTGTGTGGTCTCAGAAAGCTAAGATGAAGACGGATCTCTTTACAAAGCTTGAAAATAAGTGGGAGAACTGCAGAATACCTTTGTTATGAAGGTGAAGTGATATCGTCATATCTTGGGATACGACTGTAACCAATAACCCCTGGATTACCTCGTCCTTATGAGGTGGTTGGATTAGGATGTATCACAGACATTCCCCTTTTTCTGAAATTTTAAGTGAGCTCTTTGATGAACAATGAAAAAAAGAGGATTTACACTCTTTGATTCTTTTGTCTGACAAAACTATTAGATAATTGCTCAGTGAATAGGCAAGTGTTAACTGCTATTTTGTATTGTTCAATAACCTGCATGTAAAGGAGTGTGCACACAGGATTGTTTATCCTACTTGGCCTGAGAAAGACTTGGGATCACCTAGAATGTTCTTGTGCTAGAAGCTAAGAACGACCAAGAGCTAGTCTTCAACAAAAAAGGCAGAAAATGGCAGATGTGCCCGTCGCAGATGTTATTTTCCATCAAGATGACCATATTTTTGATGTCCATATATAAAACAAACATTACCCCTTACTTGCTGTTCACATCTGTTCACATATGACAGCTGAAGAATGTGTGGTCTTCAAAGTTTATTCCACTGTTTTCACTTTAATGTGTCTGTGAGCTGTAAACTGCTGATTGCTTAAGCCAGACCTTCCCAAAGTGTGGGGCCCGCCCCCTAGGGGGGGCGCAGAGCCATTGCAGGGGGGCGCGGTATGAAAAGGGGGGAAAAAAAATAATGCTTGGACACTGCTAGCACGGGGCGCCCACACAAATCCAAAGCAGGAGATGAAGCATGGCTGAATATGTTTCCAAACCATTTTCATTCTAAGCCAAAGACTAGAAAATATGGTGAAGCATATCTTCCCTTTGGCTTCACCTGCACAAGTGCCGAGGTAGGTCTCCCCTGCAGAATTGGTCTTTCCTTTGTCAGGAGCACACGCTGGACTCTTCAAATCATGGACAAACAGTATCCCACATTCGTGATTTTTAGTTCACAAACACTTGTTGTAATGACTAAACTACTCCTGACATTTTGGAGATGTTTGCTCTTTATACAGTAAAGTTACAGCGGGATACAAATAATATCAGGCTGATCCTGCCACAATTTGTTCCCCCTGTCTAAATCACGGACAAACAGTATCCCACAGTTGTTTATGTTTTTAAACCCATTTTGCACAGAGAGGCGTTTTTTGAAAAATGTACAATGTTGAATATTATTAAACAGGAAAAAAAAACAACTACACGTAAAATTATTACACCGTGACGCCTCAGCCTTTCTAAATGGAGGGACAGTAACTGCGTGTGTGTATGTAAGCGTGTAAAAACTGAAGATAAAGACAAAATACTGTTGTTACTCATGTTAAACATTTTTCTTGTAAAACAAAGGGGGGCCCAGCAAAAAAAACTTTGGGAACCACTGGCTTAAGCTGTTGTGATTCCAGTTCGTAGGATAAAATCAATGCAAATGCAGCTGTACACAGTGCAGTGCCTCTTTTCTGTCCACATGTTGCTGATGTGTGTGACAGACCTGCTGAAGTGACTCTTAAAGTTCAGCCAGTGAAGCCACTCAGCTTCCTCCGGCTTGACCTTGTGGTTTGATTAAATGGCTGATTAAACACAGGGAGGGAGAAAACCTACAGACACTTGCTCACACACAACATGGCAAGAAGCATCTGCAGCCACAGATAAACACACATATAATAATGATGTTGTTAGAATTACACACACACACACACATCCTATCCACCTTCCCTTCCAGCCCACTAAAATCATCAGTGCTTTACTCAAGCTCTCTATAATGACAACAATCAGTAATTTACTGTTGCTTTGTTCTGTTCTGAGGAAAACAAAGCTGTACACTGATGAGCCAAAACATTACGACCACCTGCATGATGTGCTGTTGGTCGGTTGTTTGCCACCAAAACAGCTCAGACTTTAGAGGACCTCTGCGGTATCAGACACCCGGACTTGAGCAACATATCCTTTAAGTCCTGTAATATGTTATTGGAGCTGAGTATCAGACTTTGTTCCACCACAGGCTTCCCCCTGCAACAACCTGCCTGTCTGTTACCATCTCCTTCATCGCCCCATCATCTGCTCTCAACAAAAAGTATCTCAGATTATCACAGCTGCCAATTTCTCCTGTGTCCAGCATGTGGGATACAACAGCTGACTGTCAACTTTTGTCCAATATATCAGACGATGATATGTGGTTGAAAATGACCAAGACTTCTGATGGAGGTCACTACAAATGTAATGCCCAGTCACCAGGCTGGACTGTCAATGAATTCCAGTGACAACAACAGCACATTAAACAACCATTAGCTGTGCAAAGTGGGTGAAATCAAAATCCCTTTTTTTAGGTCAATAATTCTAATCTTGATTTATTAGTCCATCCATCCATCCATCCATCCATTTATTTATTTAATTCAGGGTCGCAGGGTTTTAGGTTGTTTTTTCTAATCTTGATTATTTATCATTATTACTAATTATCTTAAGAAACATATACAGGGTCATCCTGACAAGAAGTGGGTGTTTTTGACTCTTGGTGATCCAGCAGCCTCCACCATGCAACAGCACCTTTTGGGATCTACAAAAAAACATGAAACAAGAAGGAGGACTGAAGGCAACAACCAACTAAAAGCAGAGCAAGTAAGATACCCTAAATCAGGGGTGCCCAATCCCAGTCCTCGAGAGCTACCGTCCTGCAGCTTTTAGATGCATCCTTGTTCCAACAAACCTGAATCAAATGAATGGCTTGTTATCAGGCCTTTGCCAAACTTGATGGCATGCTGAAGAGGTAATCAAACTATTTGATTCAGCTGTGTTGGAGTAGGGATGCATCTAAAAGCTGCAGGACGGTAGCTCTCGAGGACTGGGATTGGGCACCCCTACCCTAAATGATCCACAGAGGAAGGCAGCACATGCAACGATTAATGATCCTTCTATTGGGTCACTTGGAGAAATCTTGTTGCTACTTTTATTTCCTGTCTATCGATCTGGTTGACCAAACGCTGGAAAACATGAACTCTGTAGCCAAATGAATGTAAGAGAAATTATTTTGTCTGATTACCTTTTCATAACTGATAGAAACCAAAATAATTTAGGGGAATGATGAAAACATCATCATCAACATGTGACTGTTGAAGGATACAATGAAATTTGCCTCATGGTTAAAACAAAAGCCATCCCTAAAACTCAATGGGTGATCACTATTGTATAATCTTCTCTGAACATACAAATCAAAGGTAGGGCTGTTCAGTCACTATAATGCCAAACTGTGACCACACAGTTTTTGCCTAATTTGATGATGATGATCACTGAACATGGAAGACTAAAGTGGTCCCCTAGTGATCATGCTTGTGGTCTTTCATAATGTGCGTGATGCCAACTGGAAGGAGGCTTAAACTTGTAATTTTTAAGGAAAATGGAGAAAACAACAGACAACGGCAACCAAAGTGGTGTGAATCAGAATGGTGGTCTAGTCAGTTTCACTCAATTTGATAGGCAGCATCATTCCTCTTCAATTTTGTTTTACAGTCGTACACAGCTGGTTGGTAGGAAGAAATTCCCAGATGGTGGGATACTACAGTTGGTGGAATCTGTGCTCATGTTGCTTAACTTCAAAAAAGTGATACAACCATCAAGCAAAACTAAGAATATAAATAAATAAATGAACATTCCAGTTTGTCTGTTAGGATATCTGGAGGTGTTACAGTTTTGTTTACCATGTATGACACACTTTACAAAGTAAAACAACCAGCTAACATAGCTTAAGCTTCCATTGTCTGTCTGAATTTGGAATAATGGTAGACATGTTTGGTGTAGAACTCCCTCGTACCTGCCATGAAGCCAGTAGATGGAAATGTGGTGGTTCTGTAAACTTTCAGCCATTGATTCAGCTATGAATTTTGCATCACATCACAGAGGATAACATAGACCATCTGCTCAAAAGCTAAAAATCTGAACTAAAAGTTTATCCAAATGTGCACAGTTAGCTAACTGCAATTTCTGAAAATTCACTGTAGCTTTCTTTAGCTGAACTTTAGAAGGTTATGAGGATGAAATCCAAGCACAGTTAACAATGATCCTTTTATCCTGATGCCTTAAATAAAAAAGTTTATTTACTCCATGTTCATGTGGGCCCATGTGTAGATCCTCGAGTCTATGTATAAAAGCACTCCACAGGTGTACATGTGTGCTCGACAAAAGCTCAGCCAGACGCTGTTTGAAAGGCGGCACACACGTTCAGTGAATGAGAGAAAACCCCGGGCACTCTGACATCCACTCACAATAGGCAGGTAATATCTTGAGCACAGGAGAATTGAATTCATTCCACACTGTAGAGAGGGGAGCGGAGTTGTAATCCACAGTGATAACAGAGAGGTAATTTAAAAGACACACAGAAGTGATTGGGAATCACTGTCCTCATACATATGTAATGCCTTGCGATGGTGGGTGATACGACGTTACCTGCAAATGTACAACAGGGGAGCTGCTTGCTTACCGCTCTGGCATTAAACAGTGTCGCAGTGTGAGAGAGAAAAGAGGGAGAAATTAATGTTAATCAGACAGTGATTACCCACTGTCTCATTCTTTTATTTGCATTGCAAGATCCTTGTCTGAACTTCAATCAGTTCAACTACAAAGAGGAAAATTACCATCTAATGATTCAACCTTATTACCACTGCGGCCCCTTCTAAGGCTGTCACGGTAGTGAAAAGCTGGCTCCATTTTGAATCTAGCTCCTGGTTGCCTGTGTGCTCAGATTTGTGAACCTATGGAGTCAATAAATCTCCTTCCATCCAAGAAACCTGCATCTTGTATCACTCGTGCAGGTCTATAGTCTGCATGATTTGTTGCCTGATAGCTTGGACCTGCACTCAAGACAACTGTGTGAAAAGAAAGCTCATTCTGTAGCGATACTAACCTTAGAGATTGGGAGATTTTACCCAACGATGTCTAGTAATATTTTTATGTAAATGACTCCATGAGTTTTTGAATAATCCAGCTAACAGACAGATAAACTGGCCCAATCACAAAACCTCTGTGGCGAAGGTAATGGCAAATATCAACAGGATACATTTCATTTCCCCGAATACTGCCTTAATTTCCATGACAACGGACATCAGTGCTCACAATATTGGTAATCTGACTGCATGTGTGGCTAAAGTTTTTAAATAAATCTGTTTTGCTTCATTAATATGCACATGCAGAAATTCAGTAAGGTCACAGTTATGCCTGGCTCATTCAGGACACGATAAAGAAGGTAAATCTACTGAGCAATGATTTTCATTTTCAGCATTTGTTAATAATAGAACCGATGAATACATGCTTACCTAAAACGGGCTTAAACTAGGGATAGCTGCAATACATGAAACTAGCCAATGATCAGGGACATTATAAGGTAAGAGTTCACTGAGGGGGGTCGAGGTCCAAAAAAAGCCATCACAAGCCTCTGACACCAAACGAGGAAAGAGATCTACTTTTACGTTTATTATAATCTATTTTCTGAACAATGTGAAAAGTTGAATATGTGAAAAGTGTCCATGATTGTGAGAGCATCTCAGTATTCAGCATTTCTTTAATGATAGCAGCACTCGAGCTGTGTGGACTGGATGAAGCCATCTCAGCAACAATGTTTCTAAATGCTTTTTGTCGTGTCAGGAGTTTTTTCTCTCTTTGCTCACCTTTCAAAAATGTTCAGTTTAGTTAAGATCAAGTGACTGTGAAGGACCGTCTATAGCAGTCCACCTTTCTGCTGCCACCCAACATCTGTAAGTGTATATCAGAAGATAGGCCTTAGTCTTACTGGTATGTGTTATGGTATTGTCCACATTATCTGGCAGATGCAATAACTTTCACTGACTGTGGAGATGGCCCTGCACTCACTCTGGTAGCATAAAACTGTTTCCAGACATGGACATTGCTGCGTTCTCCCTGAGCCTGGTACTGCCAAAGGTTTCTTCTTGTAAAAAGGGAGTTTTTCTTTCCCACTTTTGCCAAGTGTTTATACGAGGTCATCTGATTGTTGGGATTTTCTCTGAATTATTGTAGGAGTTTTCCCTTCAAAAATAAAATTCTATGATGTAAAGCGCCTTGAGGCGACCGCTGTTGTGATTAGGCGATATATAAATAAAACTGAATTAAATTGAAAGTTGCGAAGCAAGCGAGGATAGAAAGTCGCCCCTTTCTAATGGCCCGTCCGTCAGGTGTCCAATGCTGAGATGTTCATCTAATATGTTTATCGCAAACACATCTGGATGATGATGTGTTTTAATGATGTGATGATGTTTTATTGGTGAGTAGTAGTTTCTGGATTTGAATTTAATATAAAACACTATCGAACCGCAGCCTATATCCCATACTTCTAGCCAAACATCAGAACTACTATAGTAACACAGGTGTTACTAATAACTTTAACAATGGTTCCTTTCTGTTCCACTGAGTCATGATGAAGAAGCAGCAAACGTGAAACTGAAGCAGCCAAATGGAATTCAGCCATCATCATTTTTATTATTTACAGTTTATCACAATTTGAGCCTATGAAACTCAAAGTGTGTTTAATTTTTCTTGAAAGTTGAGACAGATGGCGCTTCACCAATAATCGCATAGCAATGTGTGCAATGGTGACTATTTCCAATAATAAATGAACCTGAGGGATCAGTAACGCAGCATCCCATTGTACTGTATCATATTCCAGATTACAGAGATTTAACCAGGTAGTCTGAGACAAATTAAGTTTTTAAAGCAGGCTCTTTAACCCCTTTGGTTCATACAATTGCACCTGGAGCCTGACAGCCCCGCTGCACTGCTCCTCCGCTTCACTCTAATCCTTTGTGACACAACCTCGTATCCCATCCATTTAGACTTCGCCGGCAAACATATTGAGACCTAACTCTGACCATGTGTGCGTCGCTGTGACAGCTACAGGATTCCAGATGCTGTCCTCCTTTCTCCTCTTGTCAGCCCCCATAGGTTTTAAGGGGAATTGAGGCCCCTGGAGACATTCCCACCAGCCACCACATGCTATGCCCAGCAGATGGGACAGCATTGGTGGAAAATAAGAGGAAGAAGAGGGAGAGAGGGTGTAGCTGATGGGATAGCCATGTGTGGAATATGTGACCATCCATGAACTCCAAAGGCCTCAAAATCCTTGTGAAATGGGAAACTAACTAATGGAGAGACTTCACATGTGTGACTGTGTGTGTTATCGTATTACACGTGCACATTTTGTTACCCATTCGTGATTTAAGTACTCGTGAGTCTCCAGGTTTCTGTTATAGCACACAGTAGTCCAGACTCATTACAGACCATCAGGTTCTGCACAAATAGTTTGCTGATCATCTGAAAAGGAGAGAATAAGAAGTATATATGAGAAAATGATAAATGGGTATAGGTGGGTTAGATTCATTATTTAAGGGAAATTTTGAATATTCTTTTACAGCCAGTGTTTCAAACCACCCCATTGGTTTGTGACCTTTATTTCTTTTTTTTTTTTGAGTAAACTGACAAATCTATAGAAATGAAAGTACAGCTTTTTTTGGTATGTTTTTCAAGTGGTCTTTGTCTGCAGGTAAACAAGCCCAAACAGTTCGACTGCAGTCTTCGTGGTAAAATAATTTGAGGATTGTTTCCCCAAAAAATGATTCTGATTTTTAGATCCAAAATCAGCCCTTTATGTCACACAAATAAATGGTGAATAAATGTGAGTGTTTGTGTCATCCACTCATATTGTGGATCGTAGTCAGACTCCAACATGTGCAAATAAATTAAAGCAGCAATAATATTATTTTTCTCTGTAGGTTTACAGTTATCTTATCACAGATCATTTATCCCAGAAGAAAATTAGAAATAGGTCTTGAGGTCTTTTCACTGCCTCTATCTACTGATGCTGTACTGAAAGCTTGATATATGTTCCAATGTCTTATTTCTTGATGAATACTAAAGTGTTTCTAAGTCCCCTTAACCCTTTACTATTGTCTGTATCAGTTTTGGATTTTCTAATTAGTTTTTATTATAATTTTGTCTTTGTCTTTTTGTTTTTAATTTATTTTGATTTTAGTTCGTTTCCAGAGTGGATTTTCTTGTTTCAGTTTAGTTTTTATTGTTTAAAAATGTTTCATGTTAGCTTAGTTTTTATTTGTTTCACTGCCAGTTTTAGTGTTTTTAGTTGTTATTGTATGGAAGGCATAAGCCAGAGGCAAGATTTAGAAAAAATCAATACAGGGACTGGACATAAATAAAATATGCACATTTCTTTGAAAAGATTTGACTCACAGTCTTGAAGACACCCAGAATCTCAATAAACACATGCATCAATGCTCCATCAGGCAAGTTGTAAAAAACCTTTAACAAACTAACAAATGTTAAAATTAAGGATATTTCCTGTGTTTTTAATTTTATTTTTCAAGTTCACAAAAATGTTTCAAGTATTTTTATTATAGTTAACTAAAAGGATTTTTTTTTCACATGTAGTTTTCATTTTTAGTTTAGTTTTATTTGAAAATGTTCCTCCGTCTACAGGCCCTGGCTGTCATCAGAGCTCGGTGAAATCTGATGTGCCCCATGTGGACATTAGAAGAACTACAGTTTTTGGTCCTTTCCCATTGGTTTCATATTTAAGTCTTGGAGGGTTCTCCCTGTTTATCGGACATCTGAATCATTAACATTATGTCTGAAGGTAAGGCCTGCTTGTTTGAAGATTTGAGCCTATAGATGGCTTTACTGAGGCCCAGACAGCTCATGAATAAAATAATAAGTTGTGTTATGAAACTTTTCATAACCCATGCAGGCTGAATGTGTGTCTGCAGTGAGCTCTGTAATGCAGTGATGGGTGGGCATGGTGGGTGGGGGTCAGGCCCTCCTGTCACTGACACCACATGACTCCTCGCTCAACTGATGAGATCTGGTCACCGTGAATCGTCACTCAATTCACCCTGGCATAAACACACGAACCAACCTAATTGAGCATCACCACCTCTGAGCCTTTCCAATTATACATCCACTTCAGAGATGGAATAAATAAATGTGTGTGTGTGTGTGTGTGTGTGTGTGTGTGTGTGTGTGTGTGTGTGTGTGTGTGTGTGTGTGTGAGAGAGAGAGAGAGAGAGAACAGAGTGCCCTTGCAGAATTTTTTCTTTTTTTTTCACGGCTTTTATATTGATGTTGTGTGTGAACTTTAGGGCAAAAGGTCAGAAAAGTAAATTTTTATTTTTTTCTAAAGGTTTTATAACTTTAAAAATGTGCAGCAGGAAGCTGTTACTGACTTCTCTGAGTACTTCGCTGGGGCATATCTGCAGCTCTTCAAAGAGAACTGGAGACCTCACTATAAGAAAGTTGCTTCTACCACATGAATGTTCGGCGTGGCCTCATGGTGCATGTGAGGAGGCGTAATTAAATGTAAGTTGATCACTTTTTTAGGATTTTCAATATCACTGGACCCAACAGATCAAACCCTTACAAATTAGTTAAGATCAGCCTTTATGGGAACTTGCATAACTTCTATTGATGGGTCACTGGGGACCCATTGGGGTTAAGTGTATGGGTAGGATTTGGGTTTGGCTGTAGAATTTTTGCCTGTTTGAACAGCCAAATGGAAAAGCTTTTAATAGAAAAATTGTAACTCCAAAATATATGAAACTTGATTTGAAATGTTTAAGAAAACGCGACTATTTTTAGTAAAACAAAAACCACCCATAACCCTTACTGGATTGCTGGTGACTCACTGGTGGGTGTTAAGAGATTAAAATATCAAACAGCCAAATGTATTACTATCATAAATGTGTTATTCATATTACATGAAATAATGCATGAATAAAGGTCACAGAAAAATTATATGAACTACTTCCTGACTTTTTGCTATTAGCTTCAGGTGGAGTTCTTAGGCTGCCTTCTCTCCCTGGGTCCGCCTCTGGGTGGAGCTTCTCCATGTTCCCTCCTTCCTACACCTGCTTCACATTTGGCAATCAAGTGCTGGGTATGTCTTTGCCAGGTTGTTATCCTCATTATGGTGAACATTAGGCCACCTTCATTACCTGTTGTTTGTAATCGCATCTCTTCCAGTCACCTGGTCTCAGCTCTTGTAGCACTCTTGTCTCCTTGGAAATACACCCGTCAGCTCCCTGTGGAAACCTCCAGCCAAGCTTGCCCAGCTCATTGCCTGTTCTCACCCCCTCCATGACTCAGTTCACATATAATATAAGTAAAACTGTTTATCCTTACTATTAAGCTGCAGAACCTCCCAACCTGTAGTTCTTCCCAGTTCACTTGTTGTCAGTAAACATCTTAAACTTGCCGAAGGCTGCTCACTGGATCTGCAATTAGCCACACAGCCACGGAAGCCAGAGACACTGATCATGTTGTCACTCTGGATAATAATAAAGCTGTAATGTCATGTAACTCTGCACATGCAGAATAGCGGTATAACTAAACCAAACTTCCTTTTGGACAAAGTGACCAAAATTTCAATCCATTTTTTAACAGTCTTGGATAGGAGTGTCAAAATAAACTAAATAACTACCTGAAAGCATAACCAAAATGACTCCTGTGTGGCAACATGTGCTTCTCGGACATCAACCTGTTAATACTGGGCATCCATCGTTGAAAAATATAACATGTAAAATACAAAACTTTTTAAAACCAAAATGTTTTCTATCAAATCTAGTTTAAAGTTTTCTTTTACAAAATGGCCTCTGAGCCCATTCATAGTGCATTTCGTTCCAAAGGATGGAAAGATGCGTGAGAACAATATTCAAAGATGCGGTATTTTAAAATTGCAGTATTTTAAAAAATGCAGCAAATCAAAGCCACACTACATGATAAACAGGCAGATGTCACTGATCTTGTCCTAAACTGGTGCTCCTTTGAGGCATTTGTTGATGGTGCCAAGAAAAGGCAAGACTGTGCAACATCTAATCTGTAAATCTGTTGGAAGGAGATCTGTCACAGAGGAAGCTTTTAACGACGGGTTTGGACATCTCAGAGCACGATCACAGGAAACACTATCCCCCTCAGAGTGACTGAGGGGGATAGTGCTGGATGCTGTGCTGGATGCTGTGCGTGGGACTGATTTACCACATCAGAGTGGCTCCAAAGACTAAAGCATCCTGACAAGGAAGAGTGGCTGAACTCATGCAGACAAACATGCTAATGGACATGTACATGGTTAAAGAGAGACAGAAAAGCAGATACGCATGCTTTGACCCTGACAAATATTTGGTATTTCTGCAGCAGAAAGTTGTTTGAGCATCTCATGCTTCAGCTTGAAGCCTCTTTTCACTCTGTGTTTTTACACCACTCTACATTTAATCTAGTTCTTATTCATCTCATCTCTTAAAATTGCAGAAACACTTTATTTTATATACAAAAACAGTGTATTTTTTTTTTTTTATATACTATATTTTTTATGTACTGTATTCCCATATATCTTTGTAGAAGTACAAAGTACAAAGAAATGGGAGATGGTTCAAGACTTTTGCACAGTACTGTAAGGCACTCAGGCCCCCAAATCATTTTGTTTTCCAACTTTACCTCCAATTCTTAAAGAGAAAATTGCCATGGAGTCTGAAATCAGCTCTGAAGCCACAAAACTAATGAGTTTTAACTATATGAAATTGCAAGCTAGCTCTAGGAAGAGAAGAAAACAGAAATTTTATTCTCAAAATACAAAAACACATGACATTACATATGTGCCTGGATATACTGTACTGTATATTTAGTGATATGTGAAGGCAATCTCCAACACTGTGCACTGTTCACAAACGAGGAAAGCAAGGCAGGGTCATTTAGGGGTGATTAACAAATCGAAGCTGCATTATAATCTGCACGGGGTGTAAGCATGAGTCATTCCTGAGGTCAGCGTGAGAGCTTATGTGCACTTTTTTTATTATATTGTGTGAGAAAATGGAGCCGGCATCAAAGGTAAGCCAGCCCCCGCACAGCCCACTGCATGTTGGTTTGCCAAAAAGTCTCAGTAAGCAGCGATGACCTCTGACCGGGCATCAGACGGAGGCTGAAATTTTCTAACAAAGGTTCAGTAAACATGTCGGGAGAGTCAGATATGACATCCTTTACGTCTAGTTTAGCATTTGCAATAATTGGCCTCTTGATAGTAAACACTGGTTTAAATGTGAAATGTGTGACCAAATGCTCATGCTATGCTAGACTGCATGCCACAACAAATAAATCATGTTCTGCTGGGACAATAATAGGAGAGGAGGTCGGGGGGTTGCTAGCTAAAAGGCGAACGGAGAACAAACCACTGCATGTGATGAACTGCAAAAACAAATGGAGGAAAAGCGTGAAAATGAAGAGGAAAGTGAGAATAATTGCAAGCTGAGACTGAAAGTGCTGTGTCTGTTCATTAAGGCAGATAGATTCTGGTCCTCCTGCATCTGCTGGCTTTATGCTGTCATCGCTTAATGGGGAATACCTCGTCTTCTTCTCCTTTTTGTGTTTCTCTTCTCGGGCATGTCGGCTGTTGGGTTTTTGTGCTTGGATCAGCAGAAATGAAACCATGCAAGAAGGAAAAGAAAGGGAGACGAACATAATGGAAAAAAAGGATGTGTGTATATATATTAACTGAACAGAGTATGGAAGCCCATTATGGCCATTAATAAAAATGCAGAGAAAAAGTTTTTCATCATTGAAAAAAAAAAACTAATTGCAAATTAATTATGTCGTAAATTTGACGTTCGAACTTAACTGACATTTTATCTATATAACTGACTTTTCCTCATGCTTTAATGTTTACTCTTGATGCAATTATTCCCTTCGCATTTCACCCTTTTTAAATCTTCTAATTTTGAGGTCAAAGTGGTAATTATGATTTTATAGTTAGAGTTTGAATCTTGTATTTATACTTTATATCTTGTATTCTATAATTTTGTCCTATTTCATGTCCTCATAATTGTCCAACATAATTTTTTGTCTTGTAATTTTAACTTATCGCGTAATTTATCAAATCCAATTTTCATTTTTATCTCATGATTATCTATAAATATCTTTATTTAAACTTTGTCTCTTGTGTTTTCAACCTCATGCTATTAACTTTGATTTTCTTCTCGCTTTCATTTAGTTTTTCTTTCATCGTATCTCATAAAGTCAACATCACAGTTGTTGTTTTGACTTTTTTTTATTTTATACAATTTTTTTTTAATTGATCAGTCTGACATTTTACTTGACTAACTTGCATTCTGCATTTATTTTCACCACATGTCTAGTGGTTCCTTGGTACATATACACCAGTTGATGATGAAGATGTTATTTGTTTCCATAAACGCTATCGACGTGGTGCCATTTAGGAAATGCTATCTGTGAAGGGAACATGCAGTAATGATAATTTGTCTTCTTTCTTTTTAATTCGGTTCTCCGCTGTCATTCTTTTTTCATTTCTGCAATAAAACAAACTCTATTTTTAAATTCCACTTTTCCTGGTAACACATTAATTGTCATGACAAAAGCTGAAATTCACATGGTTAAAATGTGTTTCCCTAATGAGGTGTGTGTATGCTTGGGTGTGCGGGCTGCATCCGTGAATGGTAACTTCGACGCTGTCTTTGACGACTTTTGCTCATTAAAATGACAAATGTGTGGCACAAACAATTGATTATAGCTCCCTTATTGTCTGTGTGTGATGTTGGTGTTGCTGTACAGAATCAGTTTCACAAGAGCTCGGGTCTCTGCGCCACAGCTGAAGTAATTGAAGAGGATGAAGAGTCAGTGTGCAGAGGAACATGATGCATTAATAGAAACAGTCCCTTGCTGATGCTACTCCACACAAACCTAACAGGAACACATAGAAAACATACAATGCACTCAAAGTGAACACTGTGGGTTTCTTTTGAGCATTTTCTCTCCGAGCTGGTGCAATGCTGAGATTGCTCCATTCGTCTTGTTTACTGTACATCAGCCTTATTCACTCTGCCCACTAAACACCTCTAAAGTGAGTCAATGTCCCCATAATTCACAGCTAGAGCTGCTTTCAAAGGGCACAGATATCATCTTCTAGTGTCTTCATTTTCCTTCATATGATATATGATGAGAGATGGAAACATGTATATATATTTTTTTAAATTAAAGGAAGTTTAGAGTGAGTTAATTAAAAGTATTAAAACATTGCTCTCCTCTTATATACAAATATGCCTTATACATAGAGAGATGAATCTGGTTTATATGTGAACTGTGAAGATGGATAAACTTTCCTGTCATAGAACTTTGAAACAGAGTCTTTGGCAAACATACTGCCGTTTGAGCTTTTAATCATTGTAATTGGTTATAGCTGTAATTTTCCTAGGGCATGACCCTTTAAATGGACTCAGCTCCTCTACCTGCATTACCACAGCAGGAAGCAGGGTCTAAGTAAATATAAACCTGAGAAGTACTTTCTAAAAGTACAGGAAGTTTTGTTTGGAAGCTCACAGCTGTGGCATTAACTAGTTGAGCACTCAAGTGTTTTTCCCTGGCCTTCATTAAAAAAAAAACCCAAAACACTGCAACTGCAAACAAATTTACTTTTTGATTTAACACAGCAGCATAGCGAGAACTACAGAAGCCAGATGGAAATAAATCTGAGAGAAGAATTCACAATGGGAAGGTCTGCCACAATTTTTTCCATCATTTTTGTTTTTCTATATGCAATAATCAGACTGTAAAAGAGACAGGCAGACAGGAAACACGATGTCACACCCCAGATGTTTGTGTATGTTATTTTCAGTGGCTAAATCCAGTTCCAAAGAACATCTGTACTTTACTTGACTAGTTTTTTTCTGAGTACTTTTTACTTTTACTCTACGTTTTTAAACAAATATCTGTACTTTCTACTCTGTACATTTTCAAAACAGGCTCATTACTTTTAATTTAACACATTTGAGGAGAGTTCTTATTTAGTCACCGCGAGCCTCCAACCATCAAACCAATTTCATGAAAGGCGGTCCTGTTCATTTATTAATCACCAGAGAATGTCACATAAGAGGTGACGTGTGCCAAAGTCAGGGGTCAAAAGTGGGACGTTTTTGGTTTTTCTGAAGGTGTCTGTAAGTTACAGTACTTCGGCATCCAGCTAGCTACAGTGGCTTGCCAAAGTATTTGGCCCCCTTGAACTTTTCCACATTTTGTCACATTACAGCCACAAACATGAATCAATTTTATTGGAATTCCATGTGAAAGACCAATACAAAGTGGTGCACACGTGAGAAGTGGAAATCATACATGATTCCAAACATTTTTTTACAAATAAATAACTGAAAAGTGGTGCGTAATTATTCAGCCCCCTGAGTCATTACTTTGTCGAACCACCTTTTGCTGCAATTACTGCTGCCAGTCTTTTAGGGTATGTCTCTACCAGCTTTGCACATCTAGATTCTTGCCCATTCTTCTTTGCAAAACAGCTCCAGCTCAGTCAGATTTGATGGACAGCGTTTGTGAACAGCAGTTTTCAGATCTTGCCACAGATTCTCGATTGGATTTAGATCTGGACTTTGACTGGGCCATTCTAACACTTGGATATGTTTTGTGATAAACCATTCCATTGTTGCCCTGGCTTTATGTTTAGGGTTGTTGTCCTGCTGGAAGGTGAACCTCCGCCCCCGTCTCAAGTCTTTTGCAGACTCCAAGAGGTTTTCTTCCAAGATTGCCCTGTATTTGGCTCCATCCATCTTCCCATCAACTCTGACCAGCTTCCCTGTCCCTGCTGAAGAGAAGCACCCCCAGAGCATGATGCTGCCACCACCATATTTGACAGTGGGGATGGTGTGTTCAGAGTGATGTGCAGTGTTAGTTTTCCGCCACACATAGCGTTTTGCATTTGGCCAAAAAGTTCCATTTTGGTCTCATCTGACCAGAGCACCTTCTTCCACATGTTTGCTGTGTCCCCCACATGGCTTGTGGCAAACTGCAAATGGGACTTCTTATGGTTTTCTGTTAACAATGGCTTTCTTCTTGCCACTCTGCCATAAAGGCCAACTTTGTGCAGTGCACGACTAATAGTTGTCCTATGGACAGATTCCCCCACCTGAGCTGTAGATCTCTGCAGCTCGTCCAGAGTCACCATGGGCCTCTTGGCTGCATTTCTGATCAGCGCTCTCCTTGTTCGGCCTGTGAGTTTAGGTGGACGGCCTTGTCTTGGTAGGTTTACAGTTGTGCCATACTCCTTCCATTTCTGAATGATGGCTTGAACAGTGCTCCGTGGGATGTTCAAGGCTTGGGAAATCTTTTTGTAGCCTAAGCCTGCTTTAAATTTCTCAATAACTTTATCCCTGACCTGTCTGGTGTGTTCTTTGGACTTCATGGTGTTGTTGCTCCCAATATTCTCTTAGACGACCTCTGAGGCCGTCACAGAGCAGCTGTATTTGTACTGACATTAGATTACACACAGGTGCACTCTATTTAGTCATTAGCACTCATCAGGCAATGTCTATGGGCAACTGACTGCACTCAGACCAAAGGGGGCTGAATAATTACGCACACCCCACTTTTCAGTTATTTATTTGTAAAAAATGTTTGGAATCATGTATGATTTTCGTTCCACTTCTCATGTGTACACCACTTTGTATTGGTCTTTTACATGGAATTCCAATAAAATTGATTCATGTTTGTGGCTGTAATGTGACAAAATGTGGGAAAGTTCAAGGGGGCCGAATACTTTTGCAAGCCACTGTATACTGAAGACAAGCAAGCATACAGAGAGTGACTTTTTTAAGTGGCAAGTCATTTCAAATGCAGCGCTTCTGTCAGCTTAAGCATCAGCAAACACAAACTGTTTGTGTGCAATTTGTCACACAGTGTGTTGCTAGCTAAAGATCTAGAAAAGAAAGAAAGCTTACTCCACTCAGAGATTGAGAAAGATAAGAAGGACAGGAGAGGAAGAAGAAAGGTTAGATTTAAAGAGAAGGACTGCTCAGTGGGATTTGATAAACTGTAAATTAAAAGCTTACATGTAAGTCCTCATGCTTTAGAATCAGATATTGGGTCTGTACATGTGACATTCTGCTTTTTCATATTTTGAAACCTGCTGCAAAACAGAGGCAGACTAATGGTGTTATTTAAATATTGCATGAAAATCCTCTGCAGGTTAGTGCAGGATAAACCGGTTAGATTGCTGCACTGTCATGAATTTAAAGTAAAGATCACTGCATGACTGGTCAAAGTTGGGTTACATCAAGTGTACCAGAGATTCATATAAATTTTAGCTGATGATACTTAGATCTGTTGACTGAATTAGACCTTCATCCAAATTTATACAGTCTAATATAAAAGACAGCATAAACAGTGTACTGTTAGTGTAGAGGATGGAAATCAGCCAGGAAACATGAAACATCTGCTGACATCTGGTTGAATTAAGTTGTCTACGTCCACAAAGAGCAGCAGGTCAGCTGATCACAGACTGTACATTAAGAAAATCTACTGGATCTCTCAATAGAAATTATTGTGAGTTCTGATTCTTTCCCACACACATTACAACTGGTTTTTGGGTTCCCCCCACCTGCTTCTACTTTGTACTTCTACTTAAGTATAGAATGACTGTACTTTTGCCAACCCTGGCCAGATTCCCGGCAAAGGATTTTATGTCCCTTTGTGTCCAAATTTGTTTAAGAAATAAGAGAAAAAGAGGTCATTGGTATGCTGTAAAAAAAGTTGAAAATGGGTCTATACATACACTTAAGTTTAGATGTCTACAAACCACTAGCTGTCTGACTGATTTTTGATTGAGAGAAAGTTGTGGTCAGACAGCAACTAAACTACAGGTAAACTTTTTAATTAACCTTATTTAAAGACAAAGTTGCACTTTCAGTGTTATCTCATTATTTATCAGTGTTGCTCATTTTCTCTTAGATAAAATAGCTGCTAAGTACTTTGCAGCAGTTTCTACTTAGTTTTTAACCATGTCATCAGTAAAAGTAATAATTTGCTGTTAATAAGCTAAAACATTAAAACTGAGCAGGAGAATATTCCTGCTTCCAGGCTTCTTCGGGGCCCCTGTTGCCCACACTAGGCATCCACTTTCCCCTGCACCACACCGCTGGGTGGTCTAAGGGGTAAACAGTTTTTGTGCTTCATTATTTTTTATAAAAGCAAACGAGGCTGAGTTGATGGTTTCATTACAAGTTTGAACGGGGAGTGAAAGAAAGGCCCCCAACAAGCTGAGAGAGAACAAACTGTTTTTTTTTTTCTGATGATTTGATGACAGCTGCAACCTCAAGTACAAATAAAAAATCATCAAACACTTGGATAATTTTCCACTGTGGAAATAGGCGCTCTGGAGTTTTTGGTTGTATTTCATTTATTAGTTATTTTCCAATCGAACATCAGTGTCATAACAAACAAAGCACAACAGGATGACATTGATGTCACTTATTTGTGTGTATAAATAAAAAAATAAAATAAAATTTCAAATGTAGCCATTGTTTTCTAATCCATCACCAGCCTAATTTGCTGTTTTCTTTTCCTAGAAACAATTGACTTTCCATGAGTGGAGTTTGTGTGGAAATGACTGGGTCCAAAGTATTGATTGTTTAAGGATCAAGAAGCGCCATGTAAACTAAGCTGTACAAAGATATTAAAGGAACACTTGATGGGAAAATCAAGCTACACTGATATGGGCTGGATGATATGTTAAGAACGAAAGGATGTTTGTATGGTACTCAGTAGTTTGTATGGACCCCACATGCTTGTATGCTTGACAACATCTGTGCATGCTCCTCATGATAAGGCAGATGTTGTCCTGGTAATCTCCTGCCAGATCTTGACCAGGACATCATTGAAATCCTGGAGTTTGCGATTCAACCTGGTAGCATCAGATAGAATAAAACATAATATTCCAGAGGTGTTCTATTGGATTTAGGTCATACGAGCATGGCGGCGAGCCAGTGGTGGATATTGTCATCCACCAGGAGGATGCCTCCCCAGATCATCACTGACCCATTACTAAACCGGTCATGCTGAATGATGTTACAGGCAGCATAACCTTCTCCATGGGTTCTCCAGACCCTTTAATGAATTTGCTGGACTTGCCAATTCTGGTATTCTATGGCAAATGCTGCACAGTGCTGAGCAGTGACAACAGAGTCTACTATGTGTCTGCGTTTAATTCTTTGGACTTTGATCACACCAGTTCCTGGAGGTCATTTTGTGGGGCTCTGGTAGTGCTCCTCCTGTCTCACCTTGCACAAAAGAGTAGATACCAGCCCTGCTGATGGATTAAAGGCCTTCTACGGGCCTTCTGGAATCTCCTCCATGCTTTTGTGACTGTTCTGGGAGAACCAGCAAATATTTTGACAATATAATGAAAATTGGAGGAGTGGGAGTACCTGTGCAACCTCTTTAGGGACCACCTATTGTTTCATGCTACCAGTAGTGACAGTGATCCTAGCCAAATGCAAAACTAGTGAAAAAAAAAACTGTCAGAAAAGATGAGGAAGAGAAACATTTTAGTAAAACCATACCATTTTTGCCCCCCTAGTGTACCTGTTATTAGTTTTATTAACAATTAAACAGCTGAAACTCATTAACAACCCCTTCTGCTACTTTACCACAGTCTTCTTGGTAATTAATCTTTGGCCAGTACTGCCTTACCGGTGCCATTAATTACAGATTGTGGATGCACATGATTTCTTATGTCAGCAATGTTATTATCCATACAGATGTATCCCTACAACCAGATGCAGATGTCCATCTCTCCCTGAGCTTGGTTTCTTCCTGGTAAAAGGGAGTTTTTCCTCTCCATTGTCACCAAGTGTTTAGGGAACTACGGGAATAGTTATCTAACTTACTCAGCTGCATTACCTTGCAATATAATGTGCCTTGAGAGGACTGTTGTTGTAATTTAGCGCTATATAAATAGAACTAATTTGAAAACTCGTGTACAGCCAGAAATGTCTCAAATACTTCTATGAAACAGACCGTCATGGGTACGGAAATCCCTACTCTGATTGACAGCTGCAGTCATGGAAAAACACGTGTTGGGAAACTGTAGACAAAGCTTTCAGTCATGATGTTACAGCATAGTTTTGTAGCATTAAAAACAATTATTACTTAAAAACAAACCCTAAACAAAGGTGAATCATGTGAACTCTAATCAGAGCAATAAAACCTATTTAAATCCTATCTAAATGTGTGTTTTGAGTTCACATGTGGTCTCATAAGAAGTTTTACATGCGCCTCTGTCGGGTAATGTCTACAAAACCTCTGGGATGGATTGGATGGGTAACAATGGCAATCGACTGACATCACTTATCTACCCATGCTACAAACAAAGTGTTTGTAATTAGTATTTTTTTTAATGTTTGGTGATAAACAGAGGTAAAAGCAAATGATAGCTTTTGTTCTTTGAAAATTATTTAAAATGTTTACACATGAAGAATCACAGGGACCGTTGTGTACCTGCCGATGGTGCAATATGGAGAACTGGACAATTAAAAAGTCTTTCTGCATGAAATAGTTTATATAAAACATTCTCTGAGTTTCGTGAGATACTTTGCTCTAGACTTGAGTCCCAACTGACCGTCAGTGGAGCCCTACTGCTAGTTGGCCAAAGGGGAAATAAGTAAAAATGAAAAGCTAGGGACCAACTGAGCAAAACCTCAATAAAGGAGACTAAGAGAGAGAGAGAGAGGTAGCTTAAAGAAGAGAGCTGTAGAAGTAGAAATTCTTTCTTGAGCTCATACTTCATTTTCTTCCCTCATCTCTCTTCCTCCTTGTCTCTTTTCTCGTTTGTCTCTGAGGCTCCCTCTCTCTCTCCCCTTTCTATCACTTCAAAGCGAGGCTGGAATTACAAGCTGGAACAGACAGCCTCACAGCTCATTCATAATGAATGAAGACCCGCTTTAATGACTCTGTCCACTCTGAGACACCCCTTGCCGCCCTGCTCCACCTTCTCCACCTCCTTGCCCAGACTCGGGCCTCTGAATGTGGGCTAATGATGTCACCTTTGGCTCCCAGGAGGCTACAGATAAGCCCCATTCCTCTGTTTGCTGTTATTATACATACGATAAATGCCTTCATCCTGCTGATAGATAATTAGGATGGGATGTCATTGTCTGTGTGCTCCTACAGGTCATAAACAAAGGACCCAGAGAGAGCCAAAAAAAAGCTGAGAGGTGACTGGCTGTGGTAGACAGAGAGGATAACAGAAGTAGGAATCTGTCAGTCGTTGCTGTGTTCACCAGATTGACAGGTGAAGCCATAAAAAAAAAGAAAAATAACACAGAAACAGGTCGAGAGAGCAAATCTATCACTTTAATGACTGGCTGCAGCCTTCTCTGTTCTTTAGAGGACGATCGGCACAGTGACCTGCCTGCTGTTGGCGTTAGCTGCCAGTGACTGATGAGCCATCGGGATGAATAGTGCTGACAGGGATCTAAGTGCTAATTTTGCCCCAGCGGACAACAGTGCAGTATGGTGCTGAATGTGGCACTCAATCTGCAGCAGTTTTAGGGACCCATGGAAAAAAGGCTTGGTGGCTGGTCAGCGGGGAAGTATATATCACTATGTGTAACACTAGTGCACTTGATGCTAACCAATACCAACACGGAGCTGAACATTGAGTCACACACCTAGAGAGAGGCATCTTGGCGATTTGTATGATTTGTCTTGTTTTACCTCTCTCCTGTCTTGCTTGTCTTTTGCTGTTATATACTGCAATATAAAAATATTCCTATCAGAACCAACTGAATGGATATCAAAACAACAACAAACGATCATTCCACAGACTTCCACTGGGTGACAAGGGCAATGTAATAATTTCGACACACTGTCAAGCAAGTCTGCTGTGAAACATCTTCTAAGTTTTGGTTAAATACTTTTGACAGTTCAAATTGAGCCTTGTTTGAATTCAGGAATTTGACTGTAATTTAATGAAATGATCAGCACTTCTGTACAGTTATCTGGCTTCATCGTGCAGCTCGAGCGAAAGCTGAATATTTTTATAGCTTTGGATGATTAATCTCAATTTGCATGTCTCAGCAGTGCTGTGAACAGGCACCCAAATGACTTCATTTGGGTCCCGCCGTGGCCCAGGTGCTGTTAAATGGGATTACACAGCTGCTTATTTCAGAGGTCTTGGTGAAGAGGCTCAGTCTGTGAAAGAGGCCACATCAGAGGAGCGCTAATTGAGTGATTGGTCTCCTTAAGAGGGTCTCCATCATGAAAGACACCATGTCACTGAGAGACCCATCAGCACTGTTGGAGAAGAGCCTTTCATGCATTTCATTTTGTTTCATAGTCTTTCTCCCTTGTCGTGTGATGGTAGAAATTCCATTTGAGGCCATTATGTGAATGCTGGTATGTTGTCCACATCCACAAACAAAGGCTTATTTCTTCTATGCGTTTGTCTTGATCTGTTTTGTTGTCCTTTAGCACTAAACATCACAGGCATTTGCTTCCCTTTCAAGGCAGAGCTGAGAGTACGGAGCTTAAAGTTTTCAGGATGGATTGCAAACTATACAACAGATGGTAAGGTGGTTTCACTTAAGTCAAATATAATTTATGTCAGTCCTTAGTCAAACACTTTCTGTAAACTAAGTTTTTATCTAACCCCCTGCACGTCTGTGTTTCAAGCAACTCATTTGCAAGGGATAAGCAAAATCTGTGTTATATTCTGATTAGACCTCGCATTACTGAATAGAATGCAATATTATACATGCTGCCAAACATGTAATTTATTAATTCATGCATTTAGTCATGACATCTGATAGATTTGAGCTTATTTTTTCATGAATGAGTGAATTTTCTCCCAAATGCTGTTCTGAATCTATCCAGTCCATCCATTTTCTAATGTTATTTAACATATCCAGGTCATGGCACCATGAGCGACCTTCTCCAGTTATTGGGATACTGAGGCATTTCCACTCCAGCCAACAGACATGATCTCTCCAGCATGTCCTGGGTCTACCTGAGGGCCTCCTCTAAGTAAAACAGGCTGATTGCTGCCATTTGTTTCTGCAATATCATTCTTTTGTGACCATAGGTGGGGGAAGAAGAGCTTTATCAAATAATGATGACAGATAATATGTCTGTCTGATTTCTCTTTCTAGGTTAAAATGTAAATAATGATGACATGTTTGGACTATGGGATAGCAGTTGCATTGTTGTGGGCTATCCAGTCCCTGTGCAAACATGGTGAGAGTTTGGTTTGCATTGCTACATGTAAATCAGACTTATTCCCCATTATACTCAAGTAATGGTGCCATTTGTCACAAATTCTGGTTACTTTTATGGTTAGGATTTCCATGTGCAGCCAAGGGGTGAAGCATAGTTAGTTTGGAGGTCTCAGGATTGCTGCTTCTTGCAGAGGTTGTGGTCCTGTTGGCTTCATCGAGTGATGAAGCATGCATGCTGGGAGAAATCCAACACGAGGGGTGATCATTAAAATTAAAGCTTTGTGATATTAAAGATGACTTCAACCAGGATTAACAAATCAATTGCTTTTTAAGAACTTAATTAAAAGAATTAGATAAGAAATAACAGGATTATGTGATTAGTTTCTTTAAGCTACGTTTGAAGAACAAGGCCCAATCTCATTTTAGTTGTGACAAAGATTACGACTTCTTGGTTTCTGCTTAAATACTTAGAAATCTTTCTATGTGATCCTGATGTCATTTTGCATTTACTAATTTAGAAAACAAAAAGACACAAAGACAGCTTTGTTTGATGCTTATTCACTTTATTTTTTTCTTTTTCTTAACCATAAAAAGTGTTTTTTTTTATCATCCAAACTCATTAAAAAGTCAATATTTGATATGTTGGTCATGTCTGATCAAAGGAGGAAGCACCACCACTGAAAAACTATAAATAACTCTGCTCTTTTACCACCAGAACCCCCAGATGTTTGAAATACATACCACAAGTTTAAAAAGGCATATTAACTGCATAAAGCTTTGAACCAGAAATTTAAAACTGAGGATCTCCAACTACACATCCACAGAAAAGAGCCTCGCGAGATCAATCTCATGGCAAAACAAATCAACAGCCATGTAAGCAGTGACACACAGCTGCACAACAAACCCAAATGATCAGTCTCTATTTTGGTTTGTGGGTGCAGCCGACTCTGAGATTGATTCTGAGCAACATCTGAGATGGTTACGTCCGACCTTTCCTCTCCGCTTCCTGGCTGATGATAAACGCGGTCGCCAGGTAGGCCCCTCTGACCCTCCAAGAGCCCATATCCTTTTGAACACAGATCCTGATTACCCTTGAGAACACACGCATAGCCTCGCACACACATATATCCACACAGGTCTTTGGGGAAATGAGAGTGAGAGCAAGATCACTCTGTCTTGTCTTCGGGTCCAGGGAAGGTGGGCACTTCCCCCACTGTGGCTGGTCAGGGGCAAAAAATGTCTGTGTGTGCTCTTGTGTAGGTGAAGCTCTATGTCATGTCTCTCATGTGACTTTGAAATAATGCTCTTTTTATCTCCAGGGAAATAGATAGTGGTTATATACAGCTAATAACCTCTATATCATGTTTGAAATACCTCATATTATTTGTTGTATTTTGTGTACCACTGACAAAGACAGGTTCATTGACAGAGGACAAAGAGGACAATATTTATTGTATATATATTATTTATATACATTACAATGATTAGAAATGTGATATTTTTAATATGCACAAGTTTACCAGGGGATGGTGTTGGGTTTTATTTCAGCCACATGCTAAACAGAATAATTCTTGAACACTTGAGGTAATTCATATGAAGTTTCATTCATCTTGGCTTTGTTGTTGTTCTGTCCCTTTTGAGTGTTACAAACAGGCAAATAATTTGTCTAATGTGGTGAACATAAACCAAAATCTAACCCTAAACCCAGACAGCTAAACTGTGTGATTTAAGATAATTCATTATCTTAACAAACACGTCTTTAAAAAGGGAATTTACTTAAGTTGAAAGTGTAATTAAGAAAAAAGGAAAGAAATTTAGGGGGAAAGGACATGATGGTTCACAGGAGCCTCCACTTACAAGTTAAGCCCAATGCAGTGGAATGACTTATGTGACGGACTCAGGATAAATCAAAAAGATGTGGTGGTTAAGCTCACTTCCAAGTGTCTTGCATCAGTAGCTCTCGACAGGCTCCAATACAAAGTCTAACATAAACTCTACGTAAGGACAAAACCCCCCCAAACAAACACAGACATTGTTTTATACATAACTGAGATAGAGATAATGTTAGCAAGCAAATTAAAGCTGGCTGAGGTTTGCTGGGTTTGCTAGTTGCTTTGTGTATCAAGTTATTAGTCCACATTAGCAGGTAAGCTAACATTACCCAAAAGAAAACCAGTTTCATTTAAGACATCTGGAAAACAACAGTCAACATTAGCAGGACATTTGATCCACAAAGGGGTTGTTTGGTTTGAAAAAACACATCTAAACCTTCCTTAAATTATGATTATTTAAGAAAGCTCATCGCAAAAAAGGAAAATTTAGAATGGAAATGCTGCCTGGTCGGTGGCTAGTTTGACACAATACTTCACTAGCTAAAATACTACAAAATACTAAGTTGGCTATAAAGTCAGAATGTATGCTCATCAGTAAATCATGTTATGCAGCGGTGGTACAGCGGGTTGTCTACCAATCGGTGGTTCAATCCCTGACTCCTCCAGTCTGCATTTTGAACTACCTCCGGCATGATACTGAATACTGGGCTGCATCCATGTGTACATTTTAGAAAAAGCACTGAAGAACTATTGTGAGTACTCAGCTTATATAAGCGCCAGTCTATTTAGCATTTCCATTGCAAATGTGCATTTGCTTTCTACAGTGACACCAAACATGAGGATGGTAAACCAGCTTATATTTTGGAGAAAACCCAAACATAGTTTATTGTGGAAAAAATGTAGGTTTTAATGTATGTCAGTTATTATGATTCGTTTCTTTGTACACAGGTTGCCAAGATATAACAAACGGGTATTCTGATTGCATCGAGTTAGAGTTAGGGCCTCGCTAATGATGGCTTAGTATGAATGAGTTGAAAGAAGCCTTCAGAAAAAAATGGAATCAGATCTTCTGGAGCATTTTGGAGGAATAACTGGAAGTGACACATTTCCTGTGAAAGTTCAAGCACAATGCCAGTCACAAAGAAGCAACCTATTCTCAATGATGCATTGTTAAAAATGCATGCATGCATGCATATACATAAAAGCAGTCCCTGCACATAATCATATGTCCTCTGAATAATATCCTATTGATGGGTGACCGTGTGCATCTTGTGGAGGTGTAAAGGCAAGCAGGTATTTAACCCCGAGGTGGTAAATGTTGGCATTATGTCAAGAGGAAGTGAAGAAAAAGGTGCCTGTTGAATAATTGAAAGCATGGAGGGACATTTCAAGAACAAAAGAATCCCTTTAGATAAATGCCACCTCAACCTGCTTCCCTCAGAGGATAGCATACCCACAATGGCCCTGAGTGCACAAAAGCACAACAGATACACACAAACTATTGAGCACAGAAATATACTGCTGCTAACCATAGATGAAAGCTGCTTCAGTAATGGATGGAAATGGTAGCTGCCTTGTATACTCCTCCTGGTGTTTAAGGAAAAAGACCGAGTTAATTCATCCAAGAATGTTACAGGACATGAACCACAGCTCATGTTCTGTAACGCTACAAAGCATTAGAGACCTACAAAATAAGCCTTGTGAGCTTTAGCTTGAATTACCATTTTTATTAAAGGCAGTGTTGTCACATTAACATCCAAATTGGTTTATGGTGGCGAAGTGTGAGTCACTTAATTATGGCACAAAAGAGGGGCTACCACTCCTAATTTGTTTTTTGTTTTTGTTTTTGTCAACCCAAACCTCAGATAAAATCTTTTCCTGAACCTAACCAAGTAATTATTTTAGGTATTATTTTTTATAGTAAAATCAGCAAAATAAGAAATCAGAAGGTCTAAAATGTCCAAGTGGGATGAAAGCTGTTTTTTGGCATCCGGTATTTTGATTTGAGGCACTGATTGTTTTTCCTTTTGCCTTGTGAGTGGAGTAGCATCCATAACCCTTAGTTTTCCACTCTGTGCTCACATATTTTCCTCTGAAACTTTGCTCATTTAACAGGTACCTTTGAATTATCTGGATGTATAATGTACTTCCCTTTACCCCGATGGCAAGTTGGCTCATAATAACCACAAATCAGAAAGTAATTCACTTAAAATGGTCTTCGACCCAAATACTGCACAAATCTGGTAATATTTCAAATTGTTTAACAAAACTAATCTCTTTCTGGCAGACACTAAAATATTTCATTGACCCAAGCTAACTGATGAGGCTGTTTTTTTTTTCTTTTAAATTAATTAATTTATTATATAAAGACTGGGTGAAATGGAAGCAGTGGGACAATGGAAGATGGCTCCAGGCATGAGGGTGTGCAGAATTCAAACATGATCAGTAATACCAAGCATCTCATCAAAATGAGCTGAAATGTTTCCAGACACTTACATGTTCCTGCATAATCAATCCTTTTATGTCTTAGAGGATCACTCTTGTTTATTTCAGCCTGGCATATTTCCCATTATAGTCCCTATTGTGTCTGTATGCATCATGATTACTTTGTCTCGATTGTCTGGATTCATGGAGACACAAAGCTTTTGCTGGAATAACGACATATTGTTTTGGACAAATTTGCTGCCACGAAGAAGCAAATAAAACAACATGTGAGACAGAATATGAAAAAAATAAATAAATCACAGTAATTTTAGTCACTACATGGCTTCATGTCTGATAGCTGGAGTCCAGGGTTTGGTAGCTGTGGTCAGACTGCATCATCCATTCAGCACCAACAGGACAGAGCAGTTGGATTGAATAATCTGTCGGCACGTTGTCTTACCTGAGGTGGGGTTGTATTTTTATTTTTTAGAAACTAGCCCCTGACTGAACAGCTCGAGTCCAACTTGTAAAAACTCAGAAGGTTTTCTTTTTTGCTGACAGTGTGACATGCTGCTCTGATTGATTACCACAAAACGTATTTTCTCTGCAGCCTGATGTATTTCATTAAAAAAAATTACCTCAGATGTTAGTGGAGGCAATATTATTTTTACGCCTTCACAAAAAAACTCAGCAGGAAGTCGTCGCCGGCTTTCGACAGCTACGCCTCATGACAATTCAGACTCAGACTTGTCCTGAGAAAATAAAATGGGAGGCTGTTTGCATGGTAATTTTAATTTCTCTCGCTTTTGCTAAAAAAACAAAATTGTTGGAGATGAAAGGTAGAGACAGAGTATGACAAACATTTTATTCTGTCCGGATATGTGATAGCTTGGGTCGCTGAAACACTCATGTGCCGTGCACAGCAGGAGGGCAGGATGGAGGGTAAACAGAGACTTACTTCTCATTTTCTCCTCTTCTTTTATCTTTCTTTATCCAACCCCCCTTTACCCACCTTGGCTAATCTTCACAGGCCGTGGTGGTGGAGAGGAGATGGTGCAGAGGGGTTTAGCGAAGGGCCCTGTGGCCAAAGAGCACCCCCTCCGTAGTCTGCAGTGCATCGCCTTCCTTGAAGGATGGATCCGCCGCTGCTCCCAAACTACGTCCCCTCACAAGCTTCCTGTGTATAATTGTCCCCAGCTGTAACACAGGGGATAAATAGGGCCGTGGGGACAACAGATTTGTAATTTTGGGGTGAGAGTGAAAAGGAGGAAAATTGGTAGCAGGCCACAGAAATTAGCATTCTTTTGGCCTTAGAGGGCATTAAACATTAAATAGCTGCAAAGTCCCCTAAGTATTGGGTTCTTGGGAGTGAGGGTGCTGGAGTGGAGAGATGAGAGAGGATGGTGGTGGCGGCAGTGGGGGAGCTGGAGATCAGAGCTTCAGAAGGGTTTTTGTTTGGGCCGCAGATGGCTGGTTTCACCACACTTGGTACCTCCTGGGGTGTATAGCCCAGGAGATAGTGTAACTATCTATTATTGATGCTTGTTTAGAAGGCTGTGCTGCGCTTCGTTGCCTTTGCTTATCAGTTTCCATGTGTCTTCCAGTGAAAGGCTTCCTCACAATGTTAAAAAGAGAAGAAATATAACAATATCAGCAGACAAGGGTCTCCCACGGTCTGCTGTCCGCATTCACGGCTCTTCCTATTTTGAGCTTTTCAATTCATGGCTTCTGAGCTTCACGGCTTCAAGAATTGTTACGCAGATGTTCTGTAACAGCTTTATTCAAACATAACAGTCGCATGTTGTTCGTTCAGTATTTGCATGTTGCTCTTTGGAAATGGCCATCTGCTGAGCTGAGACAGCGTTCGTCTCACTGGCTGCATCACTGATGCACTTTATTTATTTTTATTTTCTCATTGAAGCCTTAACCCTAACATCCTCCAGGTCATGGGCAACCCATCTAAAGTTCAGGTTTTGTTTTGAAACTTGCAAGACTTGCAATGTTCCTTTTGGTTTTACTGTTTTTCTATTTGTCTCTCCCAAACAGGCAGAAATTCAGTAAAAATTATATTATTTGAATCTAAATCCTTCTCCTAACCTTAGACCTGCTGACCCATCTAGGGTTAGGACTGTCCACCTGTTTTTGTTAATATAATTTATGGCTGTTTGGAAAACCCAAGCTCTTAACATCAGTCAGGTCACTGATGGATCACCTGTGGCTGGGGATAATATCATTTTATCCACATGCTCAAGAAATCTGAGAAGCTGAAGTTATCTTTGAAATCAGCCCTCTTATTTTGGCCTTGCAGTTCTTCTTTTCACATAAAAAAAAAAAAAAATCACATAAAAATTATCCATTCATTAATCAAGTAAAATGCAGCTGAATTAATTTTTTCAAAGAATTCATTATTAAGGATAAATGTGCTTGGTATAAACTGAATGCACACTGATCAAGTAAGTTTCATTTGACTATAAATGTAACATTTTATACTGGATGTGTGTAACAAAAAATTTGCATGTAAACAAATTACTTATAGTCGGCGTGTGGACATAAATGTTTTTTGAGTGCAAGATTTCATTTCGGACATGCAAAATTGGTAATATTTAAAATGTGATCTCATTTGAAATTTAATATCTTTTATTTTTAATGAGTGGCACAATAAGCACGAGGCTAAAACTAAACCTGCCCCTAATCCCAGAAGACACCAGGCTGACATCTGGCAGATGTTGAGAGTCAGTAAAGGTGAGAAAGTTGGATCCTCACAGACTTCTCATTTCAGTCTTGAAGAATAATGGGACGGGATTCTTAAATGCATTCCTCAGTACCTTATCACACTCTCTATAATGCATTCATTAAATCATCATTAAATTAAACACTTGACCCCAGTTCATCAAACTGTTTGTCTTTAACAAAGTCATCAAGGTGCTGCAGAGACGTCTGCTGATGATGAGATTGATGGGTTAGTGAGGTATGCTGAGCCTTAAAGCAGAGTTGTCAGTATTATGAAGCTGGTTCTCTCTGAACTTGGTAAGGAAAGTCAAACACAAACTCTGGTCCAGACCAGGCAATGCTCAGAGCTTTAAAAACCAGCTGTTAATCCTGCTTTATTACTGATTCTTTCATTGAGTGTCCTGATTCCCAAGTGCCCCATGCTCCTTCTCTATTTGCTTCTCTCTCTTCGCTCAGGTGGAATTGGGCAGGGCCCTGATCTTTTCTTTTTTTTTTAGTTTTCTCATCTGAGAAGTACAAGAAAGACTAAGGTGGCCATCCATCGTCTCACTTGCCTGTGAATTTCCTGGCAGTCTACGTCCAACATCACCACTACCTTGAAACTTTGTATTTTTCTTATCAGTTTTCAGGCAGGAGGTAGACAAATGATACAAATGTCTCTGTGCTGCAATATTTACATAATGAAACTGATGATTTCATTCTCATCTGTGTAAATAAAACTCTTCCATTGGTTTTTGGTTTTGCATCCATTCATTCTTGCAGATATGGCAGAGAGAAGCTGTACATTGAAGTTTGAGCATTATAAACTGTTTGCATCTCATTGCCACTTACATTTGCATGGATTCAGTTGGTGAGGCAGTTTTAATGGTTGGTCCTAATCTGCTGCCGAGTCTGTTTTACTGGGCCCAGATTAGAAAACTGTTCATTCTGTCTTTAGGACATTTAGGACATTTATAGCAGAGAATATTAAAAAAAATGCAACTTTGATCTGAACACCAATTAAAGTGATTTCCATGACTCCTGTTCTAGCCAATGGGGTGGACTCAAGGAGCTGAGGAGCCTTTGATGTTAGTTGCTATTTTAGCTTCACATGGTTATGAAAATGACATTAGGATAAAATAATTATTGTTCTAAATTTATTTTCTCTATATTATAAATCAGATGTATCTCTTTACCTTATAGCAGTACATAGCAGTGCTGTCTCAGTCAGCAAACTTTGTCTAGAGTTGGTGAAACTCTGAAGGTTTCTGCAGGTGAACCTGTAGAAGGATTATTGGCTGCCTTTGTCTTCAGATCACTCTCACAGTCAGCTTTTTGCTGGCATTCAGCAGTGGGCTGTCAGCTTCAGCATGCTGTTGTTCTCCCCATGGCTGCCATGCTAAGTCTCCAGAGGCATGTGAGTCCATGGCTGCTTGGGGCTGTCTTTGACCCCTCCTGCACCCACAGACTTCCCAAGGTGGAGGCAGGCTGACAGGGGCTGGCCGCTGCCTCCTGTCAAAAACACCCCATAGTGAATATCTGACTGACTAGTGAACCTGTGTCCTCCACGTAAAAACTCAACTCAAGTAAAATCCCAGTGTTTTAAACAGCCTGAATTTTAAGGTAATGAGTCATTGTGTTAAATTATTATGAATATGATTTCTGACTGGACAAGTTTAATTAGCCTGAGCTTAAATGTTTAAACTAGGGGGTAAAATAAATATATTAAGTCCAATATTCACAAGATTAACAGCATTAATTTTGCTATTTGATTTACAGCCTATAGAACATTTAAACAACAGAAGTTGTAGAAGGTGTGTTTTATTGTGTTATCTAATTAATTTGGAAAGTAAAACCCACAATGATTTAGTGGTGCATTGTGTGTTAGTGTGTGTTAAAATGTATTCAGAATTTGCATTTAGATGATGCTTCATCTGATAAATCATGACACACTGCTCTCCCCTACATTTATATTGCATTTATAGTTAAAAGTATCAGTATTGGTATCAGCAATCCTGACTTTTTATTTACTTGGTATGGATAGCACTACTGAACTCCCACTTATAACCTTATAATCAGTAATAAATGTGAGGACTGTGATCAATAGACATTGTATATTTATTGTCAGACTATAATCAAATCTGCAGTCTCAATCTTTCTCTGACTCTGTGGACATTTACTGCACTTTATTGCAGGAGTCATAGTTTAAATAAAATTCCCCTGTTTGAAATTATTCTCACACTAAAATCGGAAAAATCAGAAGAACCAGAAACTGACTGCAATAATCTAACTATTCACAAAAATAGAGATTCTAATATAAAACTTTGACATAACGAGTATTAAAATATAAAAAAAAATAGATATGTACATATATGTTTGTGCCATTGCAACCGCCCTGCAACCCTGAAATGCACTGACAAGGATTCATTAGAGTCTAAAAATGTAAAGTTTGAACCTGTTTGACCAAAATTAAAGATCCAGAATTAAAAACTGTCTCATCTCTTCGATGCATATTTTTATCTTTAATTGCTGTCGGGTTACAGCTGATTAATTTAAAAGTCAAATGTATAATTTGGTTGGATTCCAGATTTCTATATGAAGGAAAATTTAATTTGATTAAATGGTGACTGAGTGGATGACGCTGATTAAAATGACCCTTTTCCCCTTTCCTGTTTTTTTTTTTTTTTTTTAAGATAGATAAACGTGAAATGCATTCATACATATTTTTAGCAATTTATTGTTTTATGGGATAGGAACAGTAGAGTCGTCAGGAAAGTGGGGGAGAAGAATGAGAAGGCGGACTGGAACACTGGGAAAGATGCTGCTTCGGTCTAGACTCGAGAAGAAGAGCTATGGTGCCCCCTGAAACACATTCATGATTATATTACTAGCAAATTCAAATAGAGGCTCTTTATTTATGCATTGCCATGGCGAATGGCTCTCACAAGCTTTTCTTAAACCAAAATCTCAGAGCTTAACATCTCAGGGTGTGACTTTGTAGCAGATATCTGCCGGCTAGTCAACATGATATGCTTCTAATGCAGGGCTGTCAAATGTATTTTTACATTTTAGACTTTTAACTGCATTTTCAAAAGTTTTGCTACTGATAAAGACCTCCCTCCATTGTCATTCATTCATTCATACTACACCAAATTAATAAAGTAACATATAACCAATTAAATCACACAAAAGTTAGTTTTTTTAAGTTGATCTAAAGTGAAAAAAATTGGATATTTTCTGTGAATGAACAAAAACTTTCTGTTTCAAATGTTGCAGAATAGTCAGTGAAATGAGAAACCAGAACTTTTTCAGTAATTTCTTAGAAGTTGAGCCTATTTGACCAAAATGACATGTATGGTTATAATCACACTTCTTTATCTCAGTACAAACTGAAGCAGATATACGATAAGGATTGTTTCCACTTCAGATGTGTGTTGTTGTGAAGTGGGGCTGTAGTCATACAGTTGAAATGAATGACATACCTCCATGTCAGTGCCTTAAACCCAATAATATACTCATGTTTCAGAATCAAGTACACACTCCTACATACATAACACACTGCCTGGAACTGGTTTTGGTTTTGATAAGTGAGAAGAAAGCATAAGCATTCCTTCACTCCTCAGAATCTGGGCTTACTTTGTACCCATACCCCCCACAAAATGTTTTCAGTTGGAGTTAAAAGTATTTTTATTGTATATATGCTCCAGTGTGTGTTACATTAACGCTTGCCGCAGCTTTTCTTCTTCATTTAGTCTTGCATTTGACACCACCATTAGCTGCTCTCGAGCTTTAGCAGACACTTTCAAGGAGATTACATTTTTATTTGGGCAGAAAGTTGAAGAATTCCAGAAATGTCAAAACTGCAATAAACACACTGTCTCGTGACTGATGTACAGAATATAAGCGTGCACATGTGCGATTGAGTAAAAATGAGCAGGCTGTGCTGTAAAATGTTTACACAGTGTTGTGAGTTGGACATAAGAAACACTGAAACCTGCCAAGTCATTAAGAAAGAGCAGAATCTGGCTGTGGCTGTCATGTAATGTAACAAATGGATTCCTGTTTTCTGTAGGCTGAAATTTGCCTGTGACAGTTTCTAATAAATTACAAATCCCTCTCTGAAAAAGCTAAATAACATTTATACTGGGTGCAGTTTGTTCTCTGCAGGTCTCTTGTGGCGAAATTGGAAAATAAAGCCTGTTTCTGCTTAGCGTGACCTCACCTTGCATCCCCATCGCGTGATCCTGCAAATGAAAATGAGACACGACAGACTGCCTGTCATTTCCGCCTTTTCATTAATTACACGAAAATTACACAAGAAAAGTCACAGAAAAGAACCCCGAGAAACAAACTTTTCGTCGGTTGCTTGCTGGCACCCGTCGTTGTTTCTCTTCTTTGAAGTGGCAGCTGATTTGAAAGCGAGTGACCCCAGGTTTTCCTCCCACTCTCATTCTTTCCCTCCAATTTCTCCCATCTGAGCGCTGACTTACTCATCAAGGAGGCTGAAATCAAATTAGCAGCCTCTTAGTCAATCACAGGTGGATCTTTGGCTCATTACGGTTCTCCCAGAGCTCACCTTCAGCAGAGATATTATTGCTTCTTGCTTTCATTTCATGCTGTCAGCAAATGAGCGCTGAGTGCATCCTAACTTGATTTGCCTGTTCGTATTTACACTTTCCATCACAAAGTGCTCTGACCTAGAAGTCCCCCTGATTTCTCTTGAGTCTTTCTAATGCACGGTTCTTCGGTTACAACAAAGGTAATAAAAACTCAGTGGGAGGACTTGTTTTTATGAACATATCTCCAAGAGTGTCTCCTCTTGTGTTGCTAAACAAACTGACACGAAAGCGCAGCAAGATGAACTTCAGCAGAAGTTGTTCAAGAAATTCAAATCAGCTGTTTTTTTTTCTTGGTAAGAAAATCTTTCCTGTATAAGATTAGTGTTCTACATCAAAACCAACCAGTTCTTATTTCCACAACTTCTAACTCTTGTTGAGTCAGATCTACCACCAGAGCTGTGTGTCACTAGCTGGTGTCTCTAAGATATCCATCTTGGTATTTTTCCTGTGTCATCATAATAATGTTAGTCTAGGATCAACATTGCAACTGGCTAACTATGTTGCTGTGATGGCACAGCTTTGCAATGTGGGGAAAAATGAAAAAAAAAAACTATTCCTTGTTTATATAAAACTCTCTTCTGGAAGGAATGGTATGTGATTAAGTGATTGCTTTTTTAATCTATAAAATTTTATAAATATATTATCAAGTTAGCCGTTAGCTAAATTTAGGTTATTCACATTGGTTTGCTAATGATAGCTTTTTAAAGCATTAGCTAATTTCTTGGCCAATGCTAAATGAATGCTCAGACAACGTCACTAACCAGTTACAATGTTGATCTTGGACCAACATTATTACGATGATGTGGGAACAACACGGAGATATCAGATCGCGCGTCACTACCCAGTTTCGGCTGATTAGTTCTAGTATGTTTGTTCTTCCCCAAGTCATTCCTTTGTCTTCTGCCAACAAAGGAATGACTTTGTTGGCAGTTTTAGGTTCAAACTACGGTTAGTTAGGGTTTACTCCAACATCTGTGTTAAAGAGAAATGCAGACTTTGATTAAAGACAAGCTCTGTGGAAGCAGAAATTCAAAGTATCAAACTGATTCCTTCTGTTGCCAAACTCTTCATCATCTATGTGTGTGTGTGTGTGTGTGTGTGTGCGCAAAGGTTTAGGTAGATGAATAGGAGTGCTTTTAACCTAAAGTGTTTAGACATCCATTCTGATGAAAATAGGATTAATGTAACTTTTACAAAACATAAAGAATTATTATACATTATTTTTCATATTTTAAGGAAAAATCCCAGTAAAAAAAGAAAAGAGGGTTCCACCTGTTTCAGTTCTGAGGATCAGATATAATTCAAAAAATTACCTGGTGCTAAACTTTTTTAAATACAAGTTTAGATGAATGACACGTATCGTATATCACTTGCTTGGTTCAAGTTTTCAATGGTTCATCATTTCGCAGCATGCCAGCAGTGTTCAAAAGTCAGATACCGGTCATATCTCATTGCATTAGCTCATCTGTAAACAGGGAAATAGGTTTTATTGTATATTTAAAAGTTGTAGTCTTTGAAAGCCGTCCTTGATCGGCACTGAACAGTCGGACTGCTAAAGCTCCATCTTTGAGTTGAGTGTTCAAAGCTCATTTTTTCAAAGCACCAGCTTGTTGACTGTATGTTCAGAACTCTGTTTTGGGACAGCAAAGACTTTGTCTTGCACAGATCCAGATGCAGGTCACATTAGTGCAGTCTTTCTCTCTGCCTGCAGATGCAGACTTTTTTTTCCATCAAATAGTCTCTTCTAGGGGTTAATTTGTGGGGTCGACCAGTCCTTCAAAAATTGCAGACTATTTTCTGTACACTGGAATGATATATCCTTCAAAATCCCACTCCAGACTCATCAGCATCCACTGACTGTCTCTTTGTGATGGCCTTAGAGGGCAGCTTTTTAAATCTTGGCATCTCAACAGGATACATTTTGGGCAGCGACAAGAAACAATGTAATTTCGTTGAGAGGGCCTGTTGGCAATTTTACAGTTGCTAGAATTAATCTGAATTAATACATACACTGTGATACATCCGTCCTTCCTTCTTAAACCATTTTTCCCTGAAGGTCTTTGGTGTGGTCTCATTTATTTTCCAACTAGCAGCTACTAAAATAGCTAACCTCATCGCAAATCACACAGAGAACTGTGACAGTGGAGGCTTTCATGCTTTATTCTGTATCAAAACCATTTTTATGGTGTTGAATCGCACCAACTGCAGTTAAAATCAGAAAACAACGTGAACGTGTAACGTATATTTAAAGATTTTATCAGACTGCGCACTATGTGACTGTAATCGGTGTTTGATAAAAGTTTTCTGGTGCTGCTGACTAACAGTTTTCTTGGTTTTCACCTTTTCTGTTGAGGCTGTCTTAGATCACACCATAACATCCATCCAGACGTCAGCCTTTGTTTCCTGCCAAACAGATTAAACAAAAGTCCAAAGTTTCCTCTCAGGGTGAAGCCGCAGCTTAAATTCAGGGAGTGTGAGCTGAAGCCTTTCCACATATACATACAGCCTGCCAGTTATGCCACTAGCAGACAATTTGGCAGCATTACAGAGGCTCACAGAGGAATACTGTGTGTTGTGGCTGCTAATGAGGTGTTAGTCCAGACTCTACCTTGTTGAAAATCTTGTTGGTGAGTGCCTCTTTTGTCATGGCCTCCTTCTAGTCCTGAAATGCATTTCATAAGAGTTTTCACTGCAAGGATGTCGTCCTTTGAGGGGGGATTTCCAGACGCTTAGCTCAGCGCTGACAAGCAGCATGTTTGATCAGACTTATGGCCACATTCAGCTGCAGTACTCACATGTAGCCTCTTCAATCAGGAATTGAACTCTCACCTTTATGTGCACTTTCATCCAAGCAGCCAAGCTTGCTGTCAGTGGTGGGTGTTTTTTGGGTGTTTTCATGACACTAGCTGCTGTTTTTAGTAATACTGAGAAGACACTGTAATGCTCAGCTCACACAACACAGTATGGACTTCATTAATGTCTTGTGTCTTGAAACATAGCATCACAAGAGCCTCTCAGACACCTCACAGCGAGCGGTTAGTAGGCTGTGTGATTAATTATCTAACTGTATTCCCATTTCTGTCCTCTTCGGACTTATTTGCTTTTGGTCCAAAAATACAAACTAATGAGAAAACAAGTACGGTCTCTGATAAATTGCCTGTTAGTGGAAGGTCAGACGAGCCATCTGGAAGACCTGACAGAGCCTGTTCCAGCGGTGGTGGTGGTGGTGTGTGTAGTATATGACTGCTAATGATAATAATGCTGCCTAACAGCCTCATGGGCACCTTGGGAAATTTTAAAGTGGAGAAATGCAGAAAAAGTACAAGATATACAAGTGCAAGTAACTTAAGCTGAAGTAAAGGACAGTCAGTGTATTTATTTATTCATTTTAATGCCAACTTAGATCTCCATACATATAATTAGATTTCCATTTCCATAAAATGCCACAATTGCTTTTAGTTTTTAGGACAAGCTTCACAAACAGAAGCAAATAGTGCATCTGTTCAGGACTATTTGTAGTTGTAAACTGAAGCAACCTTCAGTGCTGTTGGTTCTTCAAAATAAATTTTATTTGTATACTTTGTTTGTACATGAGGCCAATTCACAGTGCTTTGCATAATACATGAACAACAAAAAGCCTGAGAGCTATAAGAAAAATACATTTAAAACCTTTGTTCTTTAAAGGGCCAAATAAAATAAATCGGATTAATGAAATCAGAACTTAGAACTTAGGACACTAAAAACTGCAGTAAACAAAGTTGAACATCAAACCAGTATGAAGTGACCATTGATGTGAACCTGTGCTACATACATAAGACCTAAAATGAATGTATATGAACAGGGAACCCATCATGGCTCATAGCAACTGCTAATCACGCTCCACTAACTTGAGCCAGCTGACATTCCCCACCAACTTTCAGGCACACACCCCTCATCAGGCGTTGAAGCAACGCATTAAAGCATTAAAGCTTACAGCATTAAAATCCTGTAAGCGTCTCCAGTTCTAAGGTCAAATGGCGGAGAGTCCCAGATTTAAACCCAGTGGGAGTATCCCCCCAAAGAGGGACAAAAGGACCCCCTGATGATCCTCTAATCACCTGAGCCAAGGTGTGAAAATGGGTGTGGGTCCCAATCAGCCAGGGACCCACACCCATTTTCACACCACGCCATTTGACCTTAGAACTGAAGAAGCTTCTCAGATGAGAGGTGAAACGTCTTCAAGCAACTTAAAGAAGTCTAGACACTTTTCTTTGCAAGCTCCTTTGACTACGATGACCTGGATGACTGAGAACCTTCACAGACATATCTACAAGAAATAAATCTAAACTGTGGCCACAGTGCATTGTTTCTACATACAAGGAAGTCATTGATATTCAGGTAGAAGAAGCCTCCCCCAGTTCTCCAGCCAACACTCGAGTGATTATTAATTCAGAGTCTGAGGAACAATAATCATAATTGCATCTGATTGTTTGTCTGAGTTGCTTATTTGTATGACTTTGACCAAATGTCATTATCTGCTGCTGCACAAATTCACCAACGGCATCTTCAGCAGGAGCAAAATCTCCAGAAACAATAATCTTCTTTCCTCAGGAGATAAGGTCATAATATCTGTCAAGACCCAACAATTTAATCGTACTGGTTTATCAGCACGGCCATGCCTCAGTGTCCTCTACCGCCATTATCATAAATGAGGCTGTAATGGGAGGTATTAGACAGGAAAATCCTCGACAAAACATCTCCATTAGTACATCTCGCTGTTTGGTTGGCGAAGTGTTCACTGCGATATTTACACTGGAGGTTAAACATATTTCAGGGCAGCTAAAACCTTGCAGGATTTAGTGCAAATGCCTCAAAATAAGTAGATTATTTCCTGAGTGACAACCATAAAGAAAGTCATAAAAAAGGGAAACCATAGCAAAGTCACAGGCAGCAATTTCTCCATCACTTCCAATCTCCAGTCACCACTTTTCGATGTCTATTTTTATGTAGAGTCATTCCTAACATTTCTTATTACATTTACCTTTAACGTTTTTGTGCACCATTTCATTTTTGTGGCAACATTTCAAAATTTTTTATGACTAGCTGGAATGAGCCACTACTCTACTCAGTCCTGGCAAACTGCAGTTTAACATGTGCATCTTACACTGAATCATGGTTTTGGCTGTCAGTCATATCAATAGATCTGAATTTTTGTTTGGAGACATTATACTCCAAATAAGCAGCTCTCTGGAAGCTACAGTGAAGCCTTGGATGGAAGCTAACACAGGGCAGGTTTATTAAACTTGACCGAGATTTTATGGGAAAGTGCCCTGTGAAGATCCACAAGCCAAGTCAAACTTGGAGTTTACAAATTAGCAACTGTTTATAGTTTTGCTCTAACAGGTACTTATATATACAGAAGAGGTCAAAATATCTGAAGATTTTGTCTGTAGAATGGGTCGGACACTAAAAGGATTGAACCCTGCTCTAATAGACCCATCCTGTTAATGGTAAATCCCAAAAGTTACATGACCCCCTGTTAGCATGACTTGAAATAAAGTGGGAAGGAAAAACAACTTTTTAACAGAAAGAAACCTCCAACAGAACTAAGTTCAGCGAGAGGCAGCCAAAGGCTTTGGTTGAAAGATGAATCTTTAGCATAGCGATGCACGAACAAAACCAAAGTCTTGATGCTGGTGGGGTTGTAAAGTAGAGGATTGGATGAGACTTCCTGAACACTGAGGAGGATGAAGTGTTTATGGGGAGACGACTGCATGTTAATATGACCGGTTGTCAGGGATATTTCAAGAAAAGAGACCAGTAATTGTCTCAAAGGATATGAGAAGAAAGTTCACTGGATAATGTTTGATACTCTGAATGTCACATTTAATGCTTTAAGAATTCAGGTACTTTCCAACCACACACTTGCTCACTGACGTCAATGTCCTAAACACCAGTCAAATCCAGCGGTTTCTCTTGTTATTTTAAATACCTTTTTCATTGTTCTTTTTTAAACCACAAGCAAATTCTTCTGGACAATTTAATTGTTTTTAACCAATCACATAGTCTTCATGAAGCTCGATGTTAAGATAAAGACAAAATAGAAACTCAAGTGTCACTTAGGAATCAAAAACCACATGGCTTACAAACCAACACTAATTCTTGCAAGAGCATCTACGTTGATTTTCTCTTGAAGGTTGCAGAAATAAGAGTGTCACAGCTGGACTCATACACGCTTCTTCTACATTCTGCACCAACCCCAAAGGAAAAGCCATCTCAGAGAAAGGCCTGTGGAAGCTGCTCTCTCTTGTTAACCCAGCGGGAGAGTAATAGAAAAAGCTTCTACACAGTGCAATGCTTTGCCCCAAAATAAACTATTCTGTGGTTGTGTGTGTACATTTGTAGCTATAATAAGACTTGTATTCCACACTGTTGTTTGGATCTTATTGTTGTCTGGTACTTCCCAGGCTTCGTGTATGGAACGTGACATATTTTGCACTATGACCTATTAAAGGTTGTGGTTTGAGGGGGCCTGGCGGGGTTTTCCTTGCATTGAAACCAAAGTAATGTTAAAATGTGACAGCACAGCGGCTCCCTCAAAGGGCAGCCTAGGCCGAGCAGGACATGATGTGTGTTTCTCCGTGTTTACATGCTGGCTAAACATGGCAAAAGCAAACAACAAATTTAATATTCTTAACATTATGTGAGTTAGTATATGTTGTGACTGCAGCTACAAGTAGCTACAAATATGCTCTGCAGTTAATCGTGTTTGCAGACTCTATTTTAAGATAACAAAGCCTGATTAGGCATTTTAATGAGAGCAATGCCTTTTGTATTGCAGTGGACTCTGTGACAAATCCTATTAACACGAGGGAGTGTGCTGTATACCTACAACAGTATTCATGATTTAAGAATTAAGTAATGTAAATAATACTTTGAGGTCAGCGTGAGTTCTCGTGAATTGCTTTGCAGCAATTGCTGCAAAAAAGAAATTATCCTCAAGGAGAAGGAAAAGCCATTTTTTTTTCAGTTTTTCATTCTAAATAAAGGTCTCAGGGTAATTTAAATGAGTATAGCATCAGCAGTGGTAGGTAACAGACCCAAGCCCAGATCAGCTGATGGTAAATCTCACATGGGTTTCTATTTGAATTGCTACCCACCTCCAGCTCCCCCCTTACATGCTGTTCACGGGAGTCATTGTGATGCTGTATTCTACAAGGGGTTCTTCCTGACCCAGAGAGAGAGCCATATCAAGTGTCCCATCCATTGCTTTTCGGGTCCGCAACCTAAACCCATATAAGCGGAATGGACAGGAAGAAAAACAATCTAAATGGCTCTTTTTAGTTTGAGGTACCAGTTGCTAAAACTGGGTCCGAGCCAACCCGCTAAATGCCTGCAAGTGCTAATATCAATCAATCAGATCCACTATTTCAGCCATGACAGAATGATGCAAAGTATTCTAACACAAGAACATTCAGAAATTAGCATCATGACATATTCTTGAAAGAAAATTACTTAATGTTGTATTTTTTAACCTGTCTTGAATAGCAGTGAATGCTAATTTATGTGGGTTCTAAAGCGAATGATTTTTTCACTTTATTTTTAACTGTAGCCATACTTGGTTCAAAGACATGTGGCACTGTTTTTAATGCACTCACCTGGACCTTCCATTCCGTCCATCCATTCTCTTATGGGGCTATGGGGCTGGAGCTTATCCCAGCTGTCATAGGGCGAGAGGTGGTGTACGCCCTGGACAGGTCACCACTCTATTGCAGGGGTAACACATAGAGACAGACAACCATTCACAGCAATGGGCAATTTAGAATCATCAGCTAACCAAACCCCACCTGGACATTTGTCCAATAAATTTTGAGCAACATTCTTTTGTCTTTTCTTACTCACCTGCAATTTCAATCAAGAGGTCCTAATCTCCTCTCTTCCATCTTTTTCTCTATTAACCAGAGGTCAGGGAGTTTTCCTTTTCTTAACTAGATGTAAGTAAACTTGCCTATGTGATTTAGGGTTTTTATCCATCTTTTCAAAGATCTTTTTGAAATTTCTTCTTGGCAATAAAAGCACAAATAAACATTCTGATTGGCACACATTGAAAATTGTTAAAAAATTTTCTCCAGATGTCATTTTTCTTGTCATTTTTCTTCAAAAAATACGGTTGGGGATTAGAGTTAGGGTTAAGATTCTGTCTCACATCACTGGGATAATTTCAGTGTTCATATATTGTTTAAGCGTATAGTTGAGTGATAAATTGAAGGAAAACTTGTTGACCCCTCCAGGGACGGGGATGTGGAGGCCTTGTTTTGCATTGTTGGGACCTTTAACAGGTATGATTTGAGTCCAGTATGTCAGGACCAACATTACATTACAAACCCAGTATAATAGCAGATAATCATCTGTGATATGTTGTTTTCTGCAAGCAAGTACAGTAAAATCCAATGCAACACCAATACTGTTCCATATTTTGAAAGCTTCATAGGTGGACGGACTAGTACTGCGTATTAAAGCAAATCCAAAGGAAAAAAGCACTGAGATGGATGTAAAATTGCCGGTGATTGTGGATTCGAGTTGTTCATCTAAAAGGCTGAAAGCCATAGTAATACGTTATTACCAAGACATCCTTCAGCTGCACTGCAGAAGACAAATGTTTAACGCTATTCAGCGTGTTTGGTCACTCCGAGACCTCGACAAACTGCAATTTAAGAAAGGACAAAAAACCTGCAATCCAACCACAAATAAATCACCGGACAGAAAATGTGAATAGTTTGGCAAAAATGCATCAAACACAGCCCAAACAGTCGAACAGTATTATTGGAAGTTGGAAGTCTTATTCACACCTGTTTTTTATCTTTAACTCTCCTCACAAAAAGCAGCCGACTGCATACATGTGTATTTAATTATGCACGGCAGCAAGCCAGAAAGTTTACGAGTGCAGGTGTTTTATATCTAATAAATGCTCCACATAAACACATTTATTTCCTTTAGCAGAAATATATGTGTATTTACTCCATTCTGCTTGCTCTACCATATCTCAAATTTCTCACACAATAACAGCTCAATTGCTTCTTTTCGGTGAGATGTGACAGAGGAGGCTCATTTGGCATGATGTGCTGTTACAAGGCTCATCTTTATCATGTGAAGGTGGTTGGGATTACTGTGCAGATGCCTCATAACGGAGCTCACGCCTGCTCCAGCATCCATCTATGCCAGGCCCAACAGGGGCTCACACACTCATTCACAATAAACATCCATTTACGCATTAAATATGAGGATTATTTCTCTAAATGTGCATTTATTTTTTTTCACCTTTGTGTCTGTAATTGTCTTGAAGATAAAGAAGCGCGGCGAATGATTGTTCTGTTTACCTGAGGCAGTTTGGTCCCACTAAAGTGAGTTCTGAAAGACGGATTGCTCTCTTAATCTAAATCTAATGTACATGTGCTCTCCCATTTCAGCTGAAACCATTATTGGAGTCAGTGCAGGTCACAGCCATATATTTGCAGATTATGTTCAGTCTTATATTATTAACTGAATTAAACCTGCAGCGCATCCATGTTTCATGAGATGAGTTTAAAAGGACATGAGGCTTCCCATTTTTGATCATTCTCCTTATATAACGATGCACAGGTAGCCAGCAGCATCCACTATTTCCCTTTTATAATATGCATAGGTAAAACTGACCTGTCCTCCCACTCATTGTAGTAACTATAATCTTATAATAAGGGAATGGATAGGTGGTTGGAAATCTTATGATTTTTGTATAGTACTGTAGCTTCCATATTTGGGTTTCTCACACACAGAATGAGCTCCCCTCTCAGCTGTTGAACAGTGGATATGATATTAACATGAACAAATGCAAAAATCCTAAAAAACAAAAGGAAAATGGATCTGCAATAGTTAGGCTTTAACACTTTTGGAGCTTCACCTTGTATCACGATGTAAACACGTTGGACATTTCAACATGGGAGCCTGTGGGGAATGACTAATGCTGGAGCCTTGAGAAGATATTAGAGGAACTGTAGGTTTTGACATTTTATTTTTCAGCCTTGTAAGTTGCTACTTGGTTTCAAGCAACATTTCTTTTAAGCACGACCGAGCTGTAAACTCAAACAGATATTTATTCTTTTAACTGTGACATCAAAGGTTTTTTAGATCCTATCTTTCCCTCTGTTTGGTTACCTAAACCTGACCAGAAATTGAAAAAAATTAAATAAATAAAAGTCTTTTAGAGCTCTAGGAGGACGTCTGCTCAAAATCAACCCTGAAAATATTTTAGTGTCACAAAAATGAGGCATAAACACTTTCTGGTTTCTCTGAAATGTTTAGTGAACGTCTTCTGAAGATGTCCTTATTCAAAATACTTTAAAGAAGATGACAGTTCAGAACTTTCTCTGCTGTTTGTTTGCTCTCTGTGTGGTTTGCTAGTGCCTTTTTTGCATCCTTCCTGTTGTTGACTTCCCTTTTAATTGCCCCCTGAGCAACTGCCCTGCAAACGCATTTTCAAAGAAGTAACGTGGACGAGGTTTAGTGATTGAAAGATGCTGAGCTTCCCTCGAGCAGAAACATTCGGTAAATCACTGTATCTGCTGTAATTAAGGAATGGAAATGAAGAGGCCTGTATTATTTGTGGTTTTGGCGATACACTTTATGATATGCGGGCAGGATTTGTGTGTGGCCTTAATTTGTAGGTTTTTCAGAAATTCCTCACAGACTGGATTTGATTTCTGGTGCTTGATATGAAATACGAGTTGAATTAAAGCTTTTCATATCTCTCTGCCAATCGCACAGATAGCTTTTAGTGGCCTGAAATAAATGGATGCAATATATAGCACCGCAAAAATTTAGAGAATACACATCCCGCCTTCGGTCCCCAGAGGACAGCAGATGGATTCAAAAAGGATATATTTGTTTTTGTCTCCGAGCAATCAGTGCTTCCTCCACTCCAACAAGACAAACCTCCGGATGAAACGGGGAAAAGCTCAAAGCACATATCTCATTACAGGCTTTTGTTTATGGCTTTGGCTGTCCTGTGAACGGATCCTCTCAGTGTGTATTGCCTTTGAATCATCCTCTTTGCGTCTGACAAATTCCATGAATTATTTGGATTTCATGGGAGTTACTTAAATAGCTACTTAAATGGGAAATCCAAATCCATGGAACTGCAGTCCACCTGAGGTGACAGCTCATAGAAATGAACACATTTTGTTAATGCTTACTGAAAAACGTTTGAGGCCTAGGGTGCAAGGGAAACACATGAGGTCCGTATTATATTGCTTTTGTGCATTTATTGTAAGACTAAATATTTCCATCTACAAAAACTGCTGTAATGAGCTGATTTATTTGACTGTTAATAGTGTTTTGACTGTCAATAAACTTTGCAAACAGTATCTGTTCCTAATATGTTCATAAAGCTTTTCAACTGTTAGAGGCAATATAAGCAAACTGTGATTTGGTTTCATGGGCTGATGGACGAAACAGTAGATTAGTGTGTTCTAGTTGGTATGGTATTCTTTCATATTTAGAACCCTTTACTTTTTAAAATTATATTTCTGTGAATTAATTTACCACCTTTAGCACGGTGAGTATCTGGCAGTAGTGTGGTGGTTTGCACTGTGGCCTCACAGGAGACTTTAGGTTCCAACTAAACTCCAGATAGGCATGCTAGGTTAACTGGATATTCTAAAGTGGCTGTAGGTGAATGTGCGCATCGTCTGCAACAGGCTGATGACCTCTCACCCCAAGAAAGCTGGGAGAGGCTTCAGCTCCACGGAGACTCCATCCACCACAGATGGATGGATATTTATTAACTTTTACATAACCAAGAGGTGAAACTCAAGATTAAGACTGTTTTTTCAAAGAGTGTCTTAAGCAATGGCAGGCAGCATTAACCTGAAATATTTTTTGATGGCAGGAGAAACCAGAGCTCCAAGATAACATGCAATCTCCACACGGAAGGGTCCTGCACAGGCTCAAAGCCAGAAGCTGCTTCCAGTGCAGGCGTGTTGTGTTTCGACGATGAACACCAATCATGAAAGTCCATATATAAATTAATAAATCATTAGAAGAAGCGATGCATTATATCAGATGTAGTTACTGGATAATGTCCACTGGGCAGGTTGGCTAATAAACACACCAACGCATTCATAGTTGTCTACAAATTAGATTATTTAATAGACTGGGACAGGTTGCATTTTATTCACATGCTAAACAAGCTAAGTTTCAGAACCGAGAAGATGTTACCTTTTAAAACACATTTTCTTACGTGCAGTTTGAGTTGTTCTGTCAAAAGAAGTAGATTGAGGTAAAGCAAACAGGTGAAAGTTTTATATAAAGAGGTGGATGTGTACCTCCGAAACCAACCTATGGAGTCAGTCCATAGAACAGGAGCCTGGTGGAACCAGGATATCAGCTGATGTTAGGTACTGTAATTCTCTCTGTGAAAAAGTACTACTCAGAGTTGCAGCATGACTATGTTGGTTTGTCACTGTGTTTTCACTGTTGGACTTTACTACCGTAACTTTGTTTCAGGCTTAAGCAAAATTATTATTTTTGAACAGTGAATGATGCAAAGTGTTTTAGCTCCTCCCACTTTAAACTTTCTGTTTGCGAGGTGTAGCCAGTCACAAGTAAGTCATCTTAAAATGTGTGAAATGTTGCTGAAAGGACCACATATGGGATATTCACCCTCTACAATGTTATCCAGATACAACAGAAGAAAAAAAGCTGTGATATATTGTAATTATGTTTTACATTTTTTAATATGAGCAACCACCACCACCAGAACCACAGATATATTAGGAAATAAGGAAGATGAATACTTCATCAGAAAATATTTATTAGTGTAGTTTGGCCACTAGTCAGTTTATCATCAAAAAAGCTGATAATGACCATATATCCATATGAACTGCAGAATAACATAAGTGGCCTTGAAGCAGATTGTTTGTGAATGTGAGCATGTGTATCTGTGCCAAACACACCGCAGCAACATTTGTTGTGCTGACATCGCTGCACACATCTCTCCAGAGCTTTCCATCCTCTGTAATTGTATATTCACTTTTTTGGAGGGAATCACTGAATTGTTTAAAGAGACAAAAGAATCCATATAATCAATCTTTAACAATGTGGGAACAGCTCTGGTTTTGTCTGTGAGACAGCGAATGTAAACTCGTTCCTTGAAGAAAAGGGGGCGTCTTGATGTTGGATATGGATGGAGGCACGCCGCCAAACTCGGCAGCTCAAACAATCACATCGTCCGTGACAGGAATCAGAAAGCTTCTGTCTTCATGGGAATGATCACAGCCGACCTTTCCTTGATGACTTGCACTGTTCAAAAGTGTATCATTTTACCATTCCTGACCAAAACCGCAGACCAAACCTGATGGAATGAAAAGGAAAACAAATGTCAATTTAAGAGATTACTATTTTTATTGTTCTTCATATCATAATGCACATGTGTTTCTCATTAGAAGAGGGACCCAGATTCAGTGGGGGGTAAAAAAAACTTCATTCAAGCAAAAAAAAAAAAAGAAGAAGAAATACGGGTTAATGAGATTCCCCTGTTTTCCAGGCTGAAAATGACATTTAAATCAGGTAGCAAAAAGGTAATCGCTCCCCTCTCCCCCCGAGAATCACATCTACTCCCATGTATGCATATGAGAGTGCATGAAACAGCACACATCCACACAGCAGCCTACCCCCTTCACATACAGCCCAGCAGAACACGCTCGCCGGGAGGCCCGACATAATTGTATTAATTGTTAACATAATGATGCATTTATGTTTAATGCTTACCTTCTGGTAATTACCGAGGAGGTACCTTTAGGCCTGGAACCTGTGCCTCCTCCTCTCCCTCTCTCTCCTCTCCACTTTTTCATTCTCTTTGTTATAACGGCGCCTGATCTCCTCACAGATTCAAAGACTTTCATCATTTCATCAGTGGTAGCTGGTTTCTCTCAGGTGCACCACGGAAATGTGTCATTAAGTTATCACAGATTAATTTGGCTGGTAGAGTTCGATGGCATCCTGTGAAGTTCCTTGTGATGAGGAAGAGCAAATGTGTGCCTTTTATTAGAGTTTGAGGAGACAAAGAGAAGAAGGTGCAGGGATCTTCTTTAAAATGTGGATCTGGATGTTTTTAATAAAAGCTCATTAAGGGGACATGTTAATGCTTATGAAATGAAAGAGAGTGAAAGCCGAAAGCACATCTTGTTACTCTAAGTTGTTTCAAAGAGTCAGCACAGTGAATTTGGAGATGGAGTCAGGGTGTGTTCAATCTCACTCCTAAATCATGTGGGTGCTACATAGATCTTTGCAGACAGCGGACTACATTTTGTAGCTGTGTGCTGTCACGGGGGGGGCAGAGTCACGAGTGTGTTGATTGAAGCGTTCGGTGTGCCTGGTCTTAGATAGGATTCACACTCATTGCAGGCTTCTTGTGATGTCAAACCAAATTATAGAATTAATTATATCTGCTGCTTCACTTTGCTCAAAGAGTTTAACTTTTAAGTGCAAGCACAGATGCCAACCAATCAAATCATGCTCTCCACTAATTGAATTAAATCACATCAAGAAAAAAATGTCTCGAGAGCGAGAATGTGGGAGAAGCTGATGAATAGTCAGTTTTTTAAAGTTAGCAAGTGGCAGGAAGCTCGGCTAAAGCTAACTACTCATCAAAAGTTGGCTAGCTTGCTTAGTGGTGATTAGTTATTACTGCTTCGATGATCCCACTAGTACAAAGATATTCCCACAAAGCATGTCCCCTACCGAGCATTGAAGAAACAGTCACATATGAATGTGACTCCTAAAGCACCTGGCATGGCTGTTTATTGGTAGGTGTTAACCAGGGCTTTGCAAACTGCAAATGTGGAACAAACGACAGGATAAACTTAAATTTGGCTTTGTGCTTGTGCTGTTGGTCCTTAGCTTAATCAGTCATACCTTTGTCAGCAATTTTCAATCGAAAGCGTAATGTTGTGACTGATCATTTAACCCCAAACAGGATATTTTCCTAAAACAAAAGTAGTAATGTTCCCGGTGAACCCTGGTCAGTTAAACTTGATATTTATTTTAATGTAGGAAGACACCAACCTTCATCTTTTCAGCACAACATTCAATTCAGATTTATTTATAAAGCGCAAAATCACAACAACAGTCATCTCAAGACACTTTTGTTGTAAGGCAAAGACCCTACAGAGAAACAGAGAAACAATCAGACCTGGCTAATGAAAAAGCACTTGGCTAAAGTGGGAAGGAAAAGCTCCCTTTTAACAGGAAGAAACCTCTTGCAAAACCTGGCTCAGGGAGTTGTGGCTATCTGCTGTGACTGTTGGGGTGTCATTCGTTCATTTCCATTTAATACATACTGTGTGGAGCATACCAGCTAAAATATTTTTGGTGAATTCATTTTATTGTCTACCTACTTATTACCAAATAGGTCAGCACAACTGGCTCTATTACTGTCATGTCTTTACTTTACAATATAAAACACCTTGAGACGACTGTTGTTGTGATTTGATGCTTTAGAAATAATATTGAACTGAACTGAATAACTTTGATTAATTAGTCTAATATCATCATCAAAGCATTCCCATGCTGAGTTATGACTTTTTGTTCCCCCGACGTCCCACCACATATTGACTCCATTGTTGTTTTGCCTTGAAGCCATCATGGAGGCAACAGTAAAGGCTAGCCATGACATGCTATACAAGATTACCGTTATTGATGACTCATCGATCAAACAGCTAGGCCGCAGTAATCAAGCACAACGTCTCCAGGGTCTCCAGGATCAAGGCCTAAATCATGACTCCCCTGGCAGAGAGGCTGCTCCAAGAGATAAGTGTGTGTGTGTGTGTGTGTGTGCGCGTGTGTGTGTGTGAGAGAGAGACTGTCTTGGAATGAGTTTGTAATTACATGAGAACATTTGCTGCTCAGTATTTGTGTGTGATTATTGTGTCTGTGTTGTCAGTATAATGATGTTGCAAAATTCATCACAGCTTTTAGCTCGTAACACACTGCACGTTTCATCGGTTCACATCCGTTTGCCTAAGCAGGGAAAATCGATTCTTTCAAGGGCAGACGCAGAAACATTCATGTCAGCGTCGGTCTGCTGCTTCTGCATATCAGACCGGACAGCGGCATATTGCATGTTATAGATTTTCAAATGTTATTGATCTGTGATGGAGACTTCCTTACGGGCGAATGTAATGTTGATAAATTGCTGACAGCCAACTGTGGAACCATGCTTGAACATGGAGGAGGAGGGTCAGGTTCAGGACCTACCCTCATATTGAATGCATAAATTGTGTTTGGGTGAATAGATGTGTGTTTACCTGTGTGTGTGTGTTAGTGTGTGTTGAGAGTAGAGGTAATCTTTCTAAACAATGGCAAGGTAATTACATTTCTCATTGTGCCATCTAAAGCCTGAGAGTTACACACAGACACATACACACACCCACACAAACACACACAAAAGCACACACGTAGTGTTTGTCTGTTATGTTTAGCTCCAGCTTCTCTTTATTGATGTCTATTAACAACAGTAATTTCTGTCCTCAGTCTTTAGAACTACAGAGCTATAGAATCCAAAGTGTTTTTATTTTTGATCTTTTACATGTTAGGCACATGATGATAGAGCAGATTATGAGTTTCAGATGGTTGAAAGAGACATGCATGATTATGAAGCTATACAACAGAAAAGAAACAAGTTGTCAAGACTGAAAATGGGTTGATATAACCGTGTGCTCTTTGTTGACCACATTCTTGAGTTAAAAAAGGGTTGTCTACAGGACGTACAGCAGGTCATCTACAGGTTTAGAATGGTGCTGTGGTGGTTAGCATTGTTTTTTTAAAGCAAGAAGTCCTGGGTTTGAATCTGCCATCTGAATCGGTTCTTTGTATGTCGAGTTCTCCACGTGTGTGTCCTTTTTATTTTCATTGTGTATCCTGCCTCTCCTCCTGAGGCAGCTAGAATATGCTCCATTCCCCACACTGCTCTGAACTGGATAAACTGAAGAAAATGGATGGATGAGTTGTCTGCAGTAATTATATTTGGTGGTATGGCACTGTCTTGAGACCTTCTCATTTTTCCAAACACATTCATGAAAAGCTCAAAGAATCATCCATAACATACTAGCGTAAATATGGTGAGTAGAAACCATGAAATGTCAGGAAAAGTTTCTAGCAGTTGTAGCTGAATTTCACTAATTCTGCATGCACCGGGAAAGAAGGAATGGATGTCTTTGACTGACATATGGGGATTAATAAATACATAGAAGATTCCCTATGCAACCGAAACCTGGAATATCCAGCAATGGAATCAAGTTACATGTAGACATGAGTTGAGGTGGGAAGAGCAGGAGCAAGAGTCCCAAAAGAAAACAGAGCCGTGACAGTAGATAGGACATCAAGTTAGATCGTTATAGTAAGAATTACTGACATATATACTGTCATACAATTTGACTTTATTTCACTATTTGTTCCACAAACCACTCTCAAATGAGAATTTTTCTTGAACTTGCTATGAATTTGCTGAAATCAGAGCCATAGCTCCTTCCTCTTTGTTCCTGTATGACCTTCAAGGCTCCAGAAAAAGTGGACTAATTTACAAGATTCTTGGTTCTGAAGGTAGGTTGTATGATTTACATTTTGATCACTCTTTCAGTTTAATCATCTGTCAAAATAATAAAAATCTGAAGTCATAGTTACTTCCACTGGGAAGCCTAACCTGAGAAAATGTGGCCCTTGTGGATCTAGAAGTGCATTATGTTTGAAGTGGCACCACTCCGGCACCAGAAAAAGAGTTATTAAAATAATTTCTTCAGTATCTGCTTGGTACACTTGGGTAATTGCCTTTTATTAACCACAGAAGTGCCTGAAACCAACAGAGCCTTCAGCTGCTTTCAGCTCACGAAAACCCCTCGCATCTCACGAGTATTCTGTTTGTGATGATGATAATTCACCTTGCATCTGGCCTTTACTTCAACTTACATTTCACACTTGTTTTCACCTAGTAATCCTCTGCTTTTCTTCCTGCACTTTATTTCCTCTCAGAGCTGCTTCCGCACTGATTTTCCTCCACTTTCAGTGCTTGTTTCAGTACTTCAACACTAAACCTAAACTTCAGCTTCGAGTAATTTTTGTCTTTCTTTAAAATATTCAATTTCTCAAACAATTACTAGTCCTGCAATTTATCTACCATCATCCGCTGCTGAAATCCCTTTTCCAACATGCAATTTGGTTCCCAGGGTTTCAGTTCTGCTCCCACGAATTCCTCCTCTGCACTTCAGCGGCCATCTATCACCGAACAAGTGTTTTTTTTAGTTTTAAATCTTTTCTTGACATTTGATAACAGTGTGAAAATCAAAGAATAAATGGCACAGTCATCCTTTAACTGTACACCACCATCAGCAGCACCATCACTCTTGTTAACGTCCCAGATTCTTCCTGCTTTGGATCCGACAGGCGCGACAGCTTACACCGCACCCGCTGCATTAACCTTCCCGCCTGCCAATCGATGCCGCGTCACTGTTAATCTTCATTGCGCATATGTGACCTTTGAGAAACTTCACTGCCCTTGCTCCCGTCTGATTAATAGTAGTCGTGGTAATTGGATGTTAATTGGACAGACTATTGACCAAAGTACAGAGAAAACAGTGAGGGAGCGAATTGATGATGCCGCTAATATTGATAAGCAGGAAGGAGCGAGACAATCACTAGGTGATCGTATCAATTCATCATTGTTATTATTGATTGTTTGCAGAGCAAACATCGTCTTCCTTCAGAAAAATCCTTTAACATGCGCCTTGAGAATTAAATCCATTTGTTTCTTTTTCGTCAGATGGGAAGCTGTGGTTGTCATTTAGGTTTATGTTTATTTAAAAGGAAGCTAGTCTTCAACAGCAGGATGTTGTTTTTTACTGTTTCTTTCATTTTTAATTTGCATCACTGGTTTGTTTTGTGCATTGTCTGTTTTCTTTTTTTTAAGCAGGATTACTCAAAAAGTTATGGTTAGATTTGCATGAAAATATTACCAGATATGGAATTTGTCACAACTTCAATGTTATTAATGTTTGCCAGCCTGATCTGGATCCAGGGATTCGGTTAGCGTGGTGTGAAGGTATTAGCTGCTGAAGAGATCTGGTGCCACTGCCATGAGTGATTTGAGTCAGAGTTGGAGCAAATTAAAAATGCTTTGTTTTTGCAGTTTCCATCGGAGTTTCTGCCACAGTTTCCTGAGTTAACATGCAGATTGTGAAATAAGCTTTCTCACCTTTGGTTTTTGGTTTACTTTTTCTGTCATGTTGGCTCCAAAGTGAAATGAAAAATTTTAAAGAAACAGACTCAAATGCTGGTCTTCACCACCCACCACACCACCTGCCTCCTAAAGCCATTTTTTCCTCCCTGTGTTCCCTCTGTCCATCAAATATGAGGCTGGGTATCCTCAGCATTAGGAAATCACTCTCAGGCCAGCTAAGGTTTCAGTGAGGACGCTGAACTTAGGATCAGGACAGGAATAATCCAAACCACCCAGCAACATGTCGTTAACTGAACTTATGTTGTGGCTGGATCGTCTCAGTTATTCTCTTAGCTGAAGATCATTCGGTTTTCTTGCCATATGATGGCGTTTGTTTCTGCCCACCAGGGACCCTCAATGTAAACTTCCACTGAAAACAGTTTAACTCTCACCCTCCATCTTTTCTGTGCTAATGTGTTTATTTTAGCCTAACCATATCTCATACATTACACATCATAAACAACTAGGTCACATTCAGTAACCGGAAGTTGTATTTGGATCAGTCTGAACAAGCAAATGGCCTTCTGCTGTCTCCATCAGTAATGTGTACCCTTCCACAGGAAAGTTTCCTTTTGAGAAGGACTGTGTTTACAAAAAAGTCGAGCCGCTCTGAAAGAAATCCAACCAAAGTGCAGGCAGAACTGAGAAATTAAGACCACATGCTGAGGTTAGAGACCAGGTCAGGGCCTAGACATGATATCCACAGACAGACACATGTATCAAAGTTGTTCTCTTAAGCCAGTAAAATCCTGTGTCTGAGCCCCGCCATAATCAGTCAGATAATTGATGAGATTTCTGATTTTCGTGTGTCCTCAGCCTTTTCGGCTTTTGCTTCCAGCAGTGCCACGCAGTATAAATGACCAGTTATTTTATTGTCATTACCTTTAACAACCTCTCTCTATTATCTTGACAGTTGGAAAGTCGGCAGCTCATTTGCTGCTCGCACATTTCAGTTTATTATCTGAAATTGTTAAAGATAATTGATTTCCAACTTTGTTCACCTCTAATAAAGCAGTGGTGCTCTAATGAAACGCTCACTGATACATTAATGGATAAAGAGAATAACAATGAGGCCTCGGCAGAAAATTTTGAGTAATCTTCTTTAATCCCTTACGTGGGTAGTAAATCCTGCCTTTCTCGGCTCCGCTGTTCACAAAGAGCTTTAATAATCTGAGACGTGAAAATGCCTCCATCATAGAGGCATGAAGTTCCTGCATCTCTGTTCAACAGCTCTAACCATCCCAGGGACCTTGTAATGTCCAGCCATGCCCTGAGACGGACAATTTTCATAGATGGCCTGCGTGTTTTCTAGATTAGCAGCAATACAGTTGAGCACATTTCTGTACTGTAAACACCGAGTCAGTGAATTCTCACTCGTGCATGAAGCAAGCTCACGGCAGGAGTCAGCGCACAGAGCCAAAGCCATGAGGTCACCGCTCACCTGCCTCACAAATCACTCTTTGTCTCCCACTGGCCTTTTTTTGGGGTATAATTGTGAAACAATATAGCTGCAGACGCAATAAAAAAAGCCCTACTGGTGTTTTTGATGGAGACCGGCCATCTTGTGATCGGAGAGGCAGGAAATTCAGGGTGACACGGCTCAAGTAGCACACCTGCGTGCCAGCAACCACCTGCCCCTCCACTGCAGGCTAGAAACATACACACACACACACACACACGCAGAGCAAGAATGTAAACTGATGCTCGGGAATTAAATGCCTGTTGGATGAAGTCTAACACTAATTGCAGTTAGTTGAAAAAAAATACTTGCAGTGACTTATATGAGAGTTAACATTTGGAGGTCACAGATGCACAGCACAAGAGGCGAGATGGTAAAATGAGATCAGCACAAGGTTTTGCAAAGCAAGCGGGCATCCAAATGAGAAGGGGCAGGCATAGAGAGTCCTGAATTCAGGTAAAGGGCCAAAAAAATACGATCAGAAAATAAGAAAACACTGAAGAGCAAACAGACATAGAAATAAGATGGTGTTTATTGAGCGGAAGTAAAGGTAGATTTAAATACTGACAGGGTTAAGAGGTGAGAAGAAGGGTGGAAAAGATCAACAGCACTTCCGTTTTAAGCCTTCAGGGTTAACTCTGTACTTTGTGCCGTGTTACAAACATGGCTTTTTTTATTACTGCGGTACATCGCCATGGTAACTTATGCTGGAGGCCTAACATGCTCACAAGGAGGAACTGTTTGTGAGATGAGAGATCATAAAGCAAGCACCTCCTGACCAATCAGCTCTCCAAAGAAGAAGCATAACTGTTCCTGGAAGATGTCTAAGACTAGTAAAACGTAAATTCGGACAACTTTATTATTCTATAAGCTTCAATATAGTGATGATCCTAAGATATAAGACTTGCACTATTTTAGCTTGCAAATATAAGTTGCAAGTATGGTTTAAGATATGATTTTGTGTCAGTTATTTAGTTCTTCTGAAAAGTCAAATTTCACACAGTTTTTCCTCCTGGCTTCAAATAGACTTCATTTCTAACTTACTGATCAAAACATTTTAAAGCACACACTGTTATGGCCCTGTCCATAATCTGTTTTGGTGGCTGTTGTTGTCTGTGCCTTTAAGTCTTTGCAGGTCGAGGAGTGGATGAGCTGATGGCTGCTGATTGGTCCCCTGGCCATGTGATCTTCTTCAAATCCCCCACCAGCAGTTGTCCTGGGGCAGCCACTGACAGCAGCAGCAGACCTGACCCTGGCCTCCAAAACCTGAGACATTTGTGCCTGTGACTTTGTGCGACTTTTCTGAGTTTTGTATATAGTGTGTACATTAGTTTTCATTGTAAATAGCACATTGTAAATAGCACTGCAACAGAAGGGGTGAGCTGCCTTATTGTTTTTCCTTGCACTGTTTTCTCCTGTTTATTTCAGTTAGGGAGTTAGGTGTAGCGCTTGTCTTTTGTTTGATGCTTGATTTCACATAGGGTTTTAGATAGCACTTCCTCCTGACTTTGTTTGTTATTTTGGCCTTTGTTCTCCCCGGAGCTTCAGTTTTGCAGTGTAGAAAAATAAATCACAATTCACTAAGAAATTGGTTTCCCTCTGTGTATGGTTTTGGGGACCAGGGCGGGGCAATCTTTCCAAACTTGTGTTGCGTTCCTGTAACCCTAGACTGGGGCGTAACACACACACACACACACACACACATTTATACATTGCTCTTTAATACTATACATATACTGCACAGCTCTTTGGTTTGATGTTTTCAGTCTGTATTCACCCTCCTTGTATTTTTCATTATAGAGTTCTCTTCCTCTGTACAATGACACTGTGCTGCCAGGCAGCCTGCCCATGTTTCTGATAGGTCACTCGCTGCAAAATCTCTTTAATGTGAACACATGCATACATACATACATGCTAGATTGGGATATCCTGTGTTGACTTATTGAGATGATAACCCCCTTCATGGGAATGTGAGTGTGATCGATGATGTTAGCATAGCCATCTTTCGGCTCTTCTCTTTAAGAATCACCACAGCAGATCTTACATTTCAGCCTGTCCCTAACTTTGTCACACCAACCCTCTGCATGTCCTTCATGTCCATTTTCTCTGTGGTCTTTAGTACATATTCCTTAAAATTATGTATAATTATTTGTTCTCTATAAAATCTTGGCTTGTTACACCCTATCGTACCTACCTTTATGTATTTGTAGGTTAATGTAATTAAATTGTAAAATCAAATAAATTATGTTGAAATTGCACGTATTACAGGGGAATCCCATCCTAAGTTGAGTGCGCATTATAAAGCATTACCGGTGGTCCTCTTTTCCTCCTGCCTGGCAGATCTTCAGCATCCTTTGTCCGGTTTATCCACTATCCCTCCTCTGCACATGTCCAAACCATCTCAGCCTTGCTTCTTTAGCGTTTCCTCCAAACTGCTCGCCCCAAGCTGTTCTTCTGATGTACTCATTTTTGATGTTGTCCATCCTGGTCACTCGTGGACACTCCGAGGCGCTTCAGCTCAGCTTTCTATCTTTTTGTCAGTGACACAGTCTCCAAAAAAAATACATCATAGCAAGTCTCACTACCATCTTGTAAACGTTTCTTTTCACTCTTGCTGCTATACTTCTGTCACATATCACTCTCAACACACTCTGACACTCGCTCTCACCTACTCCACCCTGCCTGGGCTATTTAAACTTATCTACATTTACCATCTCTTCTTCTTGCAGCTTCACTGTTACACTCATCTCCTGCTAACTCCTTTCATTAATCTGGGTAAAAGTGTAATTGAGATTAAAAACCAGATGATGAAAAGAAATCAGTTAAGTTATTTTATCATCTTATATTTCATTTTGTTTCCTTCCCACCCTCATTAGTACCTGACAGAGTTCATCTGTGCCTTGTTATCCTCCTCCTGGCATGTTTTCTCTCAGTCTTTGTCCTACTTTGTATCTTTAACCTTTGTTTCCCTGCTCACTCCCCAAATTTATTTTTCCTTGTTTTTTTTTAATCTTCATTATCTTGTTGTATTTCCTTTGTTCAGCTCCTTTTGTTACCTGTAAGTTGAAAATTAATGTTGAGTATATTTTTATCACTGAAAGTCCAACTCTTGTCAGCTGCTTCTGAACTTCCTCATAAAATGTGCCAGAAAACCAAACCTCGCACTTATTAAAATTTACTTTATTTAGAGCAGTTTAATCAAATGTACCTTTAAATAACTCCAAAGCTGCTTCAACAACATGTCTCATCTTGTGAAAACCGAAGCATAACACTGTTGTTAATTTGTTTCTTTAATTAGTATTATTTTTGTAAGAAAGCACCAGAATCGTTTCAGTTCATCTCTCAGTGAATTTCTCATTGACTTCTTAGACTGCACGGCTCAGCCTCAGTTCTGCTGCTTCTAAAGATGGAAATTTATAAAATAGGACACAAATGTCAGAATCTTAAAAGGCTCAGTCAGATCCTCAAACATAAGGAAATTGTGCAGTTTCTTGGAAATGGTATAGCACATCATCAAAAACTCCTTTCTGTGTGATCTGTTGCTCTGCCATGTAATAATAGCTGTAATATTTCTATACAGAACGATGACTTTATTAGCTCCACTTGTGTAAAACGTGTGCTCTTCCTCTCATCCTCTGAGTAAGGCCATGCATCTTAATCATTTTCCTTTATTACCGAGGTCATTGTGGGTGGTGCTGATGTATTGGATTGCATTTATATTTAACTATTCCTAATATTCTGCCTCTCTCATGTGAGTTTATAGGTCTGCTAATGAGATGTGACCTCATTTAACATAAAGAAAAATAGAGAAAATTAGACATCAGGACAGAGCAGCTGTTTCCAGTCATGACTGAGTTCACATGCCCGCCTTATAAAGTGGCCAATTAGTGTATACCCAAGTTAAAAAGACACTTGGATGGACACACCCATTTATTTTAGATGCTAATATTGGTGTATTTGTCACCACTGTTAGTTTTTTGAAGCCAGAGGTGGCCATATTTGGACTGCAGGGGGGCAAAGCCATGTCATCAGAGAATGCTAGCTAGTGCTGGTCATCAGTCAGCATCCACAGACAGACACGGATACCTGCTAATTAGTGCTCAGCATCAAACACATTCTAGAGTTTCACTCACCCACACTTGAGCTCAGGCTTCTTGGATGGTCTGTTGGTAAAATTAACTACACGGCAGCCATATTATTTGTCAGATAATTGCATTAAAAATGTTGGTTTCACTTTTCAGCCCTGGAGGCTGCTGTGCGGCGTAAACCTAAAATGATCCAGTATTAAATGAGGCAAATTTGTCTTTTTAACATTTTAATAGATTTAATAATGGAGAAACAGATGTATTTAATTCTCCTTTTCCACTTCTGCTTTTTCATTGTTTCCGTTAAACACTCTTGTTTAGCCTTAATCACTGAGGTCTTCATATTTACTTTCCATAACATAATACTTGAAGTATTCCATTAAAAATCACTGATGAATGAAACGAGCTTGATGCATGAATTGAGATTCATCTGGATATGTAATTAAGCGACAGGAAACAGTTAGCTCACAGAATGGAATTGGTTGTGTATATTTCACCGAAATCAACTCATAGCTGCTATCTTGTTGAAATTACTGCCTGTTGATATAACACCTGAAATACTAATGCACAGCTATTGCCAGCCTTCAGCGTGATTTGGTTGTGAATGAAGGCTGCATTTAAAAGGAGTTGATGCTTTATCTGGAAAATCACCAGCAAACGTTCCACATATATGTTGTAGGTGAAAGCCTGGATGGCAGGCAGGCCAAAAGTCAGTGATGAATTCAGACGCATGTTGTTGTTGTTTTGTGGTCAGTTTCCCTAAAAGAACTTGAGCAGCAGGTCCTGTGAGGTGATGGTTAAGTGCACAAAATGGCAAAGTCCTGGTTAAATTCAGCAGCCAAGACTCAGTTGAATTAATAGACTATAAACTGTAGAGGACACAGGGCAGGGAGACCATTGAGAACGGGTACAAGCAGGACTTGTGAGGGTTCATCCTCTGCTGTAAATAACAGACATGGTAAATGACATAAAGGGCTTTTCTCAAACAGACTTTATTCTTTTTTGTTTGTAGGCCATCGCTGGGCTGGAGCCGTGAGTTCTCAGAATTGGCTCTCTGAGCAAAAGAATGACAACACTATGGGACGCAAGTTTGATACCATCATGGGGAAGCTCGCGGTTCTCCAACGGGAGATTGAGAGACCAGCGTCGGAGTGTTAAAGAACAGCTTTGAAATTCTCATGAGTTGTTGCAAAAGACAAATTCCCATCATAATCCGGCTACCCCTTTGGCGCCAGCTGTGGGCTCAAGGCTGGAGCCGAACAAAAACTCCCTGATAACTACTGTGTTGAGTCTGTTCCTTCCCATTCCCCACAAGGCCACCTGGGTTGGCTGGAAGACTGTTTACTTAGCCTGGCAGGGCAAAGGACACTGTCTCAGCTGAACTATGGACACGCACACACATACATATACTGATACTGATAAGCACTCACTGACGCATCACCCTCTCTACCCCGGATCCAACACCACCTCAATGCTTACCTCCCCTCTGATGTGGACATCCGGTCAGCTGGAGGCGCAGCTGGAGGCGCAGTTGAAGATTGCAGCGGTCCCAGATCAGATGTACACACTGGAACACTTTCCCATGTTGCTTGTCTGTGTGCTTGTGCTATGATGTGTTGATATCTGTGCATTCCTGTATTATCCTTCTGTGTTACACATTTCGATGGTTTTTTTTCCTCGCTATCTAGCCTGACCTGTCTCCCCAATGTGATGTTTGTGTATTGTATGTACGGTCGGCAAGGTCTGTCATCTCGGTTGTGGGCAAAAGACCTGCAACTGACAAATAAAGGCTATCTCATCTCTCATCTCATCTGATCTTACTCCAAGATCTTGTCATCGAATCTTGACTTTGTAGGCAACAGGAAGGAAATCCCAAGAAAAGAGTGATGGCAAGACTTATTCTGGTGAAGCATTTACATTAGCTGCTATGAAAACTAAAAGGTTGAAAGAAGTGTGACAAACACAGGTATTTATACAGGTATTTAATCTGCTTGTGGTGATAGGTGCCATTTTACTTTGTGATACGATGTTTGAGTTGCGACGTGGAGACACTTATTACAGCTGTGACCCCTGAGTATGAAGAAGTCTGAGAAGCACGGTGCTTCTGGTAATTCTTGATTCACTTTTTTTTAAGTTGCTGTTAAAACCTCAGGTTGTCATCTTTGAACATTTTAAAAATGAGCGTGTATTGTAGTGGCAGCACCGTTGGGGTTACAGGCTCACATTGTTGTTCATCACGGTTCTTTCAGTAACTACAGCTGCAGTATTTTCTCTCTTCAGCTGCTCCGACAGTTTCTATCACACAAGATTTTACTCAAACCCAACAAGTCAGACTGAGTCACTCACACAGGTGCAGTTAAACTCAGGTATTCTTTCTTCGTGTTTATGCTAGCTGGTCTTCGCAGCACCTGGCCTGATTGAGTCACTGTAGCGTGATGCTTTAAATTGTGGAGTGACTGCAGATATCAGTGACATTTATTTATACTGGTTTAGCCAGCTTTTTGGCCAATCTGCCTTACTGCAGACAGTATTGTGACTTCTTTTGGCTCTTGTGTAATCTGAATCTTCTTGAACTGAAAAGGCTGCATGTGGATTTTGGTGAAGCAGTTATGAGGGCGTGTTTCTGATGCATGTGAACAACAATGAGGTTTTTTGTTCCACCACGTGCTACATGTTAGGTGCCAAACTAATTTGATGTATCCCACAGCTTCAGACATAACCTGCTCACTGGAGGGCAGGATGGTCGGGGGGAGCCTCATTTGACTTTCCAAAGTGGTACAAAGCAAGACGAGAAGATTTGATATTTTTGGTTTCTGTTTGAGGGAGCTAATGAAAGATGGAATGAAAATGAGCAGCATGAGGCAACCTGCTCGATGATGTGAGGTTAAAGAGTCCATCAGAATGAGTGGAGGTTGGATGGATGAGACGCAGAAGGAAATTTGTGCCATTAAAATATAAAAGTTTGCGAAAAGAGTAAGAGAAGTAGTTTCAAGTCTATAAATGTGCACGTAAATGCATCAGAAACGCAGAGTGTGTCAGGCAGAACTAATTTAAAAAGCATTAATGGGACGTACAGTAAAAAGCAACATTGTAATGAATGTTATATCTTTTGAGTCCAAACACATTTTCTGTATTTTAGGATTAATGAAAATGTGTGCTTATTACATAATGATCAGCTTGTGCTTCTGACTGTCAAGTGAAACTAATTAGGCCTGCTGAATTGATATGACTGAATTTTGCAAATGCATCCTCCTCCCAGCACAAGTATCAGCATTAGGGAAAGGCTTGCTGAATGCCTGCACGACTCCCGTCTTACAAATTCAAAATGCAGCGAGCGCTTGTTAATTAGGACAAAATTCTGGTTTGTAATTAGTTTAAACAAAAAGTAACAACTGAAACATGAGGCTGAGGCCAACATGCAATAAACTAAAAAATGCAAAAAGACATTGTGCTTCACTCTAAAAATCCTGAGTCACGTGGTTTGCTTCAGAATGAGTTAGTGCAACAAGTTAGATAGAAGTAGACAGATGAATACTTTACCGATCCCACAAAAGAAAATTGTTGTCTTTCAGCAGCAACATAAAGGATAAAAACAGCACTGTCTACAAAAACAACAAATATACAAAACAGTTTAAATCAAAAGTGGTGCCTGGTGAGGGCCTCATACTATGAGAAGTTAATGGAAAAAGCTGCACTTGGGCTTCTGATAAAGTCACATTGTTTTGATTTTGTTGGTGATCTTGCACACAAAAGGAAGACAATGAATCCAGACATTAAACTGTATTTGTTTTCATTTTTAAGACATTTAAACTACTGTTTCTATTGATACAGTTTTGAGGTTGTACTACTGTTGAGGTTGGTGGTTAACATGAAAGGGACCAGATGATGGGAAAAACAACCATAATAGACTTCAGTCATTTTCCAGAGCTCTGAATATATGTCTGTTACAGATACAAAGGTTCAACACTCTCAGCAGCAGCACATCTTAACATGAACAACCCCACCCAAAAAAAAAAAAAACAAAAAAAAAACCCTCCTTAAATAGCCACCGATCATACCACCAATAAAAATAAAGAGATTCACCCCTACACACTCCAGCTACAAATAAACATAAACAGTGAAATACTCCACTCAGTTTAACACACCCAACATGCATCTGACTACAAAACAAACCCCAGTTAAATAATATAAAAACTAACTAAATCAAATGAAACTGAAGCTTCAGCCCGCTCCCACCCTCAGCTCTCATCTAATGGTTTACCCCACTAACAGTGGCTAATTAGGAAATTCCTTTCAGGTGAACGTCATTAGCCTTTAATCATGTGTGCACTCCATGAATCAGGCCTTCAGGAAGTTGACCTTCATTAAGAAAGTAGTTAGTGGACTTCAAAATAAAAGCATAACAAAACCAAAACTTCCTATCAGACATTGCGAGTGCTTCACCTTAGTGAGGGAGATGCTTCCCTGCACCCTCACAACTACATGAAGCGTTGTCCTCACTAAAGCTGTCAGTATTTGCAGTTATTGTTTAATTTGCACTCATGACTACAATTGACAGCTTCTTTTCAGAACACAGATAAATTCAATTTAACCTGTCAGATTAAAGGATCTGTGATCACTGTGACGATTCAGTGTGGAACATTAGTGTTAAGTTGGATCGAAAATCACTCAATAGCAATAACCAACCAGCTGACGTGGCAGAATATGAACATCCCCCATGTTTTATGACCTAAAATAATAGGTTTTTTGTTAGTGGAGTTTTGTGACGTGTAACTTGACTGCCTTGTTGAGAATGTTCTAAAGATTCTGATTCTTTTTGTGGTAAAATCCATCTTTCTGCTGACCATGTCCACAGCGCTAAATCCTGTCTGCTTGGTGGCATGGCCTGCTGCCATCGACTGCAGGTAACACTGACTGTGGATCAGAGCTAACATATCTGTGGCGCCAGATACCACAGGAAACCTCTCAGATGTCTCGCAGAGTCTCAGTGGGTCTGGCTATTTTGGCAGCATGTGTTGGACCGACATGTTGTTTTGTTTTGACTGCATGTGTAAAACTTCATACCATGCTTCAGAAGCATCAAATGGTTCTCAGAATGAAAATAATCTGCACAGCCATGGTTTTAATTCGAGTTAATAAATTAACTATAATTGCTATTTTGTGGTGCGACTTTTAATAGCACAGATCTTCATTAGCTTGTGCAGAATGTTTCTGCACATTCTGCGCATTCAGACATTCATACAGATGCTCGCTGTATGTTGAAACCGTGTGAACAAACGAGTGGAGACTGTTAATCAAAACGTATGGTAGGACTGATGGTGGCAGTCCCATCAAAGGACGGCGAGGCCTTTGAAGGCCTATGTAAATAACAGCTTCTACCTGAGCAAAGCAGATGGTGTATTTACAGGAAAAGGTGGATAACACTTTGGTACAGTCTGACAGTGGCTGATTTTTTTTAACTTTTTCCCAAACTGAATTCTTCTTTGTTTCCACACCAATGACATTCAGACGAGAAGAAACGACTCTTTTGACCTCTTTCATTCGGCCTTTTATTCAGTCGAGCTTAACTTGTCAATTGATGGCACCGTTTTGATGAAGAAACAACAAAGAAAAATATCCCGGCAGGAGGTCTGAGGGGGGAATATAATTGCTGCTGTAGTGTGCTGAAAAGGCCATTCAGATGCCATTCTGTGTGCATTGATTGGCTTTCCTCTCCCCCTCCCATTCGCCCTCTCTCAATGCTTTCCCTGTCATTCAAAACATGAGGAGGCCTTTTCACAAGCTTGGAATAGTTTGCATGTCAGAATAACAAGCTAATTAGAGCTCCTCCAGTGATGGATGGCTCTGAGAGGGTTCGAGATGTGGGCACGAGGGCAGCACGGCACCCCGATAGCGTCACAACCATCTGCCCCACTTTGACGGCTTAATTGGAAGAGCGATGGGGGGGATATTTGGGATCCAGCCTAATGGCTGTCCTGACCCTGTGTGGCTGGTAATGCCTTATTGCCCCTATTTGTAGCCCATAAATTTGGCACTCAGTCCCCCCTTTATATAATTTCTCAGGTTGTGATTGGCTTGAGGTCAACAGGGGTCAAAAAGTTGCCTAGAGCAACCGTCTTTGTGTCAAATTCAGAATGAAGGATTAGGAGGCTTGAAAATAGTAGCATCTGAATTTAACACTTGAAGCAAAAGGGACTTTTGTATGTTTGAGCACATTTTGTGAAATGAGCTGAAAGCATTTCAGAAGACCTTTGCATTCAACCCCATCTCCTAAAAGTCATGTTTATTTGCCACTAGTTGTTTCCTTTGAATTCCTACTAGAGGTGAATTGTGTAATTTACTTGTCCACCGGTAAAGACTGGAACTTTTGGAGACTGGAACGTTTGGTTTATCAGAGCACCTTTGGTTCAAGCTCATCTGCCTCTGACGTGCATAGAATCAAATAGGTCTGAAGGTAAAACTCCAGTGACAGTCAGAATATAAGGACATTAAAAAAATAAATGAGCATAATGAGTATGAAGAAAAACTTGGCTAAATGCATTAAATGAATACAATACAAGCCATATGTACTGACAGATGTCAAATAACTAAGCAAAATTAATTACGAGATTTTCTTGGTGGCTAAAATAGGATCAGAGCAATTGGATGAATGTTGAAAGTTTCCTGGGTAAAAGCCAAATGGCATCACCCCCTGAGGTGCACTTTGTTGCTCCGATCTGTGGAGAGAGAAACTTGATATATGACATCAGAGCAGGTCTACAGGAAAGACTGGAGTGGAGTATCATGTTTCAACTTCAAAGGATTTATTGTGAAACTGATGTGAGACTGGATTGGATCGGTAATCGCTAATCACAGCCACGAGTATGGGTGGACAGAAGGGGCATCTCCATTGTTTTCAGTGATGTCGTCATAATGATGAGATGCCGCTGCTCTGCAGTATACAGTGCATTTAACCCTGATGATACAAAGGAGTTTGATAACTAACAACTTGTATATGCCCTGCCCTTTTAAACTTTTATTCAATAGATAGGTCTTTTATGGTTTGTCATTGTGAAAAATCTTTTATAATCATGTCCTTGATGCTCCTGATCCATTTGCGCAGGGTGGGGGGAAAAAAGAGAGTAAAGTGACCAGCAGTGATTCATGAGGCAGTTTCATCCTTTACATTACTTTGAACTAATGCAAAAGTTCTGCACTTTTCTCCTCTAAGTTTTGCTTTTTCCCCCCCCAAGGATGGATCTAATTTTGCTAAGCCATACGTCTTCCCTGCCATCATTCCTCACCAAGACCTCTTAAAGGCTATTTGTCTGCCCCCCTCTTCCTTTGCCCATTTAGAGTACACAGCCTTGCCCTGAGAGGTGAGTTGCTGATGAGGCAAATATATTATTAAAAACGCATTAGGCATCAGTGCAAGAGAGATAATTTGTCCTGCGGCAAGCCCTGCGTCAGATATTGGATTACAACTGTTGGATCTATCTCTGCGTTGTACAGGAACCAATAAAGCTTTGTTGCACTAAGTTTGTACACTGTTCTAAAAACCACAGAGAATGCATGCAAGATGGACGCACCCCAGGTGATTTCAGTTATTTGTTAGTGAAATCCTTATATAAAAGCTTAATTTAAACTCAATTTTTGCACTTTCTCTTTCCTTATATTTAATATTCAGGATGGAGGCCTAATTTATCATCCATAGTAGGCAGAGTGGGTTGTTTGAAACACAGACTAGGAGAGGCAGGGATCAAAGTGTTTTTGGGAAAGAGGCTGAACCCCAAACCTCAAATAATCTGTCAGTGAGAGTATGTTAGAAACCATTTTAAAGGTAAAGCGCTGTCTGAATGGGTGACTGTGGCTTGCAATAAAAAGTGCTTTGGTTGATTGGATTGGTTTCGTTGAGATAGTATAACAGAAGAAATCAATATGAATCCTTACTCTGGATATTTTGGATTATTTTCAAAAGCTGCCTGGTAACATAAGATTCTGTTAATTCTTGACCTCACTTCCTGCTCCTTGAACGCACAATAAAGGGTAACCGCACACGCACACGTGGCACTAAATGAGTGCAGTCACCCCCAAAACCCACCCACCTGCAAACATTTCTCCTGTTGGCCATCTGAAAGATGGCAGCAAGCACAGGCTCTTTCACTCAGGTAGTGAGAGCTTGATTCACAATGTCACATTTATTGAAGAGAGGGAGACCAGCCGGGCCTGGTTCTCATTAGTGCATATTTGGCTTCAGGTTAGAGTCGGACCCTGGCCTATTGTCACAGCGGATCAGATGGCCAGTGTAAACACCTTTAATCAAAGGAGGGTGTCTGCTCAGCGCTGCCCCCAAACACAAAGTGGCAGGCCCGCTCGGCCTTACAGTAACCGCAGACATGCTGTAAGATTCGAGCAGCATTTCAAAGCATCTGCATATTTCCCTCCAGTCCCCCCACCACCATGTAATCCACAAGCTTGTTAGTTTTCCTCATTAAGCTTGAGGTCAGTTTAAACAGGGCAGACCACCCATGGAGATCAAATTGGCACCGCCATCTTTGCTCCGACCGTCCTCCACCTACGGTCTTCTGAATTCATCATCGGCAGACGCTTGCCACACACCTCAAAAATAACTATGATGCCACGTCTAGGAGATGAAACGAGGGAGTGAAACATTTGGTCCTTTGTCTCAACACTGTTATCATGGGAGGTTCTGTGCAAATACGTGGAAAGAAAAAAAAAAGATAGGGAATGGGCTTGATGCAAAAGATGAAAGACGTAGTGGGGGATTGGAACAGATTAGTGTAGGGGAAGTAGTTATTTGGAGAGCGGCGTTGTAGTTTTGGGGTGATAAGTGAGCAGAGGCCTGCGGGGGCGTGGTGTGCCTGCAAGTGGATTGATGAGTTGGCGAATTGGGCCTGCTGCAGCGGCGAGGGAAGACAGAACCCTGCCATTATCTGGAAATGAGTTACATGTCCTCCCTGCCGTGACACGGGCCCCCGTCTCATACACACACACCTCTGACTGAATGATAACAGCTGTGAGGACACACCGCTAGGGGACATCAGCATACACAAGTGAACAAAAATATGGGTTTGGGTTTCAGCAATGAGGGTGATTTATTGAGTTTTCATTGTCAATTGGATTTAAAAATATCTTTTCAAATGTTTCATGTTTTTTCCTGTAACACAATGTTGTTATGTATGTAAAGCCTTTGGGGTAAAACTACCAGAACTAAAGTGATAAGAATAAGGATTAAAATGGATTTTTATTAGTTGGAAAGAAGGTGAAGCTTCTGAGTATTCAGCTGGTTAATTTCATCATATCCAGGTCAAACAGTTTGGACACAGAACAAAACAAAACAGAAAATAAAGTAATTTATCTAAAGCTGTGTAGATACTGATTCGGTCTGGTTTTAGTCAAAAAAGCGTGGGTCCTGACTACTTCAGAGTCTGAACAAAATTGCCCCAAATCTGTCATCAGTTGTTGTGGTGCAATTGAAGGTGCATATTGAAGAATTTGGCCGACATCGTCTTCCTAATACTCCATCAAACATGGAGCTGCTGAATATTTGGCTGGTTTTATGCATAGTTCAAGTCAAAAAATTTGGACACCTTTCTTCATTTCTTGTTTCTAGAAAAAAAAAACTGAAGATGATTCAAAACTTACTTTTCTGCAGATGCTGGGTCAGTTGTTGTTTTCATGTGCATGCTGGTGGCAGTCATGTGCCTAAACCAATCAACCTTCTGGCCCTCTGGAGGACTGGATGCCAGCTTAGAAATTGTTCCCTTGATTCTGTTTTCTTTGCAGCCGTTGTCCACAATGATGAATTGAAACATTTATGACCAGTCCCCATCGGTGGGCTGGACTTAGCCCCGAGGTGTGTATTTGGGACTTAAGCAATGTAACTCCAGGTTTACTCCTGTGCTTCAGGGTTACAAACGGGGTTTACTTCCGACCAGGACATATTGCCATGGTAACTCATGCTGCGCTGCAGCAGGTTATATTAGATTAGAGATCATCAGGTACAAACTCATCACCTGCTCTCTCATTAGCTCTCTGGAAAATAGCATCAGTGTTCCTGGAAAAACCCACAGACCTCTGTGCATAAATAGTAATACACCTTATGTTGCACCGACCTGCTGCGCTCTGTCTGTGAAACATAATTTTATTAGTCGCTCAGGGTTTTTATATGTATTGTATATGCTCCGAGTCCCCCTCATTGTGTATTTCTATTGGTTGTGTGTCACACACAGCGTTATGCAAGGGTGCTCCATGGTCGGCATGTTTGACTGTACTTTGTTTGACACAGCAGGAAACCATTACTGAAAGGTGCTAGCCATAGAAAACAATGGATTTCACAGTGCAGCGGTGCTGTTGTTGTATTCTATGTGAAGAGCTCTTAAAGTTTTTAAAGACTGTTTCTAGTATGTCTATACTTTCCTTATCCTTTTTATGCTATCTTGGGACCACTTGTATTTTCACTTCCAGTTATTGGTGAGTTTAGTCCCTACTTAGTGCTAGGAAGGAAGATCATGGTTTGGGTTAAAAACCGACCCTTCACAATGGTGATCCTGCTCATTGATAAAAGTTGGGAGTGACCAGTCATCCTTTTTCATAACTCGGGGCACCAGGACTCAAACACACCAAAAAATGGCACCGACACCCTGGGGATGAGAACAGGCTGTAATGGTACAAACTACAGATACATTTATTATGGAACAAGAGGGAGTTCTAACCTCATACAGAGTTTCATAAACCTCCTCCTATCTGTACTGCAGATTAGGAAACAGAGTGTTCCTGCACAGCGTGCAGTTCAGCTCCACTGAGACTGACCTTTATTCAAACCATCCACAAAAAGTTACTTCCAGTATACCGTAGAGTGCTGCTTTGGTGTACATCACAAGAACATAGCTGGACTGGCCATCGGGCATACCCGGCATTTTTCGTTTTTATGGGCCGATCTTTTTTTGTTTTTTGTTTTTCCGTAACGTTATAAACACTGAAAGGTGGTGGATTGGCCAGATGCTGGGAGATGTGTAAAAATAACTCAGTTGTTTGGCGGTGGCTCGCGGAGCTTCCACAGATTCAGTAACATTAGCAAGTGGTGGAGGCCAGCAGGGGAGGCAGGAGAAGGAGAGACCCGAGGCGGCCGCCGGTCCGAGTGTCAGGTGAACTGAACTTCAGGTAAGTTATGACCTGCAGTCTATCTGGGTCAGATATAAACCAAGTTTAGGTGGAGTTTATTTTCGTTGTGCTGACTTTTTACAGTCAGTTACAATAACTCGTACTAGCTAGCATGATGGAGTTTCTATACAGCTGGGTGGGTGTTATGACGTTACCGATAGTGAACTTTATTTAATTCATAAGGTTAATTATTAGAATTGACAACCGTCCCGGAATCGTCTCGTATTCAGAGAAAATATTATAGTTTTCGTATTGAGGTGAAAAGGAACACAGTTTGTCCTGTACTTCAGCTACAATGAAAAAGACACAAAGCTGGAGTTATTCTGTGTCTTTATGCTGCACAGCTGTTTCTTCTTCTCTCATTCTCTCCCCCGGTTGTTATTTCAATCATGAAACTGATCAATGATCAGCTGATCGCTTTTCTCTCTTGTTTGTTTATCGCCCACTTTCTTCCAGAAAGAGGAAACCGCCAGATGTCGCGCTAAACAACAGCAGCACGTTTAAGCTTGATCAGCTGTTGTTAGAATTTATTTAATATTAATTTCTAGTATCAGCTGATGCTTGCTGGAGCCACAGCTGTAAAAGCTGCTGGTCATGATATCGGTTTGGATATGTGGTGAGAGGGAAACATGAAGATGAAACCAGGAGATGTCCTTACTGAATCATCAGAGCTGAACAGGTGATGGAGAAACAGGTTTACCTTTTAGGTGACATGAATGAGTTGAAGGGAAGTTATGAACTGTTTCTGAGAGACAAACAACACCAGGATCCTTTTTTATGTAGCTGACAGCTGGTAACTGTGCAGGGGCGGATCTAGCAAAGTTTTGCCAGGGGCCCAGGTAGGGCATTAACAGGGAAAAGGGGGCACAAAGAAATACTTTTCTTTCTTATTCTCATTTAAAATGTCTCGCTTTTAACAAATAATTATCTGAATCTTACAACAAACGTTTTCATCTGATGTAAAATGTATAGAAATCCATTATTGTACATAGTAATTTTTTTTAGGGTCCCATCATAATTTCTTCAGAAGTAGCTAAGTACTGTATATGATGCCAGTATTTTCCCACATTTTCTAGATACTGTACCAGTACTGTGTGTAAAATGCCATCAAAAAGTCAATTAAGTTTTATTCTTTCTCACCTGTCTTTCTATCTCCTTTCACTTTTTAAAGGTTGCCATGTTAGAAAAAATATTTTGCCCTGCCATGCTGTTTATAAATGAATGGTTTATGAAAAATATATCTAAATCTGTCATCAGTAATCAGTAATGGTCATGTCTCACCTCTAGTCTTCTCTGTCTTAATTTCAGGTTTTCACCATGTGTTGTAGATAGTTCAGGAGGTTAAGTCGACCAAGCAGTCTTTGGGTTTCTGTACTGTTTAGAATGCCAGCATAGGGAGGATGGTGTATATGTATCAATCTAATAAACTTTAAGTTTATTAGATTGATACATATATATGCCAACAAGACAGTGTACATCACTGTGACAACAGTGTTTGTTTTCATGCAAAGGCTTTATGGTTTTTCCTATAATACCTGGTGGGCCGGTCTCTAGTCAAAATGCCTGATTTTTTTGTCCCAGTCCAGCCCTGTACAAGAGTGAGACACATCAAACGCTACAAAAACATCTGCAGAAGTAAATTCACATTTGCACAACAGCTTTACTGTATTAACTTCACCCTAAACCAAAAAAACTTATCAGCACTCATTTTCTCATAGATAGATATTGCCGACAATCAGAAATTGAGGAGGAGATTACTGATGCCATTTGAGGCATCTGAAGCAGAAAAGTGAGTGAAATTTTAGGACTCCATGGTAAGTTCTAAAAATATGTTGGACCCCTGCTCGTCCCATTGGTTGTTCACTAGGAACAGCACGATGGTATTCATGTGAGAAAAAAACTTGTTTCAGGGATACTTAATGGAAGTGAGTTCATTTTAATTAAATCTGCCTTGCATTGGCTGTTCTTGCTACTGCAAATATCTACAATGAAATACATCCACCGGCCTCGCTGTCAGTTAATATCTCACCTTTTAGAAATGGCATCATCCTTCCTAGTTCTTCTCTAAATTATGTTAATCTTTTATAAGCTAATCTGTGTTTGCAGCCCCACAACCCTCTGGCTAATTAACAGTAACAGGCCATTTTATGTATATATATGTATGTGTATATATATATATATATATATATATATATATATATATATATATATTTTTTTTTTTTTTTTTTTTTTTTTTTAAGTATTGAAGGAAAAGGGTACATTTAGTGCATGCGTGCACGTTTCCTCCTGTTAGACACTGTTTACATCATTCTTTCTGCACCGAAGAAGGTTCAGCATAGCGATAACAGCAAACTTTATATCACTTTAATGAAGTCCAAAGGCCGCTTGGTTAACGCTATGATCCCAGGCTTTTGTGGTTTATTATTAGAGATTTTGTGATTATTTTATTATAGTTTCCTGTTTAATTTTGGTACTCATTTGTCTCCTGTGTCGTGCTTTTTGTTTTGTTCCCCCTGTGTTATTCTTACTGGTTTCAGCTGTGTAAAGATCATTTTTGTGAGTGTTTTTAAAAGTTCAGTTCATAAGAGAGTAACATGCTGCTCTAAAACTAACTAAAGGGTATCATAAGGTTGAGTTAACTCATTACTGTTTGACTGGAATACTTGCATTGTTTTTCTTTACATGTTTTAGGGTCTGCAGGGTGTTAATCTGAGACATTTCTGAGTCAACCTTGTAATGTGGCGCCTCTCTGAGACTCTGCATTCAGACGTTAGCCTGCCATTCTTCATTTCCAGTGCCACAACAAACACTGCTGTTTGCTTTAACAAAGTATATATAGAAGCAGGAAGTTTTTTCTTTAGGTCTGCTTATTATCAGAAAGTAGGAGGGCTGGAACAAAGAGAGCCACCAGCTTCAAAACTTCCCACTCAAAGCTGGGCAGCGATTTATCCCCAGCCCACAGGGGAGTCTGTTTTAGACTGTTAGCTTGTTTTTTTTTTTATAGGTTCTACTATGAAATGCAGTTTAGCAGCTATTAAAATATGTAAGTTATGTTCTCAGCAGTTTCATAACTAGCTCAAGCGCCAACTATTTTACTTAGTAATGTGCTCATTCTTCACATCAGGTTTAACCTCTGCCCTGTTGTTCTGATGCCGGTCGACTCGGTATTTGGCCGGCTAAACAAAACTGCCTACATGTTTGAGCAGATATGGAAGCAGCCTCTGTTTGGCTAATAGGTTAGTGACTGTATTCAAGAGGAGAGCAGCTACCGCTGATAAGGGCCTGGCTGAGCTGAAAGTGATATTTTCTTTCTTGACAAAACAATAGTGTTAATGAGAACCGGTTATTTAGATTCACATTAATCCATCCATTTGCACCCTAATCTCGGTGATTGTTACACCACCGAGGTAAATATGGCTGACTCAGACGCATTTAACCTCTCAAGGTTTGTGACTCATCAGTCCATCCATCCTATCCTCCATCTGCACTGACGCACACACAAACAATGTCATTTTGTCTTATCAGCAAGTGTCTCTCCTAATTGCCTCTCAGACCCTGTGGAGCAAATTAAAAAGTTGGTCACATTTTGCTTACTTGCTTTTCTCTTCGTTTTACATTGCTGCTCACCATTACTGTAGATAGAAGAGCATTACAGTGAAAAATAAGGTGTACACTGTGCCCCTCTAGACTTCTAGGTAGAAACAGTGGAGTCGAAGAGTCCAGGTGTTTGTAGGCGAGTTTCTGTGATTGCACTCTCTCACCTCTCATTTGCTGTGGATGGGGTGGTGTCATGTTTTGCAGAACTGAAATCTGGATGTGTTGCTTTGCTTAAAGTAAAGTTTTAAGAAAAGATCAACTCTTAAACATTACATCAGTCAGCCAGCATAGTTTAGCAGCTAGCCATCAAATCACTTTATGTCATGTTATGAAAATGTAGAAGTGAAAATGGTTGAGCAGGTGGATCATTGAGTAATCACCATGTGGTCGATCTATATGGTCCTATCCTCTCTTTCTATTCCTGTTACCTAGATGGCTGTCTCTCCCTGAGCCTGCTTAAAAAGGAGTTCTTCCTCACAAGTAGCACAAAGTACTCTTCACAGGGTTTGTCTGGTCAGTGGGTTTTGTTTTCTAATATTGTACGGTCTGCACCTTTCTCCTTAAATCATCTTTAGACAAATGTTGTGAACTGTCAATAAAGTTTAACTGAACGCAATAAAGTTAATAACACCCAGCTAGCTTAGCTGATGCTAATCTTCTATTAAAACTCCACCAGGTTTTTCTCCTGAGATTTCAAAGGTAGCTTGCCAGATTTCACCCGCATAAATCGATCATTAAGGTCTGAATTAACACTTACAAGTGATGTTGCTATGAATTTAAAGTAGGGGGTGGGGATAAATGGGATCCTATGAGAAGACATTTAACTTTTCTTTTTACATTTTCCTCTTTTCATTTTCTTACATTCAGGCGATACTGAATTTTGGATATTGGTGATATTGGAGTTTGGATTAAAATTGTGAAAGCTGTTGGCCAGGATGCTGTCATTCTTGTTGAATGTGTGAGCTTTGTGTCTTGATTGGTTAAGTTTAAGCACAAAAAAACTTCTTAGTAATGACTATCAGAACATTTTTTGATCCTGGCAAAACATTAAACACACTACACATTTTTAAAAAAATGATACTACAGCATGTCCGCTGTTACAGAAATTGGATGTCATATGAAGAGTTTAACAACTCCATATTTTTAATACTCATCTCTACTAGAGCAGCTTTGTATTATTCACTGCTCCAAATAATCCTTCTTTATCTTGCACTTTGCCTTGGTGCAGCTCTTAGTTCATCCTGTCTCAAACAAGCTGGTTTAGCTCCTGCCCATAAAAAGCAATTCCCTTCTGATTGGCTGCCCCTCACTTTCAAACAGCAGGTGGTTGGGTGGGATGTCTGTGCACATAACGGGGATTACTATACATAATGACATCCGTGTTAGAAACACTGGCCATGAACATCCATCACTGGAATAAAAATTGTGGATATTATGATTTTATTGAGTAACCACAATACTTTTAGGGTTATTTAAACCCAATTAAACCATGAAATGTCCTTAACTGGTCTCTAGTTGGATTTAAAATTTAAAATGCACTATATTCTTGTCTTCTTCTGATTCAAGCTGACTCTGTTCCAGTTACTTCAGTTTATTAATTCATTTTTTTCCATACTATAAGTTATATTTTTATTTCATTGTGATGAAAAGAATCGGAACAACAGCCTTAGAGAATCTGTAACAGTAGGAAGTAATGTGTGTAGAAATTAGATTTAAAAATGATTTGCTCCAATAAAGGCTTCCAACAAATGTCATGGAAATAAAATCTTCCCAAGTCAGTGAGCTAAATGATTTTTGCAATAGATTAAAGTAATTCTTTTTCTCTGTGTTTATTTGTCATAGTCCAACGAAAAAAGAAAAATTCTAAACTTGAAGACATTAGAATAGATCAAACTGAACCGTTTTATTTTAGCTCTAATATGTCATCCATGGATTATTTTTAAAAGTTGAATTAAATCACACGATCCATAAAAAATATATATATATATTTCTGAGGGTTTTTTTCCCCTGCAGGACAGAAATAATATTTTTTAACTTGAGAAATTCCCGTTAAACTGTTAAACCCCAAACAACAACCATCACAGTCTGAAACATTGTCACAAATTAGTTTAAATTCTGTGTTTATGAAGCTGCAACAAACCATGCAAATGACCCACTAACCCTTATGTTTCAGATAATCACAGCATTGTAAAGGTCAAAAGGTCCATATCATAAGTATTGGTCTATTAACATTGGGTTATTGTTACTAATGTATTTCTATCCAAGATAATACAGCATTGCTGAGCTTTAGCTATCTGGGAAGGCTGTCAGCACACTGTTTACCTCAGCTGTCAATATGTTGGGTGTCCACGTCTATTCCTCTGGTGGAGGCTGTTAATGAGTTAATGTTAATGAGTTAGTTAAGCTCACTTCTGTCCAATGACAGCAATACTAAGGTGAGTTGTTGAGGATTTCCTGAAATTTACTGTCTGTAAGATTCTGTTGGCTGCTTTTAGCTGGCATTAGAGCCCTGACCCAGATCAGAAAATAAGGCTTGAGGTGAGGAGGAAAAGGATGACATTTTATTATGATGCTGGTTGCATTGTCTCTTTCCTCCATGCTTTTGCTTCTTCAGTGAAGGGGATCCCTGCTCAGGTGATAAAACATAAGTATAATCCTTCATATTTTGAGTCTGAAGGTGGAGGCATGAATCTAAATGTCCTCTGAGGTGCTGATCCCAGCTATTTTAAAAAGGGAGTCTATGGAAATGGACTCACTTTTAGAACCAGCCACAAGTGGTCATTAGAGAAACTGCAGGTTTTGATGCCAACTTGCATTGGCTTAATTGTTCAGCCCCAGAGGTTCAATCAAAGATTAATCAGCCATGAAAACAGGAAATAACTGTTGTCTTTTAAGACAGCATATTTAAACATCTGGAATTGTATGCATGTAATTATGCAGCTGTTTTGTTTGTGTTTTTTTATGACTTCCATGTTGGTTTAATTTTTCAACCTTCAACATTTACTGAATAGAGATAGCTTGGGGCTTTGAGAGGCTTCAAAAGTGACATTCAGTGTCTATTATTTCAGCTGTTGGTAATAAAACCTGCCTGCTTATTTTCAGAAAACAAGCAAGTGCTTTTTAAACAAAGCCGTTTATGCTCTTAGTTGCAAGATTAACCTACACTTTGATGCTGAAACCTCCGTTAAGGTAGGGGTTGTATAGAAACTCTTAAATAGAGCAATTTGAAATACTTACACATCATGAAAGGGAAATATTTGCAGTGTAAACCCACTCAAGTGTTTCCTTCACCCAGGAGGATTTCAAATGTTGTCACCGCTCAAACAAACTTGAGTTTCCTCTAAAATCCAGAAGCAGAATTCATCACTGTTCTGTTATACTTTCATTTGATTTCTCTGTTCCACAGTTTCCCTCATTTATTTTTCTTTTATAAAGGATGCTGGTGTGATTTCTAAGGTTCTAAGTCCCATTTTCTTTTAACTTTTCAAGACATTATTGAGCCAGTAATTTCTTCCACTAAGACATTTCTGGGTCAAAGCCCTCACTGAGGAGCCTTCTTAATCAAAAAATAATTTTCCACCGCACACCTTACCTTTTTCACTCGGCAGTGAAATGTCTGTCTGCTGTTACTTTGCCTGAGGGGAATAAAAGAATCATCAGCAGGTTTACTTCACAGAAATACCTGAACTATGGCTGTAATTGTGCACCAATATGAGGAGCTGATTTAATTTCTGTGGGAGGGGAGGGAGGCGGGGGTGTTTGGGCAGGGGAGAGGGGAAGGAACCAGCTGTGAATGACAGGAAGCTGCAATGCATTGGAAGGAGACATGGGGCAGGACAAACCCTGGGAAAAGCTCCGTACACCCTGTGCAGATACACATCCAGACAATACAGCCAGGCGCTGCACAATGACGGAGCCCCTCCCAGAGAGAGAGAGAGGGAGAGAGAGGGGCCGGCCGAGCTCTGCGAGGTACACACCGGCTGCACAGGGAGGAGGGGGGAGGGCTGCTAAACTCCCATCTCTCTCCCTTTCTGTGTGTCTTTATGTGCGAGTGGGTTTGTCATTTCTCTGTCTGAGAAAACTCCTCTCACTCACTTTTTCTCTGTGTGACTCAAGAGTGCCCCCCATGGGAGGAACATGAATATTCCAGCACGCTGAAGACATGAACACAGCATCAGCACACAGAAAAACACTGTGTTCTGATTAAAAGTTAATTAATAGAACTAAGACATCAAAAAAATGTTTAAAAAGGTACATTCTTTCCTGCTGTGCCTCATGTGGTGCTACAAGTTCACGGTGGCTGTTTGCATTTTTCGAAAGTTCTGTATTGAAGAAAAATACTACCCCCGAAAAAGTAAGTACATTACGTACAAAATGGATTCACGTGATTGCTTTCAAAATCAAAGGAACATGAAGGAATTACAGCTGTCAGAATATATATTTAGATATATAAAATAAGGCATTAGTGTTATCAAGGTCTTCTATAAGCTTGTTCTGGTAATTATCTTGTTCTGTTCTGTAATCCTAAATAATTATATTATAGTCTTTGCATGACTAATATATTATTCAGTATTAAGTATCACTGTATAAAAAGTGACACATAATTTTTATTTGCTGCAATATTTATTTACCCTTTGTCTTAATTCCTCATTCATTTCCCATTTTTATAGCTACAGTTTGTATTATAGAAATGAATATGACCCCATAGCAGACTTTGAGGAACAACTGTTAATTTTCATAATAAAGAGGAATACATAAGGAAAGCTAAAAAAGAAAATATAGAATTGACAAAGTTTGGCAAAATGAATGCAAAGGGGGAATTTAGTATTCAACTGGAAAACAAAGTGGAAAAGCTGTTGAGTAGTGCATAGTTGCTAATTTGTAACTAGTAACTCAAATAAGAGTGAATGGATTGCCCATAGATAGAAAAAGAAAGAAAGAAGAAGTAAAAAATTAGATTAAAAATATGCCCAGGAACCACATACAGATAAATATATAACAAATGTGGACATTAAAACAGAAACATCACCTTATATCAGTTACATAATGATTATTAGTCTTTTTCTTTTTACTTTGCTGTATCTAATGACACCTCTATTTAATGTTTAAATAAAGGTGTTTAAATACTTTTTTTTTAAATTCCTTTGGCAGCTTTAGTACTCTAGTTTAACAACTGATTAAACAAGGACCAATTTTTAGATCATCTGAAAATGAAATGGTACTAACAGTATAACCAAAACGTAGAAGAAGTTGCCTTTGTCAGTTTGGTTGCTTTTAATTTAGTATTAATATTTTTATCGTAGTGGAAAAAGATACAAACAGACTATTTAGTGAAATTAGGTAATGTGGTCAGCTGTTGGCTAAGCACTGGATATCAACAAGCCGCTATGAAGTGTCAATGCGACAGCTGACCACGGCTCCATAAACACACTCGTGGATATTACACCTCTAGATCAAACAGATTCCTGCACCGTGTGTCTTCATTATTCACCTAAAACAGCAGGATTTTAACATGTAGACTGAATCACACGTTCAAATCCTGCCTTATATTTATGTGAGGTAAATGGATAAAAAATAAAGGTTCTGCACATGGGGTAACATTCATGCTCTGTTAGGTCTTCATTAGGCAAATGGCCAAAATGACAAAGAAGAAGAAATGTATCACATGATTCATTCATGACAGAAGTAAACACGCAATCAAATTCAAAATGCTGCCAGAGCTCCAGGAAATTCATGAAGTCATAGTTCCAGCTAACATACACATCTATAATTAATACATAAATAAATAATTGCAAAATATAAACAGAAACAAATGATGCACAACAAGGCTGGACCATACATTTTTATGACTTTTTAATAAGATTTACTGGACAGAGTAGAACATTCTTAAAAGAGGGTATAAAGGAAACGCTATTGCGTCTGATACTGATTACATCATTGATATCTCGTTATTCCTTTTATTAAATCCAACTAACTAGCAGCAGCTGTTAGACTGTAATTAGCATCAATCGTCAGGTGGCTTGAATCTTATTGTACCTGTAAGTAACTGATGTGGGTCCATCTTTAGGTCAGTGATTTCCAAGCAAAACCCTAATTCTAACTTCTACGCCAGATAAAAGCAAACTGTAGATAAAATATAGATTTTTTTCTCATTTTTTTTCTTAAATAGATTCTCCAATCAATATATTTAATCACCTATAACACCTGAACAAAAGTACTGGATAAAAAGCCTAAAGGGCTAGCTAAATGTAACATTTAAGCTGTGAAATGTAACCAATGCTCACTGTAAATATGGTAGTGAGTAAATATTGTAACAGATGAAAGACCGGGTGGAATAACAACCTAAAGGCAATGAATACATTTTTGCAAGAACTTACTAAAGCTACTTACATGGATGGACATGGATAACTATTGATAGGTAAATTGCTAGAAAAGTAATGTATAAATGTGAATGATACGATATTTTAGCCTTTGTCTCATGACAATGTATCAAGTTGATCATTTAACAGAAATGAGCTTTATTGGTCACCAGAGATGGGCAGTTGTAACGCGTTACTGTAATCCGATTACTTTTTTCAAGTAACGAGTAAAGTAAGGGATTACTATTGCAAAAACGGTAATTAGATTACCGTTACTTTCCCGTAGGAACGCTGCGTTACTGCGTTACTAAAACCGTGATGTTTTTTGCCAGAATGTCTCATGACAGTGAGTGCAAGGTTTGTGACGAACAGCTGTGTGCAGATCAACAGTGGATCATATATCGAGTGCGGGAGACAGTATGAGCTTTAAAGCGTGGAAGTACTGACCTTACTTTAAGTTTGATTCCATAAAAAGTGACAAAAACATTAGTGTCCGTTGTGCGTGGGAAGAAAACTTCTTTTTACAGCGAAAAAACCCCTAAACTTCCAAGCAAGCACCGGGAGTGCGCTACGACCTAATGGGAAACTCACAGAGAAACTCGTGGATTCTTCCACTGACCGCTGCGGCACACCTGCACCAGGGTAAACCTCCGCCTACCCTGCTCCTGCTTTACAGGTGAAAATAGAGCAAAAGGACCGCTAGTCTTTGACTTTATTTATTTTCTGCTGTTTTACTTGCATCTATTTGAAAGAGTGAGTGTAAACACTATATATATATATATATATATATATATATATATATATTATATTTTATGTGCTGGAATGTGCAGAAAATAGGTTTAAATATTAAACAAATTTCTTCCAGTCAGAGAATGTTGCATATAATTAAATTTTTGCTTGATGCATAAAGTTAAAAGATTAAAACTAATAAAACAAGTTTTAAAAAGGGACTTTTCAATTTGATTACATTTTGTATGATGGATTATGCAAAAAAAATGAATTGGGCTTAAAGATCTATCTCTTTATCACCTATTCAGGTTGTAAATCGTGTTTTTAAAAAGTAACGAAGTAACTAAGTAACTAAGTAATTAATTACTTTTGAAAATAAGTAATCAGTAAAGTAACAGGATTACTTTTTTGGGGAAGTAATCAGTAATTAATTACTGATTACTTTTTTCAAGTAACTTGACCAACACTGTTGGTCACATACACAATCATACAGAGTACAACATGCAGTGAAATGTTTCTTGTCCGAGCTGCGGACAGGCTGCAGACGTAGCCGCGCCATTCCAGGGCTTGGTGTTTTTGGCATAGGGGGCCTAGCCAGGACCCTTACTGGATACTGGGAGGAAATTGAACTTGCGACTTCCGCTCCAAAGGTACATTTAGTGTACATTGACCCAAATGTTCCTTTTTTGCTTAAAAATCTTTATGATGTCACACCTGCAACTTGTCGATCCTGTTGCTCATGTCTACATACTGGATATAGAGAGCTGAAATTAGTGACTGAGGCCATAAAGTTATCAGAAAGGTGTTTAGTGATGTCTCATGACGTTCTTTTTGTATCCAGAGGATACATCATAAAGATGCAGGGTTAAGGCACTTTTCATTCATTTTTTCTTCTTGGACTGGAAAGCTACGTCCATCTTTTATGAATAGCCTTAAACTGAATGCTTCATAACACATTTTGCTGCAGTTTCAGGCTGGAAGCTCTACAGTTCATTGCCATAAATGAATCAATCGATCACACTGTGACTTCGAACCTGAAACCAACATGAGTAAACATTTAAATTTGAAAATGTCAGAGTTACTAAACACCAAAGAGCTATTTCAGATGCATTCAGTTTGAAATGGCTCTTCAAAGTCAATTTGAGTTCACTTAAGCGCCGTCACAATATCCTGATTTTGTATATCATTTGTCAAATATTGGAGTGAACATGTAGCAGAGAGATATTTTATATTCACACACCATAATTATTCCCTGCACTCTAACACCAATTTATTAAGATTACATGTTATTACATGAATGTCATTTGTTTGGGGAAGAGTGAGGTAACGCTGCGCTGCACATTTGCATACATTCACGTGTGGTGTGTTCCTGTGTAAACCCATTACACACTTGCAGATTCATGAAATTATTCCAGCTCTATATGAGCCCATTGACATTCACAGCCGCCGACGGTTAAACACATGCACGTACACATGGAGAATCTCCCACTTTATGTAGAAACATAAATATACCCACCTACTCTGTTCATGCTTGTGCACACTCTCACAAAATGTACACGATAAATACTCAGACTCCTACACTTCCTCGTACACACTCCCACCTACCCAAACAGACTCTCACACTTCCCACATGCACAGTCTCACTCACCACGATCGCACACTCTCACACTACCCACACTGAGAACATGCACACGCTCCCCGAAAACAAGCAGGGGGGACACGAGCCTTCTATAACCCGTTCAGTTAGCATTAGCATCAACCCTGTGCAGGCTTACTCAGCAGATGGAAAGGCTGCACCCCCACCCTACATCCCTGCCCTGTACTGTACTGTAAGGAAGGCTTTGTTGGCTGCTGTTTCTCTTTCCCTGGACAGTCTCAAGTGGAGCCCTTTGCCCCCCTTCTCGAAAAATCACTTCCTCCTCTCAACCGTTGCTGCAATGACGTCCAGACACGGAGCAGGAGCTGTCGGCCCGAGTGCCTGCCCATCATTCCTCACAGCGTGTAAATCAGCCGAGGCCGAGCTGGGCTTCTACCGTGTGCCAAGGTGACGACAGATTTACAAGAGGGCAACCTCATCGTGAACCTGGCCTGTGCCGTATGTCCAAGACCTGCTTTAAATCCACAAACAGAGACTGACACGTTTGGCTTTCCATAGACGGATGAAAAGGAAAACTTGACTGGATTTTTGAACAAAGATGAAATTAATGAAATAATTAATCTACTAGCAAATTAAACTAGCTGTTTAAACTTTTTTTTTGGCTTTTCTCACATTCAGAAGAGTCTGTTTCATAACAGTCTTTTGATTATACATAATGATTTGGCAGTCACTTCTTTTATTTTGGCTGATTTTCACTTTAATATGTGATTTTAAGTGGCAACGCTGTGCTGAGGACCCATTCTTGGTAATCACAGGTGGTCCTGCTGGGTTTTTTTTTTAAATATCCTGGCAGATTCTCACTAAATTACTTGAATTTAAAAAATTTAATGTTTGGGGGTGTTAATGCTGCTTTAATTTTTGTTTTTGTTTTATGACCTTTCTTTTTAATGACTGTATAACATGGTGTATGTAACTCCGAACAGCCAAGCAGATACGGACGAACCGCTTCATTCTTTTAAAGTCATGTTTATAGCAACTAACAGCTGGAAGCCAGTTTTGTTTTTGTGTCACATTTTGCTGCCCCTAAGTGGCCAAAAAAAAAAGAAATAATATACAACAGGCTTTTTATGTGTGACGAATAACCCTTTTCCATTAGTACATAATCAGATCAGATCAGCTAGAATCAGCGCTACGTTTTTAGGGTTTCCCATAGGTGATAGTACCTGGTACCAAGTACCCGAGTCTGACAAAAAGCCAAACACCAAGCAATGGGTATACCATCGCCTCAACGTGCTTCTTTGTTTTTACTTTATTGTGGCAGCATGCAAAAATAAATATTTTGTGTTCTTCCTTTACCAACCAATGAGTGTGCGTGTTCATGCCTCAGATCATCCGCCAGTTGGAATGAGTAAGATTTAGAAAATAAACTTTTTTTTCAAAACAATCTAAAACAAATAATTGAGCTCTAACCTCAGCTGGAAAGTGTTTAAGTCAGAAACTGGATTTGCTGTTCACATCTATAGGACTGGAAATACCGGACGTCTTTTTGAAACCACAGCTATCGCCATCTGGTGGCCTTCAGATATAATGCAGCTATAAAACCCCTACTCATTGGCTCAATTTTTCCAACCCAGACGTGACGTCCATGTTTCATACAGTCTGTGGATAAATCCTAAACAAACCTGAGCTGTTCTATACAATATATCCAAAGACTGACTCGGCCTGATCTCTATGACCTTATACAGTTTTCATCTATTGCTTGCATCAAAACACACCGCGTTTCCTTCAGCTGACTCCCATCGATCTGAATTCCTATGCAGTTTTCAGAGAGGAAAACACACACAAGACCTGCACTTACACTGTATTATGTTTTTAGATTACATGCTTCCACATAAGGTCACCTTGTTTGTGACCAGCTAACTGACACTGATAGATACTAAAATGAACTTACTGCATACATATTCATAAATTTGCACACTAAAATAACTTTCTGCTCTTTTGCACTCTTTTATGATAGCAGCCTTGCTCTAATTTGTTTTGCTGAGTGTCTCTTGCGCACAGTTTAAACCCTCAGAACTCTTCCTATCAACCCAAAGGCAGTCCAGGGTTTGGTCTTCTTTCACTTTGGGTTTCTCTCATTCAAGTGTTTTTTCTCCCCATTAGTCCACTACTATTTTCCTGTTTTGGCCATACAGTTAAGCCTTTCTTTTGGCAAACTTATGCCAAACAGAGGGAACCAATCAGTGTCATCATTCTACAGCCCAATAAACTGTTTTGAAACTAAAACAAGAGTTACTACCCAGTAATTCCCATGTTAAATCCACATATTACACACCAAACTTTACAGCAGAAATATGTTTTAAGCCTGATATAAAATCTGTTTTGGTCCTTCTAGCTAACTTTAAGTGAAGTTTCAACATTTTATAATAAGATAAGTAGGTTAGATTAACATAATCTAACCTATAACTCACTCATGCGGAACATCTTCTTACTGTTGTGTAACAAATACCTGCATTCACAAATAATATCTTTTGCCCCTTGAAATTTACTTTTCTAAGTAATGCTAACTCTTAATGCCTAAGCCACTTCTTTTTAAAATTGCTTTTGAATAAATGGTGCTACAGATGTTAATGTTTTAATTGTGTCTAAAACAAATACAAAATTATAATTCTGGGCTTTTAGTTCTTTTCCTTTTAAGAGCCAGTTTAAACCAGGATTCAGATTAGACCTTTGATAATAAAGTGGAAGGTTTCAGTGAAATGGCGGTGTGCGTATCACTGTGCCATACTTACAACAGATTAACTATGGACTGATTTTATCATTGTGTCATGTGATGCCAGGATGTGTGCGTTGGGACTTTTCTCCATAAAGCATCAATTGTTTCAGCTAATGGATTCAGTTTGCTCTTCACTCACTACTATAATTTCCAATCCAAACAGGCAACAATGGTCTATTGTCTGCCCCCCCTTCCATATCTCTTAATTAAACACTCTGTGCCTATGAATAGTCCTGTCTTTGTGTGTTTGTGTTGGTGTGTGTTTGTATTAATACACTTTCAGATGCTGATTTCATTCTCTGACCAAGGTAAAACGATGGGGAATACCCAGTGAGCTCTTTCCAAATGAGGTAATCTGGAGATAATGGGGATTATAGGGAGTGCTAGCAGCACAATAATAAAACAATAACAAACTTTCCAAAGGCTGCAAAGAAAATCATTAGCCTAATCCCCGTTGTTTCTGACAGAGCATCACTTGAGACTTGACAGCTATAACTGCAAAGTACTGCCTAAGTCTGCTGAAGTGGTGAGTTCATGTTCCTGTTGCTTCATCCAGAAGATGCCAAGCATCACTGAGTGTACTTACATGAAAAGAAGCACACACAAATACTTGAAGATGAGAGGACTCCTGGCTCCGTATATGTGTTTGGCTATATTGGTATGCAAAAACACACACTGTTGTCATCTTCAGCTCCTGTCACTTAGGCTCCACATGGTCGCCACAAGACTCATGAGCCTCACACAGAGTACAAATCTGCACTCTGACAGCGTCTCTTTCTGGGAATGAAATCCTGATCAGTGTGCTGGACGGTCAGATGAAGAATGAACACTGCCATGTGAGCTTGTGGTTACCTGTCTTGACCCTGAATGCCTGCACTGCTTGATAAGATAACCCCTGTAACATCGCCGCCCCTGTGTGTGTTTGTCATACAGTTAGAGAAAGTGACTTGTTAACCCTTTAGAGCCGGTCGGAGCGGGCACGCTCTGTTTTGCTAACTATTTTTAAATCCCGGTAGCTCTGCAACCACGTAAGCTAGCGCAATAATTTTTTTTGCATATGAAACCGGAGGAGTTGTACTTACATCTTATGCCATCAGCTTGTCCTAGGTCACAGTTTCCTTCCACATATAGCTTTGCAAAAACTGCATAAAAAGCACTTGCAGCAACAAATACATAATATTCCAGAAACAGGCTTTGCCGATCCGATCAGCTGTTCATAACACTTCCTACGTTGGAAGAGACGTCAGCGCGAACTTTTGCATGTCCGCCATTACCTGCCCGAAACCGGAAGCGACGTCATTTTCGCGGAAATGTAGTTTTTTTTATCATCAGGGCCTATACTGGTGTTTTTATAAGTTATCTTTGACTTTATGACGTTCTGTGTCTTTTCTGGGATGCTTAGGACTCATATTGCACTGCTGGAAATAGTTTATTTTGATGCATATGCTGCTTTTTTGCAAATTTGCAGTATAATATTTATTTTCGTTTTTCCTGCAGTGTATAAAAATTGGTGTATTTCAAAAATAAAACTATGAAGACACTCAAAATAAATTTCCTGTGGTAGGAAACTATTTTGTGCAACTTTTTTGTATTTACAGTTTTGAGGGATAAGCCTCTTAAATTTCTCTAACTAGAAATATATGTTAAAAAAGCAAAAACGATTTTCAATTTTTTTGTAGTTTATTGCACTTTTTTGCAATTTATGTAATTACTATGCACTTAATGAATACATATTATTAAAATCTGGGCTATAATGGTTGTATTGATGTATAGCAACTTGAAATGCTCCCAAAAATGGCTCTACAGCATGTAAACATATAATATAAGCTCTGGCGGACTTGGTTCTATGGTAGGTCTTAAAGGGTTAACCAGGAATGTGCTCTGGAAAAAATGCAGGTCCATCACAATGGGGGAATTACTTAGTGATTTTTAAAAAGGCTGTAAAAACAAATGATCCATAATGTTGTTTTTGCATCTGCAGGGTGGACATTCTCACCAAAGCGTTTCTCTCTTTATTTCTCGGTTTTCCTATTCCTGTTTTTACCTCATATTAAATCTTGGCCTGCTATCTGCGACTGTCTGCCTGCTGTTTCATTCAGGTCTCCTCACACACCCTGCTGTTTCTATCCAGCCTGACGACTGTCTTGACCAAACCGCAGGTGAAAGGTCACACTGCCCTCCCACGGACCAATACAAATACAGACTTAAATATTTAAAAAATACTTTTGCAGTTCAACCCAGTGGCTCTTAGCTCTGTTTGCCATTCTCCCCCCTACAGAAAAGAGCAGTTTCAAATAGAGTGTTAACTTATTATACATGCTGCTTCGCCTGATTCCGGTCTCATTAAAGAAGTCATCAACCTACAGGGTACTACCCAGTAGGCTCACTGCCTCTGAGGCAGTAAGTCAACAACCTTCCTGTGCAATTATGTTGTCCAGAGGAGCATACCTGCAGAACTAATGTTCTTCTGCAATGAAGGATATCACTGGAAAGTTGTGTTCCAACATGTAATAAACCATTGTCTGCAGAGACCCTCGCTCCAAGCCAGGTGATGTAATTAAAGCATGCAGATCTGAAATGAATTAAAATGAAAATAAGGGAGTGACACAAACATTTATGCATTAGATCTTTTTTTACAGAGGGTTTTTTTTTTTGCTGTCTTTTTTTAAAGAATAAAATTCATCAGATTTTTATTTCTTCTTTCTTTTGTCAACAATAGTCTAGTATTTACCTTTTTGGTGCTGCAGGGTTGGTTCTTTTAAGCCAGACATAACCATTTTGGTTAAATATATTTGGTAGAGTGCAATGCTTTCAACAATGATTAGACTACAGTAAAAGCAGAACAGCAACATGCCTGTGACTAGGAATAATCGGTGCTTGGACTGTAGTTGTGTTGAATTGTTTTGCTGTTGGGGACCAGTAGCGAGTAGGCAACTGGTTACTCCAAGATTGAGTGTGCAACCTCCTCAGCGTCTGAGGGGCCAATTTCAGATCGGTGCCAACCTGTCTACAAATAATTGCGAGCCGACTCAAATTGATCGCAGTCACGCTCACAGAGATTGCTAAAGATTTGCAAATAATTGCTACCTAAAATTTATAAATGCAGACAGTTTGATTGCAGTGTGTTAGAGATCTCTGATGAGCACAACTGTATCTGTACTTTTCTGTGTCTCTTTGTAACAGGGAACTCGACCAGACTACAACCGACTGGCAACCAGTTCAGCCATCTTCCTGTATGGTCAAAGCATGTAAAAGCATGGTCCTTCAGTTTTGCAGTTAATTCACCATCTGACAGAAACTGGTCACAATTTGTACAGGTATTTCTGTTTTAGATCTATGAGTTTCTGTCTGGGCTGAATGTGAAGTCAGACTGCAGAAGATTCACCATTTTGGCTGATTTATCACAGTTAATTGCCGTATTATCTCAGTCAGATTGCTTGTAATTGCCAATCTGACCTCATTCAACTGCAGATTGATGGCAGAATGTGATTTTGTGATTCGTGAGAACTTTTAGGAAGATAAGGTGCTTTTTTTTTTTGTCTAACCTGCGTGCACAATTTTTACTGACTGACGAATCCGAGGTCAAAATACTCAAGATCTTTACAAGGGTTTTCAGGGTAACAAAGGAGATTTAGACAGAACAAGTGGTTGGAGCTTAAATGCGGCATTACTCCTTTTCTTCTGCTGCCTTGTTATGAATGGAGCATTTAAAGTAAACATAGCTCTCCACAACAAGAGCCCAGACTGGAGAGGTCATAAATGTAAATACGAAACACAATGGCATTCAAGAGCCTTTAGAGTCGGTGCTGACAGATGTTCCGCTGTGTCCTCGTTAGTGCCACACTTGGAGCTAATGAAAACGCTGACAGCAATATTTGTACAAGGCCTTTAGCATGTGTACTTTAAGTACGGCTGGCTGTACTACTATACGTTCAACACGGCACAAATATCTCCACCTGTCTTCGTGTTTTTGGATGTCACAACAAGGCATTGACCGTGTTTCTTCAATGGTTTATTTGGGGGTTAATGGAAATACTTTGAGTATGTTAGAAGTTCTCCAGCCTCTCCTTACACTGTCAGTTAACTCCATAGCGTGACATTAAGCCAACCGGCCACCACCTGTCAGTCAAGGTACTTCTATGACAACGCTGCTTTTAAAGTTTAATTCCAGCAGGTCAGCTCCTGGCATAGAGTGATTTTCATCCACAGTATGCCTGAGCACCTTTTGGCCTTTAATTTTAATTGAACAGGGAATCACTTTACATTCTGGGATCATCCTCACAGCCTTTTTGAAGGGTTTATGACAGGCAGCTTATCCTCAGCAGAGCCCCAGAGCAATAAAATGTGCTTCTTCCTTTGATCTCAACTGTAATCTAATGGAGCTCTAAATGTGAGGTAAATTCCACTTTCTAGAACTGACCTTTGGTTGTTGTTGCTCCTCTCCATTTTTATTAATCGGAGAACAAACCCAATAGGATAATAAGTACAAGCTATGCCATCTACACGTCATGTAGAGCACGTTCACATGTTGAATTAAGAGAGTGGAACAAAAAGGACATTACACACAACATCACAGCCTGATACCTGCAGGTCTGACAGCAGCAGGTGTATCACTCCTTTTTCTACCTTGAGACAGCAGTCATCTCATTGTTCTGACACACAACACAAAACTATCCTCAACACTACATGTTAACTACACAAGACGACACATTAACTCCACACCCCAAACACGCTAAACGTCACAAATCTCTCACATCTCAAAACTTTCTCTCTCGCGCACGCTCTCTCTCTCTCTCTCTCACTCCTAAAACTTCCCCTGTTTTTTGTGTTTTTTTTTTTTTTTTCTTGGGGGGGGGGGTCATAAGCAAAGCGTGCTTGCTAGCGCTGTCCTTAGACAGTAAACGTGACAAAACTATTGAGGAAAAAACGCTGCGTATATATTGTTTATCATGACTCTGGTTTTACGTGGCCTATCAACACAATTTAAAAACTGGTATATATCACCTTGTTGCTTTGTCTTTAAGTGGTCATGTGATTGGCTTACCACCACTACTTTATTCTTCCTCAGTCAAACAGCAGCACTCATGCGATTGTTTTGCCCCCTTAGCTCCAGGTGTTGTGTTAGAAAGTGATCGTGATTGCCGTCCGCGGGAGCGCGCGCAGCTGCTTAAAGCTGTAGCGCCCAGATTACGTAGAGCTACTTCCGTGCAACTGATATAAGATGCGGTAAACTGAGCACAGCTTCAACCGTCTGTTTGTTGAAAAATAGTAACACCTTGCGTTTTCTTGTTAGTAACTGTAACGGCGTTGTAACGATAGGAATAGTAGTTAGTTAGATTACTCGTTACTGAAAAAAGTAACGCCGTTAGCAATGCCTTTACATGTAACGCCATTATTCCCATCACTGTAAACAAGTATTGTGTCCAAAGCCTGATATGGATCTCATTCCTCTGTGCTAAGGAGTTCAATTGCTGTCAAATCTATTAACAACAATTTAGTTGTGTTGCCTGGCGTGTCCTTTTATTACAATGGCCATTGCATGAAGTTACTAGAACACAAACTGTGTATTAGTCCACTCAGAATTGATGAGATTCAAACTGATACGTCTTTTGAAGAACTATAACATAAATGAAGTCTGAATAGAAAACATTTCTTTTCACATTCTGGAAGCTTTATCAACATAATTCACTGCAAGTAGTTGAAATAATGACATTGATAATGAACAACTGTTCAAGAAATAGAATAAAAATCAGAGTTTTTAGTCCCATCCTGTACTTCCAAAAGTTCAGATTAAGCTAAATGCATTAAAAAAAAGATTTGAAAAGGGAAATCTGAGCAGACGATTTTAACTCAGGTAGTGAATGCATGTCTCAGACTAACATAACTGCATCATGTGAATCTATGGAGCTCTTAGCAGGTTCACTTGTTAGAATTAGAGTACAGCAGACACAGTATGTAATAGATGAACAGAAAGGTTCAGACAAAACAATTTCAGAGTGCATTGAGAGGAAATGATTTCAAAAGACATTCCAAAAGATGCTATTCCTTCACTCTTTCAGTCTTTAGTTCAACCTCCAGCTGCTTGAGGCAGATGGCTGCTCCTCCTTAAGACTGATTCTATTGAAGTTCTCCCTTACATCACCAAGTGCTGCTCATTAGGGTCATCTGATATCTGATTGTTTTAATGAACCCACAAATGTTTACCTCATAACATGAGAATTAGAGTTTTTATTTTTTCCATATGTATGTGTACCTGGGTGGGTGTGACAAAGTGGAGGAGCAGTTGTAATTCTCTCCATTTGTCCCATATGTGTTTACCTTTTTTTTTTTGCACATTGTACACATTATTCTGTTTCTATGTATTTGCTATGATTTGCTATTTGTCAAGTAACATTGCTTCACTCACTATCCCGGGTTTGTTTGTTTTAGCGTTTTGTTGCCGGCAAATCAAACATTCTGCAAATTAAGACAAATACTAAGTTATGTTTCTTTATATTTTATTATGTTACAGATTAAGTCATTTGTTCATACTTACTTTGTCTTTTCAGTCATCGTGAGGGTCAGGTGTGGGGAAACGCCCGCCTGGCATTTCCTCATTTTAAAGTCCTGATCATGTCACACATGACATCATCAGGTCAAACCAAGTGGAGGGGTTTCTTTTTCCAGAGAGATGCTTCCTTTTGTTTGTGTTAAGGTTTAAAGGGATTTGTTGAATGTTTTTCCTTTTGTTAATACTGCCATTTAGTTGTGTAAATGTGCATATTAGAAGTGTGTAGAGGTTTTGTGTCTTTGGATAATCTGTGTAGAGTTTTAGATCCCTCAGTTGAGTGAGTGGTACTGGCTGGGCAATTGGAGGGAAATTGATGGCCCTATTTAAAGCCAGTCTCTACCAGATGCAGGAGAGAGGAGAGGTGAGCTGTGTTACCAGAGCCATGTTATGTTGAGTTTTGTTAATAGAGTTTATTTGGGGGGGAAGTTTTGTTAAGTTACATTAAATTAAGTTCACTGTAAATAAATTGCTCACCTTGGAAACCTAAAATGTCTGCATAGTCTGCTTCTCTACCACCTTCCTTGACGTTCGAGTCTGACTACTTCACAGTGGGTTATAAAAAAAAAAATACCACTGTTGCCTTCACCCTACACATCTTCTCAAGCTCTTCTTTGAGCCCTTGGCACTTCTCCAACTTCTTGTCTTCCTTCCTCCTGATGTTGCTATCACTTAGTAACTACCTATCTATCACTACAGCTGAGATCCTCTGCTTGTCCACCACTACTATGTCTGATTGGTTAGTTATCACCCTTTTGTCCGTCTGTATTTGGAAGTCCAACAGGACTTCTTAGCTCGGTCATTATTAACCACACTAGGGGGTGTGTCCCTTTTGACCATGGGACTTCTAGGCCATACTTGGCACAGATGTTCCTGTACACTAGTGCCGACCACTTGGTTATGGAATTCCATGTATGTGCTGCCTGCTAACATCTTTCAACCTCCTGTTATGTGGTGGAGAAGGTATTCGATTGTATCCCTCGGGATATGGGGCATCTGGCCCATTGCTACTGGCCATTGGATCCTTATACAACCGTTACAAGAGCTTGGTCTGCATAGCCAACAATAAGTCGGACTCGTATCCGGTGGGTGATGGACTCCACCAGGGCTGCCCTTTGTCAATGATTCTGTTCATAATTCTTATGGAAGAGAGAGCTGAGTGTAAAACCAAAGCTCTCGATTTACTGGTGGATCTATGTCCCTAACCTTACCTATGGTCACGAGCTGTGGGTAGTGACCAAAAGAACAAGATCGCTGGCTTCACCCTAGGGTGAGAGTGGGCTTCTCTGCTTAGGCTGCTGCCCCTGTGACCCGCCCCTGGATAAGCTGAAGAAGATGGATGGATTGTCTACATTCACATCTTCTAGTAGACCTTCAGAGGTTACTTAACATAGTCTTGGTAATCTGCTACGGAGGTTCCAGGTTTCCAGTTTTCCCATGATTCTATCTCTCAGGTCAGTGGCTTTTACACTCAACACACCTTCAAGCATACTTGGGGCTTGGTCTCCAATCTCAGGTGGGGGTGATGATCCAGTTGTTGCTTCTTCTGAATGTTGGGACACTAAGCTACTAGTTTTTTCGCCGTCAGTCTGGATGGTGTTTACTTGCTCTACATTACATTTTGGACAGAGAACATCAATCAAACAACTTTAGGCCTGAAGCAGTTTTTCTAAATCCTTGAAGGATCTGTATCACTGACGGCCTCAGGAGGAGTGAGCGCTCTCTTGAGCCTGTGACAGTTTTCTTTTATCATAAGATGACAAATTCATTTTCCTTACTTTACAAAGCTTTAGAGGGGAACATACCCAGAGGATGCACTGATTAATACATTGGCTTCATGCACAGAGAACTGATTTAGCTGATTATTTCACACCAGGCTTTTGGTCACAAAGTTGTTGTTATTTTTACATACTAATGTCTTCACAATTAACCCAAACATTGAGAATGAGGCATTTGACCTTTTTGCTTGCGCTCCAGGGGAACTGTGTGTGCAATAGAAGCTAGCAGCCACATTCTGTGTGTGTGTGTGTGTGTGTTTACTGAACCCACCAAGCTCGTCTTGAGACCTGTTCTGTTCAGATGTGTTAGAACTGATCACACCCCTCACAGTCAGAGCACAGACAAAGCCAGAGCCCTCATACTGTGATCTGTGCCAGTTCGTATCCTTGATGTTATTTGAGGAATACAGTAGCACAAGTTGGAGGATGAATAATGCATTGTGTTTTGAATGTCTCCTCGCTCGGCTTCGCTGGACCGTGCCCCCTCCATCTGAACGCATCCACTCAAATCTTCACACCTGACATTCTCTTTCAAGTTGCGTTCAAGGTGCTTTTCATCCCCTCTGTCTTCAGACAGCTTTGAGAGATATTACTGTACAAAGTCATGAGTTTATTTAGTGTGAGTACATGTTTTTTTTTTTTACTGTTTTTATAATCAAAGAAAGACAAGAAATCAGATTTGAACACGCTAAAGCTGGTTAAAACACACTAAAGATGCATGTGTGCCTGTGGGTATGTGATATGTAGTCTAAATGTTTTTTCCCTGGACTCCCTAGCTGATTGGAAAAATGTGAGAGTTCATGGGGATTTTCAGAGAAGAAGAAAACAAGAATACTGGAGGATGAGAGGATGAAGCCATGTTCCAATTCTGAGAGCACGTGTTTACTTTTTATCTTCTCTTCACAGGCTGGTGTTGGCTCAGACCAGGGCCTGAAACAACGAGAGAAGGACCAAAGCACAGAAATTAAAGAGGAACCTTCCACTGAACTGGGCACACTTTGCAGGTATTTCCCTTTGCTTTCCATATATCATCACCATGGGTCATCAAGGAGCCTCAGTGTTTCTGCACCGGAAAAAAAAGAAAGCATTTTTGTTTTTGGCCATCTTGTTTGTTTGTTTCTTTTTTGGGGGCACAAGTAGCCTTGATCTGACCAAGACACTAAAAAAATACATTCTGTGGTACCGCCTTTTCAGTGAGAAGTTAGCTATAACCTAAACCATGACATGCTTTAATGATTTCATTTTTTTATATCCTTCCTGTTCATTACAACATGTGTTTCACTTCACTGATAGTAAGGTAAATATTCTGAGATGCCAAACGTTTCGATGCCCCCCTTAGAGCAAGACTTGGCGACTTGGGAGGAAGAAATTCTTTTTCACAGAAAGAGACCTCCAACAGAAACAGGTAGAGGGAAGGGCGACTGGTTTTGTTGGTTGTGGGAAAGAGACTATGAACAAAAAGATGACCATGAGTTTGTGACCCTGTCAAAATAGGACCTTCTTATAAATCTTTTCAGTCACTGTATTCTTAATGTTAGCTCTTGACTCTAACGTCTCTCTATTTGAAATTGATTCTATCAATCCATCCATTGATCCCGAGGTGTTCCTAGGCCAGATGAAAGAGATACTCTTTTGAGGGTGTTCTGTGTTTAAACCCTTCCAGTTGGGAGTGACTAGAAAACCTTCAAGAGGAGATGTCCAGAAGGTGTTGTGATCAGTTTCTAAGTAGAAACAAGATGTCCTGGACAACTCATTTTGATGGTGTGCGTCTGCACCTAGCTGTTCTGACCACCTCCCGCAGCTTCTGACAACAGAGTAACTCGTAACTTGAAAGCTTCAACCTCCAACTCAGCACTATGGTGAGTTTGGATGCCACATCAATCCACTGATCCAACTTAAACTGCCTTACCTTTTTATAAGTGCTGTGCATAAACTTTATTAGCACTTTTATTCCTACAAGAAAGTATTTGTTGAGTCATAGATCATTTTCTTACTGACTGACTACTGACTGACTGAAATTGGCCCCTTCTTGCTATTAGTAAGAATGCAGGCACTCAAGCACAACCTTCAGTTTACTGAATCTATCTTTATTCTTTTTGCTTCCATCCATATGCCTGACTACAGTCACTGAAGACAACACGAATACCTTTTCAGAAGTTTTTCTAAAGAAATTAGAGTTGCATTCACCTTGTAGTAAAAGCATCTAAGAAGTATCAACAGACACTGGTTCAATGCAGTTTATGTAAAACCATAAAAAACAGAGCAGACCAAACAATTGTCTAAATAAATTTTAATAAATTATTTTTTTTTTTTACCTGCACATATAGATAATGGAGAGTTTGTCATATGTGTCCTGTGTATGTGTGTGTAAAATGGCTGCAGTGGGCAGCAAATTGGCCCTCCAGAAGTTAATACCAGCATAATACCTTCCTTTAACACTTTTTGATCCAGTACAGATTAGACTGTGTCCTCTTCGCTGCCTTCTTACTCATCTACAAATTATGTTTCCCCTTTCACCTAAGAATATACATAAAGCTTACACATCTTTCTACTCGCTGCCAAACATAACCCTAAGGTATCTCGCTTTCATCTGGAGAGCACTTTATCGTAAATAATAGCACATCTTGTGTTTGTGAGCAGTGCACAGTAGAGAGATTTCTCTGATTTTTATTGACGTTTAATAATGCCATGAATCACTTGCTGATGCAGCCGCTTGACATTGAAAACGCAGCCGAGGTTAACAGCGGTCTCAGTGCCAAAATAAAAGTCTGATATTTCATTAAGGCACTAGAGAGGGAGAGGAAGGGATACTGTGATGGTACTTAGGGGACTCATCACACTAATTACATTTTGCATGCTGACCGGAGGTTGGAGAGCTGTGTTCCCAGCTGATCCCTAATTTTTGCAGCTTTCAATTTATGCTTATTTGGAGTCTATTTCGAGTGTCTCTATGTATCTGTAGGTATAGCAATGTAGATATGAGATGGATGAGTACTTGGCCAAATTATCCTAGTGTTGCCTCCTGGGTCTGTAGAAGGTAGGTAGTCAATTAGACCGGTAGCTGTGCATGATTTCATTTTTAGATTACATTTATCTTCACACATGGAGAAATGTGTCTATTAGTATGTATCTAATTACTGAGGTTTAGTCATCACATTTTATTGAAAATTTGGTATTGAATGTGCTATTTTTGTAAAATGGAATTCAAAGTTTGGAACATTTGCATAATTATTAAACTTTTGAGAGAGGCCAGTCCTCGATTATCACTGATGTTTGGTCAGAGCCCTGTGAAGTCACATTCATAGACTGACCGTTATTATCATTCTTCAACAAGCAGGGGTGTCTTTTTGATGAAATGTGATGTTTGCCTTTAACATTAGAACCATCAGAAGGGGTCATTTTGACCCCATCCTACAACAACAGCAGTAACTGTAAAGATGTTTCTTCAGAAAGTCGAGTTTCTTATTTTCATCCCATTTTCTGAATTTAAGTAAGGTTTGACAAAAGTAGGACAAAGAAATGTTATTATTTAAATTGTTTATATATTTTCATTATAGATTCTAAAGTTAAAAAACAGGGTAAACTACTAAGCAAAGGGTACAACAAGCAACACAATAGCTAACACAAAATACATTTTCATTAATGGGTGGGATTCGTTTTAAGATGGTATAAAAACAGAGCGCTCACTTTAAAATAAAGTGAACAGCTCATTGCTGACATTTTAAAACTGACCTCATAGCTGACTACAAAAAGACAAGAAACACATTGTAATAAATATGTTAATTATTTTCAAAGTAGAACAGTCAAAGTTTATCATCTTGTCCACATCTGCTTTTAATCACCAGACCTAGAGCCTCTCATTGAGCGTCCACATTGCTCCAGTCTGCAGCTTCAAACTGAAACAGCTCTGCTGCGATTTTCACTCTTTCATTTCACTCTAGATTAGTTCTCTACACTTTGGACTCTGTTCAGTTAGGGTTTCCCCGCTCAGCCAAAGGGTGATATCTGAAGTTTTTTTTGTGTTTTTATGTCTAGTATCTTTGCTTATGTTTGTAAATATGCTGTAGTCAGCAGGTTTTAGGAAGCAGTTACATATAAAATAAAGAAATGACCTGTTTTGCAAATATCCTCATGACTATGTTATTGTACCTACATTATGTTATACATTGTCATCAATCAGTCTTTTTACAGAACTGTTATGTTATATTTGTTTGCATTTCTGATGATCTTTTGGCTAGATATCTCATGAGGAAAGACATTTTGAAAGCCAGAGTTTTTACCTTGATAAATAAAGAATATATGAATATCACAACTGATTGCAGTTTCTGTCTTGTAATGAGAACAACTCCTTTACAACAGTTTAAATACACTAAATCCCTTGGTGGCATGACTCGCTCAGCTCTGTAGTAATTATTCATCTTTAATCTAAAGTCCGCTATATATTTATTTGTCCATCATCTCTAGCTTGCTGTGACTTATGCTACAGCATCAAAATGTGCAAAAATAATAAATGTTGCTAGGTAACCTTAAATGCTGCAGTGGTTGCTGTCAAAATGTCGTCTTTGACATTTCTGTGTATAAGTGTAATAACTTTTTTCTTTTTATCCTGCACACCCCAAAATTTAACTCGAACTGTGATATTTTCCTAAAACAAACTAAATATAACTGCAGTGTGACTAAAAGCATAGGTTATAGTACAAATACCCCAAGTCAGTCAATACATTCACCCCCAACAAATGATGTCCCACTTGGGTCGGGCCCACTCAGATGTTAAGTTTCATTACCCCGACTGAAGCATAATACTTAGCTATAAGCCATAATCATCACAAATAAACAAAAACGGGACTTGGAATTTCACATGTATAAAGAATATATATAAGTTTACCTTTTTAAGATGCACTAGTGCATCCTCATTGCTTGACAGTTCTGTTTTTACCTCACCCAGTTTTCCTTGAATCATGTCATCGTCTTCCAGCGGAAATACAAAAATAAAACCCAATTCGCATGAAACCACAATCATCTTTCAAGAAATGCTTCTGGCTCGGTATGGAGAACTTTTGAGGGATGCTTCCTAACGTTGAGATAATGACATTCGCTTGCCTCGCAGCACCGTCTCTGCAGCCGTTTTTAGCGTCGGAAGCTCTCTGGGAATCGACCCTCAGAGGCTGGCAGCATTCACCAGGGATTTATAGAGTTACACGTTAAAATGATGTTTCAGAGGCCGGAGTTGTCATCGCATAAAACAGTAGGTTTGATTTGGCCCAGATATGCTGTTCCCAGCCTGACAGATAGGAACAGCATGTATGTTAGCCCTTGAGGGCATGTGTTGTGAGCACAATGCGACACATTCAGCTCAGACCAACAGAAACGGCTAGTTTGTGTCATGTAACCTTTTCACAGGCAGAGATTTGCTTCTGAAGAAATATATACATGCAACTCTATTGGTCTAATTATATAGAACTGACTGCTGAGGCCATTATCTGTAATTATTACAATCAAAATGAGCACATTACTTTCCTCACACGTGTTTCACAGGCTTAATCGAGGCACCAAAGTCATGACACTTATTGCTGCATTTGAGCTGGTGCCTTGCGCTCTCCATTGACCTGAATATCATTATAAAAATGATAATGACAATAGGAAAATCACAGTTAATGACTATGTTTCATTGCTCATTATCCTCAGAAAGTATGGCACTATTGTTATTTTCTGCACCTACACACATTTTCTGCAGATTTCTTTCCCCATCTGGAGAAAAGAGAAGTTATTAGGAGGATTTCCAGTCGCTATAAAGTGTAATTAGTCAATAATTACAGAGTGATAATTACATCTGAGAGGAAACCCGGGCTTGATTCGCAGCAGGGAGTGCTTCTGAAGACACCTCCTGCTGTCGCTCTCCTTTTTGCTCAAACATGAGCAGACATGCCAACGGAAGTGGAAACAAATGATACGCATACACCTACGGCACATGGTGAACACCATTAATGATTTATTCATACAAATGTGCCCCTATTACAAACATAATCACAAGCACAAACATATCTCATGGATGCACACATACTCTCTGGGGTCTGTGTTCATTTATTTTCCACTTTGATATGATGGCGTTAAATTTCCCTGAAGAAACCATCACACAGTGGTGGCTCAGGCTAATGGCCGGGTGTGCAAGAAATTACAATAAGTTACAAGTTACAATAATTTCCTTGAAGACCAAAATGAGCTTCTCAGTTTTTGGTTTGTTTGTTTGTTTGTTTGTAAATGAGGACCTATTATGCTCATTTCCAGCTTCATGCTTTTAGTCTTGGTCTCTCCTAAAGCTGCATGACTCAGTTTAAGCCTTGTATTAGCTAATCTTGGTTTAACTAATACAAAGCTGCACTGCAGAACTGAGGGCCTGCAGTTCATCCTGTCTGTTTTTAGCTCCTCCCCCTTTATCTAAAACCATTTTAGTACACTTTGAAAGTTGATAATTGTTTCGTTTTCCTTTATTATGATATTAATATTTATTTTGTAATAAAATGCATATCTGTCTACACTTATTCATTCTGTAGTAAGGTAATGAAGCACAGGAAACTTGGTATGGAGACAGGCATAGTGGACTTTTGCCTAAGCTGTAAATACTGTTATGCTCCATTGGTTCATGAAAAACACTTAAATTAATCAGATTCATATATACAAAGCTCCTGACAGAAATTTTCTTCCTCATTGCATTCCAATCACATTTAAACATACATATGCACAAGCACACCCACGCCTCACCTGACTGAGGTCCAAACCACATCAGAGACCCGCACATAGCTCCCCTCCCTCTCCGCTTTCCTGTTTATCCGCAGGTAACGTTCAGTCTATCACCACCTTCCACCCTGCAATCCCTCCATCCCCCTCACCCCTCGGCTGGACCCGTCTCACGCACTGTGTTAAACACACACGTGTTATCCTCATCAGGAGATGTGTTATAAACCAGAGTAATCTCACATCTCTGGCTGCTCTTGCACCTTTTCAATTTCCTGGTAACTTAATCCTCTCTCTTTCTCAATACCTCATCATAGCCCGAGAGAAAGAGTGAACAGAGGGGAATGCAAGAAGAGAAAGGATAATAAATTGTGTCTTTTGATATAAGTTGGATTAGGGAAATGGCATACGCATGTGTGTGCTGATGGGGTCAGGCTGTACGTGAGGTTGTAATCCATCATAAATGCTAGAAGTGACGGGTGCTAAAACCAACAATACACAGTGCAGTTTACTAAGTACACTGCTGTCTGACTGTTTATTTTCATTTGGTCAACATTAAAATGTAACATAATGACATGATATGTAATCACCTTTTTCTCTTAAGAAACTATAAATTTAAGACCTTTTTAATACTGCTGGTCACATGCCTCTCAATAACTTCCTCCATAGAGTTTCCTGGGTCTACACACCCTGCTCCACCTGAACAGCTTGAGCTGGCTTCTTGCATGTGCTTATGCAGTGAGTCTGAGCTCCACCTGAGTGGCCAACCTCCTAAATTCTAAGGGTGCAGTCACACCAAACGCAATGCAAAGCTTTACCTCATGTTACTCATGTGACACACACAAATATTTGCCCTGAAAGTCAAACAGGGCAAGGAGGCGCACAACCGATTGTTGGACACAATTACTGTAGCATAATAATACCTTATCCTTTTTCACTGTTGTTAAAAGTTAAGTTGAACAATTTAGCTCCAGCTGCCCTCTAATAGCATTTATAAGTCTCCATTTCTGATACTCAGTGATGCTGGGAGAATTCCAGCTCACTGGTTTTCGTGGGAGTGACTATTTTAATTTGTGAAAACACTGGCTCATGTCTAGTTGCATGGGTTGACCTCAGTGGATAGACTTCATGTGTAACCAGACCAGGCAAAAAGTAAATTCTCTTTGTATTTTTGTAAACACACCATAAGACTGAGTCCGAACACCATTCAGATGAAATTCTGCCATTTGAATCCACAATCTTATCTTTCTATTATCACTACTGAAAACTTGTGGTGGGAGGTGAGGACAGTTGAACAGATAATTTGATAGTTTTACTTTGATGATCAACTATCTCAACACCACAGCACTAAAAAAAATACTGATCTTTTAGAAATTCAGTGTGTGAGTGTGAAGGAAGAACAGGAAGAAGCCTCAAACAGAACCAGGCTCAGGATGTCCATCAGGGCTGTACTGAGTTTTGGCTATTTTCTTTCGATTTTTGCAGACTACTTGACTTAAATCCTGTTTAATCTGCTAGTAAATTCTTAATTCAGGCTCAGGAACAGCTATTTGCTGTGACTGGTTGGGGGTGAGGGCAAGAAGAAGCATCAAACATCACTGAGACCATCAAATCAATAGAATTCTTACCGATTCTATTGATTTTATTGTTTATTGGAAACACAGATGAGAATAAACAAAAACAGCATCTGTATATATTTATTGCATGTTATATCTTTAAGGGTAGAACTGATGCTGAGCAGTGTCAGTTGATGTTGGAGATCTTTGTACATTTGTCCCAATTCTATTAAGCATGACATTGCAGAAGAGCTGACTCGACAGCCTTTAAATTCTGAAATGTTGCAGACATCAATCAATAAAACTGAACTTAAAACAAACTTGTAAAGTTTATTTTCACAAGGTTTCCATTGAAATTGAAGCTGGCGATGTTTATGACATTCCTTTATGGTGCGTGTCTCTTTTTGATCACCTTCAGCAGCGAGAATCTCACAATCCTGGTTTGCAGTTAGTCGTAGCGCTCTTTTACAGTATACTATAGCACATATTACGATGGAAAGCAAGATGTTTCCAGTCAGAAAGCCCTAAGCCGTGGCTGGCAGTCTGATTCAGATTCGATTAGAGTGCAACAGAGGATATATTGTAAATGATTTTAAGGATGCCCCGTCTGCCCTAAAGAAGGCTTTTGGAAAGGCGATCCCTGTCCCTCTCACTTATAGCATTCCCTGAATAACCACTTCATCACTCCACTGCTCGTAAACCAGCTAGCATGGATCTGGGCTCTATTGAAAACACATTGGCTCATAATCTATGCCCTCTCATAATATGAAGGGATCCCACATCAGTCTCAAGGTCAAATACCAATAAAATCAAAGACGGCAATTTGTCAGAAGTCTGGAGTCACTCCGTGCTTGGACCCTGACGTCATGTGCAGTCTTACGGGGCATGTGCGCAAGCCTAGCAATATGTGCTGAGTGCACCAGATGTAAATCATATATTTTTCCACGTCAGCTTCTGATGCAGCAGCAGCTACACATCTGGATGATTTTTCTGTCATCTCTGGAACATGAACGTCTACATGATCATGGGAACCTGCTATCCGCCATGGGCCCCTCAAATCAACAATTTATTTAGAGGGGGTTAGTGGGTGAGACAGGTGGGCATCTGCAGTCAGTAAGCATTCACAACCACCCAGTCCTCATTAAAGTCCCGCATGAAAGTGGGCTGATTTCACATCACACTGAAGTTATTGTACTGAAGAGGGCTTCTTTTGGCTGTGCCGTCCCTCCAGGTGGCTTCCTCTGACTTCCTGGGCCCTGAGCTGAGTTCCCGGGCCTGCTGCCTGGAAGCCTTTGTACGCTCTATCAGGTGCAAAGCGGGAGCTCTCCTTTCTTCATGACGGCTTCGACGATGCCCAGCAACTGTCATCTGTCGGCAGCATCTGTGGGAAGCAGCTTGTTTGCAACGACTGTGGATTTTCTGGCCCTTCCTGTCAATCTGACTCGTAGGGGCTCATAGCAGATGCTGTCGCACTTTTAAACTCATTAACTGCATCCCACGCCACATTGTGGTTGTCTTTCATTTGGAGTGACGCCTGGTTTAAAGTGGATCCAAGTGTGTGTGAGTTCAGAAAGAAAGAAATTTTGATTGCTGGTTTATCCAAACCTGCCAAATCAACAGTTTCGTTTGGACTGCTACTTCAAAACACCATTTGACTATAAATGATTTAAATATCAATTCGAATAGATTACATGACCCATATTTGTGGTGCTACCGCTGCCTCAAGTTATTCTACACAATGTCAAGAGCAGTGCCAAGCAGAGTATAGATCCATCTCCAAAACTCATCCAAGGAAATCTTCACTGATTGCAAAAAAACCTTTCAAGGAGCTGGAATAGTTTCATGTTTAGTTTATGAATAAGTAGAGGCAGCTCTTCCCAAATCCAGCGGAAAAGGATGATATATTGTATATATACATCATAAGTATGCACGATTCCCATAGCTATAGTTTGGAGTTGTGGAAAGGCCCCTGCAGACGTGTGTAATCCCTTTGACGAATTGCCACGGTGCAAATCTGAACTGCAGGCATCCCCACATTGAGCGGCCCCGTTCCAGGTCCAATCGGCCGGGCCCATTTGGGGCGTTCACATGCATTTAGATGATCCCTCTGTTTGCATTACCAGGCACAGATAATCTGTGTATACAGTGGGAAATTAGGGCAGAGTAGCCCCAAGCGCTTCAGCAAGAGACCTCCACATGTTGGCTTCAAAGGGACCGCAGCTGAGTGGAAGCAGGTGTGTCTCGTCCTGAGTTAGGTGCAGGGTGGGCCCGAGTGGACGGAGGAGGGAAGGCGGGATCCCTGCAGGCTGGTCTGTGTGTGGCGTGAGAGGGGGGCAGTCCACGTGTGTCTGTACATAACAACAAAAAAAGGTTCATGTAGTCATGTACAAAATGTTTTAACTCTAATGAATGAATAATTTGCCATTGATGAAAAAGTCCAGTTTATGGCTTTAGTTGTTGCACGGTTTATATTTACTGACTGTGTGTGTCCCCTTTATGTGGCTGAAACGGTTCACACCATAGTTTGTGAGGGGAAAAAAAGGATTGTAATACTATGTCCTCAAGTTCTACAAGCAAGTTGTATTTGGCAACCTTCTCACCTTCTCTGTCTTTTCTCATTTTAAACGTTGTTAGAGGCAATCTCTCTGCACCGCTGCTGTCAACTTGTGTTTTTGTTCATTTTCAAATAATGATTTCATCTGCAGCTCGGCGCCTTGATAACGACTTGTGGTTAGCGTGGTATTTCTGAACCACGCTCAGATTTCATACTAGTTTTGTTGTCTGACAACAGAAACAGAAGAAAATGTAAATGACAACAACAGCACAATATGAGGATATGAGGGGCTGTCTGCTCTCCATTTCTCCTTTGCTAAATTAAAAATAAATTGTGGTTCAGGTGCCAATAAATACTGTTTTTTACAGCATATATTCGAAATCAGCAACAACAATATTAAAACCTCTTAACTGATCTTGTGCAGGTGCACCTTTTAGTGCCTCTAAAACAACTGTGACCCATCGAAGAGTGGACCCCAGGTGCTCTGGCCACATCTGCCACATGTGTCTGTGGTATTTCTGAGGTGTTGCTGTCACTTCCAACCAAGCATCAACCCCCCAGGACTGACAAAATTAATCAAACAGGTTAGTGCCAAAAACTGCAGTTCCTTTAATGTCCACTTGAGGCTTGCTCCAAAAGTAAGTCAGTCCCATGTTAAAATGTCCAGCTTTGCAGCAGTACCAAGCAGGTTTACAGCCTGCTACAAAAGCTTTCAATTTATCAGTCCGTCATGTCTCAAACCTCGTCTATGGTCATAAAGTATCGGCGATCACCTTAAATCTAAAGGTGTGGCTGAAACGAATCTCCTCCATAGAGTGGCTGTGCTAAGACATCCATAGGGATCTTCAAGTAGATTTTGGAGAAGTTTTCCAGGCACACAGACTGGCAGGAGACTCTGGGGTAGGCCAGAGCCCGCTGGAGAGATTATATGCCTCATATATCCTGGGAGCGCCTTGGGATCCCCCAGGAGGAACTAGGAATTATGGCTGGGAAGAAGGATGTCTTAGCCTGCTGCCACCAAGAGCTGACTTCAGACAAGCAACAGACAGTGGATGGATGGACGATTTCTCTGGATAATTACAAACTTCGAAACAGCTGAAACAGCTGTATGGGGGTTAAATTACTTCTTTGTAACTAATCGTCCCAACTAGAGTTAGGGATGATCCTTTTTGGCATGTGTTCCAACACATGTGACTGTAGCTACTAGCTGTCTGCTAACTGCTAATTCGGATTTTTAATGCAGTTATCTGACAAACACAATGGCTTGTTGTGTACTTAATTTTGACAAATGGACCATCAAAGAAGTCTGTGCTTCAGCATTGATGACTTAAATTCCAGAATATTATGTGGATTTAACTAATTACCATATGTGCGTGCCGGCGTCAACAGGAAGCAGATGGTTGGTGGCTTTGTGGGAGAAAATCGGGAAGGACATGTAGTTACTGATAAGAGCCAATCATTAAATGAATATGAGTGAGGGTTTTTTTACATTTCGAAAAGTGTTTTCTTGGTCAGCAGTGTTTCTAAGACTCTGTTTTAGCCACTCCGGACGCAGCAGGGCAGGGTTGGAAAGTTGGCAAAATTATTTTAAAAACAAAAACATATGATTATGGACACAAAATTAAAAATCTTCTTTACATTATTTCAGGGAAACTAAGTTTGTTTAGTCTACACAAATAAAAGTAATCTACAGAGGTGTTTTTGTGTCCTGATTTCCTCCCAGCACCTGTGTCAGAGCACGTTTTCTATGATAGCACAGCCTTGCATTTGTTTGTGCATTTTCCTCGAGGTTAAACACTTTGTGTTGCTCTAATGGCTCCCTCGTTTGGTCCAGCGGAAGAAGAAAGTGGCGGCGGAGGAGGAGGAGGGGTGATTTGTCAGCGCCTGTCGGAACTGTGAGGTCCTCGCTGATGCCGTAAATACTTGATAATAGTTCATCTGGAGAAAAGCTGTTCCTTACACTGCTCTTTCCTGGTCTAACCTCATGTGGGGGTTGTTTTGGTCTCCTGTCAGTCCATGTGATGAGTTAATGTGTGTTTGTGCTACAGGTGCTGTTCGACTGCATGTTGATGGATGAAATTTCAAGCGCTGCTTATGGGTGTCTTGGACAACAGCCTTTCACTATAATTCATAAACATATTTTTATCCCCTCCACTTGAACAAACTTCATTGAAGAAGTCGTCTGTGACTGTTTTTAAATAGATGGATGAGTTATTATAGAAATATATTTACAACGCTGAAATGGGGCCAGCGCTGATCATCCTCCTGAGTGCATAACGAGTAGAGGGAGTTGTGTTTCTTTCAGACTGTGCACTCCATCTACATGCATTTCAGTAAATTACAAGTTTTTGTTTTGTTTTTTCTTCAGTTAATGGATGTTTCTCAAATCAGAGTGCAAGTCTGTTGGATGCCAAGAAATACAAGAAATGACCTGAGATATTATGTTTGCAACAAAAGCTAGGATGCCTAGGACACAAAAGTAGAGAAAGCAAACTAAGGTTAGCTATCTAACTGTCATGTTGGCTATCAAGTCAATATTAGTCCATGATCGCCGGTAAGCTAAAACATGAAACCCATGTTTGCAAGCTGGACTTTTCTCATCAGATAAAAATCGCCATCAATATCAGCAGATCATTTGATTCATACAGAAATCGTAAAGCTACGGGGACAAAATCATGCAAACGTGTATTTATTACGAGCTAAAATTGCAAAATACCTCAAGTCTCGTGAGGATAGATCTGGCTAATTTATGCAAATTTAGCAGAATGATCAGAGCCTGGTCTGTAAGGCAAGTTCTGGAGTCTGTAGAGGGATTAGATTTCACCATTCTATTATATATTATATTATATAAAGCAACAATATAACATAGAAACAAAAGAAACAAATAATAAACCACTACCTCTACTGAAGCACATCAGTGGATTTTTTTTTTTGTTTGAAGCTATCATTTTTTATTTTTTTTAATTATAATTGTTAGATTAAAAATATAAACAAGCAACATTAGCAACTCTGCTTAAGAGAAAGATTGCTTAGTATTTGATATAATGTGTCTCATCTATGATAAAAGATTCCCTGGGTTTTGGTTTTGGTTTTTCTTTCATGAAATTTCTGTCATTTTCTTCGATTTTGAGTGTTCCAAAAGGCAAGTCACACAAGCCGGGATGAGGAGCAAAAATAACCAGACTTTCACAATCAGCATACATATTGAATTTTGTCCTTCCCTTCTTACAGAACTAGGTCAGTGGGCTGAAGTCTGAACTCTGGCCGGGCTCCTTCTTGGTTTGAAGCAATTCTGTAGTAGATTTATTCAAGTGTTTAGGGTCACTAACCTCCTGCTTCTGAGCTTTAGCTCAAAATTCCAACATCAGCAGGAGAAAAAACACACAAGAGATGGTCCCAAAATAACCCTAAAATTTTACAATGCCACTACTGACACTAACCATAACTCAAGAGAAACATGGCAAAGAATCATGAATGCAAATTGGAGGATTTTGCAATTAACAAATATGGTGATCGTCCTGCTCCTGGCTACAGAAGAGCAAATCAGCAACAAAAACCAAGCACATATGAGCTAGTTGTTTTGATGTACTTATACAGTGGTTATTCCCAAAAGTTTCAGTAATGTGGTGGCAGACATATCTTCAACAATGTTGAGTCGTGAAACATGCTTCTGGAATAACTTTGGTAGGACAGATCAAATGCTTTTATATGTGCCTCGTTGATTGATGAATGTCATGTAAAGATTCTCGTATCTCCATTGTGTCTGTACATAGATGGATGAGAGAGTGCATATGCATATGCAGGAAGTAAATATTAGCATGACCGTCTGAGCTGTAAGCATTCAGATTAGCAGATGAAAGCTAATTTCATTAGTTAGAGAAGTCTCGTTTTCAGCCACGAGTTGTTAGCCAATGAATGTACCTTTCCTAACCTAATCTAATTGTAATCCTAACCTAATCCGTAAATTATACAGCTGTAATTTACGACATTTTATTCTATATAACCTGAAATGAGTGGCTGAAAAAACACACCTAACTAGGACCCTAAAGGATGAACCTCTGTTCCCCACTGTCTCCACCTCTTTTGCTCTTCATTTAAAAACCCACCCCATAAAAAAACATACTTTAAAGTTTTGTAGTTTTAAGTTATAATGTTAAGCATCTGAGACTTTGACTAAACAATAACAAAAGAAAAAAAGGATTCTGACTTTTTATCATTAAAGATGACTTAGATCTGACAGAGTTAGGAACTTCACTTGTCACCTTCGTCTGTATGAGTTCATGTTTTACATTGTTCTAATAACACGGTGAAACATGAACATTAGAGTCTGCTGCACAGTCTCAGACAGGGCCTTACTGCCTTATTGTTCAGTGTGGAACATTTCCATCGCTCACAACATAAACCAGTAGAAACAACCCTCTCCTGTTTTTCCTTATGGTTGTATGTCATGAGCAACATCTTGAATGATGTTGTTTTCCACAAACCTCTGCACTCCAGCTATGGCAATAAAAAACCCTCTGCTGCCAGAACTTTGTCTTGTTGAATTACATGTACATTAAGCATAGCGCTTACTTTGGAGTCGTCTTCTGCCGCTAAACTCTGCTGACATGTGCCATTATCGCATCTGTGTGGAGACACCGTGGCTTCGGAGCAGAAACCACCCCAGTGTTCCCACCGCCCCTCTGGCTTGTCTAATAATCACAGCTAAAGCATCAAGAAACATGTTTTTTATTGTCTGACAGAAGCCATAATGTATATCCCTCATGTACTGAGTGCTTGCAAGGTTTTAACCCAGGGGCACTGAAGTACGAGGAAATATTTATATTCTCCTCAGCAGAGGGGCTGTAATTTACAGCAGGGGAGCTAATTTCACATGCTGGAAGTCCATTCTCAGCCGAGCCTGATCTCCCTGCCAGAGTTCCTCATTCCTTCTGCTCTAGTAAGAGCAGTGCTCATATCGAGGGCGAAGGTTATATATATGCAGGCTTTAATAAATTCTTTTAGCTAACTCTGATGTACATATGCTTTTCCCCATCACATGATTTTAATCCAAACGGTAAACTCCAGGGCTGATAAATGAAGTCAGCACAAAGTTCCTCTAATGTCCACTAGAGGCTGGTTCCAGCAGTGACTCAGCCTGCATAGACTCCCATGGGAAATCCAACTTGACAGCAGATTGTGGACTGAGTTGATGACTTTTGGAGCATTTTAATGCAATTATTTAACAATTAATATGACTGCTGTGTGATTAATTTAATTACACAATTGTCCAAGAATTCTGTGATCCAGTTTTGGTGAGTAAAATTCTGTGGTTTTGCAACTATGTTTTCCTGAGGGCTTGTAACTAAAAATTATTCATAGTACAAAGGTAAAAAAAAAAAAGTCTTCAAATAAATTGAATTGAGGGGGTCACTCATGAATTTCTTATTGAATGACCCAGTACTAAAAATGGATGAATTCACAGGATATTTGAGGCCTCTGAAGCTCGAGGCTTTCATTGTTGGGGTTGTTGATGTCATCCAAAGCAAAAGTGTTCTTTAACACACTGAGGTCAAATCAGCTTCAAATGTTTTGAGTTGCGTTATACAAAGTTTGAGGTCAGATCAGTGAGAAGTAATCACAATGTCTGAACAGAACATCAGTCAGAGTAGATTGAGTGAAAACGTTCATACTTATTTCTATAAACTGATGTAAAACTAAGGGATAAAGGTAGGTTAGAGTGCCGTCAAGATGCCCTGCAGGAACCCACACATATTGTGTGATATGATGAGCCGAGGGATCTGACAGCACCAGGTGGGAGGGCTGCACCACCTCTATAAACCTGATTTTATTCAGTCAGTGTAACAGCGATTGCAGGAATAAATGTCCTGATATTTGCACAGTGCACCCACTTGTCACTTTGAGGATGTAAAAAAGTAGCGCAGCGCTCAGCGTTTGACCTCAAGACTGAAAGATTTTTCTGATGGAAGGAGGCTGATCTTTATAAACTCCCCTGCTACACTGTGGCATTTACTCAGCATCGACACTTGATCTTCATAATGTGTCCGTGATGAGGTCACCGCAACCTCCGCCGCCGACTGGAAGCTGTCTCACTGCTTGTCACAGCACATTCGAGCCTCCCACTAAACAGGCGAGGTGTAGCTCTGCATTAACTCTGAGCAGCACCGACACAGCCCTGTTCTCTGTGCAGAAATGCATTTGTGTGGACATCCACTGTGGTTTGAACTGAAGCGACCTGCATGAGCTTGATATTCTCTGCAGGATTTTCACATACTGTACGACTGTAGGCTGTTATCTAACCTCCATTTTATCAGACAGTTCCATGGAGGGAATCAGAGTCCCTCATCCAAGGAACAGAACAAAACAGGGTTCACAGTTCTTAGTGTGATGACAGATAGAAATGACTACAGAATCTTAAACACTTTCACTGCTTTGCTGCACTTGTAGCCGATCATTTCTGACATATCACAGTTTCCTGGTGCCTTATTTTTATACCTGTTGGTCTCTTAAAAGCTTCCCAAAAGTAATCTGTCTGTTTAGTCTGATGACCATTACAGATCTAAACAACCCTGTAGCTCCTGAACTCAAATAAATTGGCAACACTTAGATATACATATAACTGTCCAAATTATTAAAGTTAGAATAATCTGATCAGTGTGGCAGTGGTTTTACAATAACACTTAACATACAACATCATTAAAACAGATTATTTATAAGTTTTAATTAGTAGTTAGCAACAAGTTAGATAAGTAAAGAAGATGAGGGTTGTTCTGACTGATGGATTTCTAAAAAAAACTAAAACATACAGCTATAACTTTGGATGTAAATGACAGAAAACTAAATAGCAGTGACATTTTGAGGGTTAGGGATATGAGGGTAGAAGATATATGTATATATATATGTGTGTGTGTGTGTGTGTGTGTGTGTGTGTGTGTGTGTGTGTGTGTGTGTGTGTGTGTGTGTGTAGTATCTGGGTGCAACTAAATGTAGGTTTAAGCTAATTTAAAAATAAATAGATGAAAGATCACCATTCATTTGTTGACAGCATGAGGCTTTCACTGTTAAGCAGATGATACCCAACTCTATCTTCATCTATCCTTGAACTTGGATGACACACACCAATCAGTTAAACTACAGGAATTTCTTACTGACATAAAGAGCTGGATGCCCTCCAATTCCTTCTTTTAAAGTCAGATAAAACTGAGGTTGATTTCCATTCCAATCCGATACCAAGTAAAATGAGGGTTGACATTGACTATACTGCTCCGATTCAGGTACTTTGTATAAAAACGTAATGTGTTTGGAAAATAATAATAAAAGATAGTCTATTTCAAATTATATCTGTACAATGAATACAAGACATCAGACCACTTGTTTTTACTGTTTAATTAGGAAGAATTAACATACAATAAATAAAAAAAACCATAAACATCAATATCTAAATTATATCTAAAATATCTAAAATATTCAGTTAACAGTGACTCAAAACAATGAGACTGCAAACAATAATAATAAATAATAATAATAATAATAAATTGTATACACACATGTTATTATCCATCTATGTTATGCATGAAATAATTTTGAATTGTTTTTATTTTTTAAGCCTACAGTGACTGTTTGGCTTTAGGTATGCTGTATATTTTAATGATAACTTGTCTATATAATCCATTTGCTCTACAACCTTAACTGACTAAATCTAGGCCAACTGAATTGATGTAAGGAGATTTCAGGGACACACATATTATCCAAGCTAAAATCATACACAATATCGATTGTAGCATGTATTTATTCCATGACTTATTTCATAACCATATTTATTAGTGTTAAATTGAATTATTAAATGTTTGTCATTTTTATGTTTACCATTTGTACATAGTTTTAAAGAATTCTTTCTGTCCTCCCCTCCCCAGATCCTTAAGATTCTGGGAGGGGGGCGGTAGTGTTTTTATCACAGGAACACCCTTGTTTGATGTTGGCAAACTTCCTCCCCTTTGTATGGCTTCACTGTGTTATCTAAGGTGAACCATCTAGGGTGTGGGGGAGACTACCCTCTTTATGACCAAGGATGTTCCTCCGGTGCTTTTATGTTAAGTGACCCTTTGATCAGCAGGATCACACACACACACACACACACACACACATTCTCACATAACACACATACCAACCCAGTGCCTTGTCTTTTGTAACCAAGGGGGGTTACGGGGGGAAGGTATGTGTTGTAAACTATTGTTTATTGTGTGAACGTTGTCAATAAAAGGGAGCGAGAAGGGGCCGTCGGGGAGGTCATTTGTGATGAGCTGAGATACCGACAAGGCCTCCCTTGCAAGTGAAAAGATCGATCGCTGTTGCCTTGTTTTTCTTTCATGGGAATAAGTTCTGGGATCAGCGGGGTCTGACTTTAGACCCAACAATTAGTGTAAATTTAAACAAATGGGATTCCATGGTTTTAAGGATACCATAAATTCTAGTCGTTTAAACAACACAAAGACGTAAATAATTTTCCAAAATTCAGCAAGAGTGCTACACACCAACAGCTCCACATTTTCTTCATCTGTACTTGGATAGTGCCTGAACACCACAGGACTCTGTGAGCAACTTTTGTCTCACCTTACCAGCACTTGTCCCTGTCCTTGTCTTCAGTTTGCCTCATCATAAACTCATCATCATCTTTTTTTGTTTGTGTTTGACGAGGTTTGTGGTCTTGCCACATGTGTCAAAAACCGCATCTTGGCTGTTAACATGACTCTGCTTACGATCAGCTATTTTATCAACTGAGTGAGGGAGCAATTATACGGCCATATTTTGCATATCACTATGACAGGTGGAAGAAGAAGTAGTTTCTAACAATCATTTAGGTCAGGGGTGTCCAACTCCAGGCCTCAAGGGCCGGTGTCCTGCAGGTTTTAGATATCACCCAGGTAGAGTTGGATGTCTCGAGACTAAGACTGGTCTTGGTTTTACGTGGTCTTGGTCTTGTCTTGATCTCGACGGACTTTAGTCTTGGTCTTGTCTTGGTCTCGCTGTCTCAGTCTTGCTGTCTCAGATCGACATAGTGGTCGGGAGATCAGTCAACAGTATCCATGACACACAACGTAACATTCGATAATGTGTAATGCGCAAAAGCATCATCTCTAAGAGCCGTGCTTAGAGAGTGCTTTGTAGTGAATCACAGTCGACTCCCATTGAGCGAGAGCTGGCTCCTCACTTAATTTCCTTTCGCTGCTCAGCTCTCACACAGTGGCTTAGTTATGCTCCAATCCCTCCATATTGTGGCCAATCACATGCGAGGATAAAGGATAATATCATTATGTGAAAAACAGAGAGGGTAAGAGACGCGACAGTCAAGTGGAGCGTGCATCTGTCCTCTCAGTAAGTGAGTGAGACAGTAGACAGCGGTGAAGAGGGCTGTGCGAGTGAATTGCAAAAACACATAAATATGCCCGACACCCATAAACGAAGCAGCATCTGGCTGCAGTTTAAAGACTTTTTCGTCTCGACTTGGTCTTGGTCTTGGTCTTGTCTAAGTCTCGATACCCTCTGGTCTTGGTATTGTCTTGGTCTTGCTTTAGGCGGTCTTGACTACAAGTCTACACCCAGGGTCAACACACCTGAATCAAATGATTAGTTCATTACCAGGCCTCTGGAGAACTTCAGGACATGTTGAGGAGGTAATTTAGCCATTTAAATCAGCTGTGTTGGATCAAGGACACATCTAAATGCTGCAGGACGCTGACCCTTGAGGCCTGGAGTTGGACATCCCTGATTTAGGTGATCCCAGTAATATAGTTATTTTCCATTGTGTTGCTGTTAATGACAAAATCCAATTTTCCCCAAATTACTAAAATAGCGATATTTTAATATCAGAATCGATTCTAGAACATAAATATCTGGTATTGAAGGAACTGATATTTCAGTATTGATCTGCACACAACTAGTTACTGCACTCTGAAAATCTTAGAAACATGGTGTGAAACAAGATACATATTTTGGATGCCATTACCCTGGCCTCCAATAACTGTGAGGAATCTTGGACTCGTTTTTTACCAGTTTGCATCCTTCCAGGTGGATGTTTGCAATATTTCTAAAATTAGCAACACCCTGTGTTAATTCTGTAAAATTAGTTCATCCATTTATTACTTCTAGAACAGACTATTGTAATTTAGCATTATCAGGTTGTCATAAAAAAAGTGAGATCAGGTGACCTCGAACCCTCCCTTAATTATGCTGCAATAGGTCTAGGCCAGCGGTCCCCAACCCCCAGGCCTCGTACCGGGCCGCGAGAGTTGAGGCTCAGGTGTGAAATGTATGGTTTTCAGGGTTTTTATCGGTTTTCAGCGTTATTTTGTTATCGTTTTTATCGTTAACTTGGTTTTCCTGGGTCTTTTCACGTGTGTTATGAATAAATCTTCTTTTTTTCGGTACCTGTACTAGTTTTATTTTGTTGTATTTATCCGCGACACCTTAAAGGCCGGTCCGTGAAAATATTGTCGGGCATAAACCGGTCCGTGGCGCAAAAAAGGTTGGGGACCGCTGGTCTAGGCTACTGGGGTACTTCTTCACTGACCTCTCTTCACTGTATGTGTTGTTATACCACTTTGCATTTAATCATTGGTTATTAATAATCTTCTATAGCATGTCTTTTGTCCTATTTTCAGTTTGTTTTGTATTTTCTGTCCCATCTGTTTTCTTTCTGTTATTGCAATATAAAGTGCTTTGAAGAAACTGTTGTTGTGATTTGGTGCTATATAAATAAAACTGAACTAAATCTTGTGGCTGAGAACTGATGGTTGACTGAAGACTTGGTGTAAACCACAGATCACCCTATATGGTATAACTTATCTAGGCAACATACAGCATATCTGCAGTTGGAAGAGCTCTATTTTGTCACTAAAGAACAGATTTCATTTTAAGATGGTCTTAGTAAATCAGAAGCTAAATACTCGTATCACTGTAGGTTTTTATGGTCTGAAAATAAATATGAACAAAAATAATATATAGCAAATAATCAACATTTCAAGTTGATTGTGTAACTAGACTGGCAATTTACATGGAAACTTTAAAAGCTAACAGACGGTTATAGTAATAGCAGCAGGTCTAATAATACACTTGTAATAATTCACAGAGAAACTGATGTATGGATGCAGAATTGAAGCCATAAAGCTCTCACAACACTTCATTAAATCAGGAGAAATAATTGCAGCAGACGTTGCCAACTCCATTAATGCCGTCTCAGGATAACATAAATAACAGCGGACTCATAGAAATGATTATTCAAACACCAAAAATCAAGTCTTCAAACCCCTTCAATACTGCCTGACCTACATGTGCTGTAGTTTCCAGCCATGGGATGAGATGAAGGTTAATTACTTGGTGCTAATTAAACTACAACATGATAGGTGCAAGGAACAGAGTGCAGGAATATTTTGACTATGCACCTGTGCAGAAGTAATTAGTTACAGCTAAACACCAAAGACACACAGTGCTCACAAAGTGCTCCAAAGGAGTCACCAAACTGTTGTCAAGCAGGTCTCATTCTGGAAGTGAAAAATAATGCTATTCTGTCAAAGCTGCACTGCAGATGGTGATATACCTCACTCCTACCTACCTGGTGTGACAAAGTAGTTTGTGGTTCTGAAAAGTGCCTTAAACCTGTATTCTTTTAAATGAGCCACTGGTGAGCAAGTACTTGTAGTAGTGCCTAATGACTTGTAAAGCTGAGCTGGGAAACCTGGGGGGGTTGTCTTCTTCTTTTTCTTTTTTTTTTTTAAGACATTGATGGCCATTTAATTCGTTGTTAGAGTAAGGATAAACTTCCAGTTTCATGTTGTAAAATTCCCTTATGTGTGAACTTTACTGATCTAATGTGAGCTCCAACCGTTTTTAGTGGAATCTATGGAGTTTTAATTAGCCTGCCCTGTTTGCCTGTCCGCTGACTGAACATGTAGCGAATCAACATAATCTATCAAGCTGCTCTCTAGACTCTGTTCTCCTTTCTGTGCTCTAAATGACCTATCTCTTCTTCTCTGTTTGTCTGTAACTATCTGTTTATATCTGAGGTCAGCAAAACACAGACTGATAATGTCTCAGTCTGTGATTTAAAATACATTTCAGTGGCTGAAAATGTATAAGTTGGATTTTTAAACGGTGCCTGTGGAGTTTTCTCATAAATAACCCAAATAAATAAAGTCCTGTTTATTTTCAGGATTACTCACCAAACTGCAGTGTATACATCCCTAATCCCTTCTCCACAAAATGTATACCAGACCTTATGGATAAGATGGAGGCAGTCACGCTGACCTTTCTCTATCATGACTCTGTATTTTAAAGCTTAAACATGAGCGTTTTGACTGCAGCCATGTTGGTTTTGGGAGCCAGATGTGCCCATATTTAGACAAAAGAATGGAGTACTAAATTATCATCTAAGACTCGCACTACACTGCTGGCTTTGAAGGATGCCACTTTTTACAAGCTAGCTGTTATTTTCTTCCCTGCTTTTGTTGGCACACTGCCTTATATTTTGCTGTGCAGATCAGGGGGAAACTAAAAAAATTAAAGCATGAGACCTTTATGCAAATGAACAAATGAGTCCCAATCAAATTCAGGCGAGGCTTCATCATGCAGTGTGAACTTTGTGGAACTAAAAACTGCATCCAACCTGTACACACCTAGACTCTTTCAGCTCGCTATTTAGGCTTAAAGATGGATTCATCTGCAATATGAAATATATTTTTATTATATCGGATGTAAAACAACTGAAAAGGCCTGATAATCTGGTTGCACTGTTCTGCATATTTGAAAGAAACCAGAACTCGGTCCATTGGTCATTCTTTGATCGCTCCGTTTCAGGCAATAATTCGATGTCGAGGAAATCAGCAACGCCCGTGTGTGTGTAGAAGCAGCTGGTTGTGGTGACTGAAGGAGACGCTATCAGGAGGCTGCTGCAAAACCTTATTTCTGCCTTCTTTATTTTTTATACCTTAAATCACGGTGTTGTGACATTCCTACTGGTTACAGAAAGGCATTTTCTACATTGGCCATATGCATTCTGGACTATTCAAGGATTCCACCTTTTTCTCTTTATATCTCTTTTTTTTTTCTCGATCCTGCAGCCAACTCTTTTAGTCTGAGCATCACCCCTTCACCTGTCTTATTATCTCACCGTCTTCAGGACAGATCATCTCCAGACAGGGCGGAGCAGAGAATAACAGGTTTGTACTGATGGCCGTGGTCAGATTACATGAAAAAATATCAGCACTGATGTTCAATGTTTTGTATGTGATTTCACTCTATGCTCCAAAGCAGTAAGTCTTGTCCAAACCTTCCTCCAAATGTGTGGCCCGTCCATTCTCAGCCCTTTTCAGCATGAGACTACACAGCAGATTTACAGGTGTTGAGCAGCATTTAAATGCTAATGGTAAATGCCATGAGTGTCAAAGTTCTGATTGATAGAATGGGCCTGATTGTGAACAGTATGAGTCTGATTGCACAGTAAACAGTCATGAGATCCCCCACCAGCAATTTCAGCTAGTCCTAGCCCCACAGCATCACTCACATTTTTTTAAAACCTACGATTACCATGTGAATAGTCTGTAATGGTGATCTATTCCATTTCATGAGTAATACTAAACTCAATTGCTCTTTATTTCCAGTGGTTTCGACTGATGTTGAAGGTCATGGATGACAATATCAGAGTTCTAAAAAGCAGACGGCAGCAATTGAACTATTTAATCATACCCACATGTCATAAGATGAGTGTCTCAGTGAGGGTTGCGTCGTAATTTGGAGAATAAAAGCCATTCTTTGCTGTTCTTTTTAGAAAATACTTCATCAAAAAATCATCGATAACATCAGAAAAAGCTGAGATGATGAGATCTGAGGAGTATGACATAAACTAAATCATATTTTGTTCTGTGCATTTGTAAGATGATGCAGGGTAACAATTTCCACTGGGAATTGAGGGGTGTGTGCTTTTTTCTGCTCTTTATTTTTACCACAGGGTCGATTTTCCTTAGATGATAGATGAGAAGAGTTGATAACAATAGCGGACTGAGTTGCCTTCGGTTATTGCTGCGCACTGAAAGCAATAATGTTGGCAAACAGCAGCCAGAGGAGCAAAAACATTTTATAGACTTTGCTTCCCTGGGTTTAGCCTCACAGGCTCCATACAGCCTGCTCTTGGTGTGTGTGTTTTTAAATGGTGAATATGGTGCATAGACTGTGTATTAACATGGATGTAATCATGTATGAGAACTAGCAATGATTTCTTTTGTTTCCTGCCTGGGCAGCCAATCATACAGCTGCATTTAAAATTACCTCCAAAATGTGCTTCTCTTCTGTAGTGCTGGCTAGATCCTGAGTATCATGACAGCAACTTTATTTACATCTGCAGAATTAATGCATCACAGTGAGGAGAAGGAAAAAGGAACATGTTGAAGGTGTAGGCAGGTTAAGGAATTATTTTTCTTTATTTTTTGTCATTATTTTCTTAATACTGAGCAGGTATCTCCATGGCGTCACTACCGTAAAGACGACAATTAAAAATAAGACATTAGGGACACGAAGCTCAGTTTCCTAGCTCAAAATTTTGAACTGAGCTTTCCTACATCCAGAATCTGCGAATGCTGGCCTCTCTGGATTTACAGTTCACCTGTTATCTGGCTTAAACACTTTTTTAAATCTCATGCTATTTTAGAAGTGATCTCAATTGTGACATTTGAATATAATGGTGTAGTTAGTAACACCATGGGTTTCAAGAATGTGACTTCGAAGAAACAGATTTATAATGTAAATACATCTACTAACAATGGGAATCTGATTAAAAAAAAAAAAAACTTAAACAAAACAAAGTCAAGTTTAAGAATAAAAAAATGTCAAAAACTTTGATGCAAAATTGAAATGAACACTGACTACTTTAACTGCACTCTGAGTTTTTTAAACAGATGTTTTAAAAGTGCGACGCAGTCGAAGTTCAGGAGCAGGGAGAGCAACCGCCAATCATAGCTGTCAATCAACATCCACACAGCAGACAAAAAGCCTTCTTAAACCTTCAAATCTCATTCACGCAGCAATCATTTCTGATGTGACACACTTTCTGCAGGTCCCAAATTTAGAAACTAAGGCCATGGTGACTATGTAAGAAAAAAAACTTGAGAAGGCTTGTTTAGTCAATGATTCTGGAGCCAGCATGTATTAGTTGTTAATGGGACTTCACCTTAAGGTTAAACATGAAACTGCAGTAGCTGTGGCTTTATGGAGACTAAAGGAAAGACTACTTCAGACCAGGGCTGCAGCCAAGTTTTCTTAAGGTGGTTTCTGAAGTGATCCTGAAGTATCTGTGTGGCAGCCAAAGTAAGAGCTGCTGGGATTCTATAAGCCTATAAGAAAGGTGCTTCAGTTTTCTTTGTTAGCTCCTTTAGCAGAGGATACACTGGAGCATCCTTTATGATGGGAGAGGAAAGAAGGCTATACCAACAGCAGCCCGACAATTTGTTTTCCATTTCCTACTATAACCTGCTGATGTGTTTTGAACCTTGACAATTGACTTTTTAGATTTTAAAAAAGCTCTCTAAATAAAGATTATGAGGTCAGTTAAAAAGACCAAAGTTAATTTAATGGTCACTATAATTCACATTACATTAGTTAGTTGGTTGTAAATACTGAAAGCCTTAATAAAGACAGGAGTTACACTGGCTCATCACTCCAGCAGGAAGAGAAAATAAGAGTGGACAGGATCTCCATTTAATTCCACTTCATACATATTACCTGGAAAATACAATCCAACCTTGGTAATGAAGTGATATCTTTCTGTGGTATGTCCTTGTTAGCATCTATGAAACAATGATATAAGAGCACATGAGGGAAAATATCTAACAAGAGCTTTTTGTCTTTCCTCAGTTACTTCAGCCTTGCAGAAACAGCCATGTTTTCACTGTCGCTGTCACGTTGTTGTAGAGCTTTGTGTAAGTGCTGTTGCATACTCTAACCTTTCCTTTCCTAAATGCTTAAAAAGATAACATGAGCAGGAGTAAATAACACAATAGGGTTTCCTTTTTGTTAGCATAATCGGTGCCCATTTCAGTATGTCTTGCATATCAGAGCATGTTAATAAAACATAGTAACCACAACCCAACAGTTTCTATGTTTGGTCACACTGGTGGCATTAGTTTGCAAAATCAATACATTTAACTTTTGCATTATATTTTGCATTTATTGGGTTTTGACAGCATCAGCACTTATTGTATAACAGTTTATATATAATATATATTTGTTAAAGATTATGAGTGTTGTTATTGTCAGACATCCCGAAATGTCAAAGATGGCATCTCAGAATGCAGAACGAGTTCCCCTGTGTCATACTGAATTTCAGTCTTAACTTCCTGTCAGTCTAAATTGTGATCTTTTTCCAAGTATTTTGGTGACTAAACCAAGCCAAACAGTTGATGAAATAAGAAACACACTAAAATCTACGAGTGTGAGCCACTGCCATCACATTCTTCTTTTTTGTCTTCTCTTTCGTCCTCCAGCAGAGAGATGTCTACCCCTTCCTTAGCCTGGTTCTGCTGGACAGTCTATTCCTGTTAAAGGGGGTTCTTCTTTCCCACTTTCACCATTTACTTCTCATAGGGGTTCTTTGATTTTTTTGGGTTCTTACTCTAATATTGCATGGTCTATACCAAACTAAAACACCTTCAGATGACTGTTGTTATGAACTGGTACTATATAATTAAAATTTAAGTGAAAAAAGGACTTCGTATCAGCCATCTAAATATTATTTAAAGATATCAGTTGGTACAGGCTCCAGCCCCCCTCTGATCCTCAGTTAAATTGGATGACAAAGTTGATATATGGAAGCATTGGACCACACAAGATCAGTATGTCTGTAAGCTGAGCTGGGTGGTCCATTTCAGGGCAAAGGTGTTTATTTCAAACAGACACACTCAAATGCTGTGAAATGGTGGATAATGGTGCCTTACTTTCACACTTTCACACACCTGCGCAGTCACCTCATGAAGCAGGTGTGCTTTAAAGTTTGTAACTTTCTAAAAGTTAGAAGAATTTTTGGACATCCATCCAATTCCAATGTCGAAAAGGTGTTTCAGATGCTGTCAGACAGTCTAACGGTCACTTTGTTTGAAGCACACTGAGGTCTTCAATCTTCACTCGGGGGTAGTTTCCATTACCCGTCAGCTGGCCTATTGATTTGTTTCCTTCAGGTCACCAGTTCTATTAATCCACCCTACCCCCTCTTCTGTCCTGATTCTGAGAAATAAGATCCTAAACAGCTCGAGCTGCTCTGTCCTCACATCGCCATGAGTTAACAAGCCACAACGAGGCAGATCCTCATTTGATGGCTGGCGCAACACCTTTGAGCAAACCTCACACCGGTAATAAGGTGCTCTTAACTGTCTGCAGCTCGACAGTGAATAGTACTAGCACAATATCCCGAGGGCCAGGACAGCTCTCTGGATGTGTTTGATAAAAGAGACAGGTAGGTGTGTGAGAGGATTTGTTTTTGGCTCCTGTCTAGCACCTCTGCTAATCCCAAGACTCTAATGTTAGCAGAAGCTGCAGGAAAAGAGCGGCTAGGAGCCAAATGCTATTGCTCAGCAAGGCTTTATAAAAACACAAAAATAAAGATATGGCACTTGGGTGTTGTCTGTCTTAGAGTCTGCCGTCAGTCGCGTGGCTGATCTTTAGTGAAATATGCTCTTACGGTAACATACAAGATTATCATTCTTACAGTAAATAAAGCTACAGTTAGAGCCTCTGCTCCTCAAAGCTATAACTGAAAGAGAAGAAAATTAAATTCATCATTCATCATACAAATGAGTTTATCCTCTGTCAGCCCAATCAACACATCTCTTCCAGTTCCATTTTTAAACCCTCTTTCGTTTTTTAACTCTTTCCTTTTTTCCTCCTCATTCTGTTTGGTTACTAATCACAAAGAGCGCTGGGATGCTTTGTCTTTTTCTGGTTGCCAAGGGAACCTCATTGTCATCCCGAGTTGTTTGGTTTCCTCTCCAAAGGTCAATGACTTGTCTGATTGAATCACACTTTTCATGCAAATAGTCTTCTCTCGCCAGAGTTTCAGAAAAATTGTGAGGCAGATTTGGAATAAAACACACCCTGTCACATGAAAGTGACATGTATTCAGAGACTAAACTGTTGATGGCCACTGCGAAACACTGACATGATGTTTGATTCAGGGCATTCATCTATTAAGCAGCACAAGAAAAGTCGTTATTCCTTTATTTTTCTGACTATGGTTTGAACCATACTCTACAATACACTGGTTCATTCTGCCATATCCAACTGTAGGAAAAGTTCCTACTTCTACTGCTTACTTACTGTTTTATGTAGTAACATAGTGCCATCTCACTGCTTCAGTTATCTGTTCATTTTTCAGGATACCTCCAACTAACATGCCCTCCTTGATAACATGGAGGAATGAAAGCCATATGGGCCAAAGTGACCATATTTAGATGAAAATGTGGATTTCTGTTGCTCTAAAGACATTTGCTTTGTCTTTAGAGCTCTGTTGCCGCTGCAGAGCGGCAACAGAGCTGCCAGTGGAATAATCTTCCTCCACCCATCCTAAAGTGATTCACTGATTCCTCCTGGAAACATCAGTGTGTGTGTGTGTTAAGGGCTTTATTCCAAAATGAGAAACGATCATTAAAAAGAATGGCAGAGAAGGTCTATATTTCACATTATTAATGGGAAGTGGGTAGTTTCTGTGCCAAAGTGGCAAATGACTATAATGGGAGCTTGATTGGGTTTTTTTGATCAATACCGATGATGATTTGATTTCTTGCCCAGGTGCTGAAAACAAAGGACACTATTCTTCTGCAGAAACAAATCTCATTAGTTGCATGAAGTCGTCTGTGACCATTAGAAACAGCAGTCCTGATTCAGCTGAATTATTCCTTTGTCAGATGTTTTTGCAAGCAGAGGGTCCAAACTCAACACACAAAAACTGGACTCTCAATTTTCAGTACGAATGGGATGGTGATTCTATTTTTTCTCTCTTTTTTTAAGTAGAACTGTTGTCTTCATTTCTGACTCTACAAAGGTAGCTTTGAATGAGTCACAGTTCAACATAATCCTCCTTATGCTAATCTTATCCTTGGCCTCAGTGCCCATCACCTCATCCTTAGTATAAAAGAAGCTGTTTAAGCTGCTCCTGCTTTTAACCTGATTCTGGTTGGTTTCTTCTTAAAAACAGCAGGTTTGAAGAGCAGGTGGGTGGGGCTTATGTGCATTTCTCTGCCCATATTGAGGGTATCCACCTCTTTATTACATAATACAGACCAGTAGTAGCGGAAAAATTGTAAAAAAAAATTATAAAATACAATTTAAAAAAAAAAAAAAGACTATTTAGAGCGATTTGCAGCCTACACTTTTACCATGATTGTTTTACCTCGTTAAATAAACTTTGCTTATGTTTAATAGGGGCAGCCACCATTTGAACAGGATTTATATGATAAGGAAATCAGGAGAAAAAAAACACATTAAAAATAAGTGTTGTGAATGAGTCTAGCTTTGTTTGTTTTTTGAGCTTTTTACATTTATTTTTCAAGAAGCCATAGACATTAGGTTCCTTAATATAAAAAAGGTTTATTTGGTCATACAAGCTTATTTTCATCTGCTTGTTCATAGCATATAGACGTTATTAATAACATGTGAAGAAATACACAAACAAAGAGAATGTGATACCCACAACTTCCGATTACAGCTAATTTATGACATGCAGAGCTTTTGTTGTAAGTCCAACAGTTACAACATGGAGCTGGAAATGAGCAAAAAGATCCACTTTCAACTTCTTGAACTCATGCAGACATTTCATTCATATCTATTGCTCTTTGTACAGTTTTAACACTCCATTTCCAGAGACGACAAATGCTTTTCTTCTTTCCTTTTCATTACATTTAAATAAATTCAGTGTTCACTGTCTGAATGCCACCGGCGAGCCTCTCTGCTCGCATTTATCCGGCGTGCACTTTTGTCATGTTAAATTACACAGTCCAGAGATGCAGAGCTGGAAGACTGACACCGTCATAAATTTAGCGGCTGTGATTCACTGTGGCTGAGCTGCAGAGAACAGAAAACAGTGACAGGATGACAACGAAGACAAGAGACAGCTGATGGTACGCTTCTTCTGTGGACGGCAGTCTGCAAAAAGAGGGCGACTGCAGGGTAGAGATCAAAAGCAGAGGAAAATAATTTATTTTTAAATACATGTATGTTAATGTTACACTGATGTGCTGCAGCAGTTTAATGATGTGACAGAATGATATTGTCCATCAGATATGATGCAGTTCAATATGAAGTCATTTCCTGGCCTGAATATGTGTATCCTTCAGGTAACTCGAACCTCCAACCTTTGACCCTGTGATGTAAATTTAACCAATATAAAGCTGCCTTTATATAAATAAAAAAAACATATAATTTTATGTGTTTTTGGTACCATTGTGTTGTAACCTCAATATAGAACCATTTTAGAGATTTCAGTACACCAAAATTAAGATAAAAAAGTTTAGATTCATGCATGCATCTTCTCATTTTCATTTCTGCAATATGATATATGCAAGTCAAAGTGGAAGCCACCAAAGCTCAGATCCACACGTGGTCAAAATCAGTAAGAGGCAGTATGAACTGTTGATTTAATTCTAATGCAACGAGTCTCATCACCTTCCTATGCAATGGTGCATGTCAGACAACTGACAAGATAAAATGCTCATTTTAATGTCATTCAGCACTGGATTTTTATACTCATAATATTTTAATCATAATTTGTAACCATATGTGTAGTCAATTATTTAGTGTTTGGGCCTTTTCTTACTTTATCTATGACCCTACAGGAAAAAAAATGTTGCCCACCCTTGCTCTACCGGTACCAAATGGCTACACAGTAAGTAAAATCTAATTGGACCTCCACCGCAGTGGTTGTGTGATTATTTTTGTTTAAAGTTACACATGGATTTGCACATCATGAACACGATACATGAACAGATACTAACATATTGGAGCCAGTGATTAGGGCTAGTGTTATGTCTGCATTGATTGATTGAATCTTTATTTTGAACATGTTGAAAAAGTACAACAACATAGAATTAAAAGAGACAAATGAACAAAGCAAAACAAAAGGAAAACGAGCAACCACAACTCCAAATAACTTTCATGTTCAAAAAGGAGCAGGAAGAAGCATAAGCTTATTTAATCCCACCCCTTTTCCACTATCTAGTAATCAATAGACTACAGAAATACCTCCTTGCAATTACATTATATGTCATGTGTATTTTTTTTTTTTAATTATTCTTTTTTTTTATATATATATATACATATATGTTTCTATCTATCCATACATACGTATATACACATACGCACATATACACATTTTCAATAACCCCATTAACACCTCAAAGGATACACAATCTACAAATATATATATACCCATACCAACATACCCGTGCACCCGCACACACATGAAAATATTAGACAAGAACACCCTATCAAATCTCTACCTCTTCCCTGTACCCTGTAAAAACCATATCCTTAAACCGCTTTTTAAACTGCGCCATGCTCGGACATTGCTTCATATCTTTACTTAGTCTGTTCCACAGCTTCAGTCCACACACAGAGATGCAAAAACTTTTTAATGTTGTACGGATACGAGGATGTTTTAAATTTAATTCCCCCCTCAAATTGTATCCCCATTCCCTTTTAGAAAACATTTTTAGAATATTGTCAGGAAGCAGGTTATTTATTGCTTTATATATAATTTGTGCAGTGAGAAAATGAACCAGATCTGTGAATTTTAGAATTTTTGATTTTAAGAATAGTGGATTTGTATGATCTCTGTAACCAGTTTTATGGATTGTCCTTATGGCCCTTTTTTGTAATATAAAGATTGATGATAGCGAACATTTGTAAGTATTGCCCCAAACCTCTGCAGAGTAATTCAAATACGGTGCAATCAGGGAAGAATAGAGAATGTGGAGTGATTTGTGGTCCAGAATGTGTTTTACTTTACTCAAGATTGAGACACTTCTTGAAATTTTGTTATGTATATGATTTATATGAGACTTCCAGTTTAATTTATCATCTATAATCACACCAAGAAACTTATGTTCAAGTACTCTTTCAATTTCCACACCATCTATATGAATCTGCACTTACGCATTTCTAAGGGAATTCCCAAATAAGATTATTTTAGTTTTACTTAGATTTAGTGATAGTTTGTTCCTGTTAAACCATTTTTTAATTTTGCACATTTCTGAAGTAATTGTATCCAGCAGCTCCTTTAGATTCCCCCCAGAACAAAAAAATATTAGTGTCATCTGCAAATAATACTAATTTTAATATATCAGATGCCTTACAAATATCATTTATATAAATAATAAATAATTTTGGACCCAGTACAGAGCCTTGTGGAACCCCACAAGCAATGTCCAAGCATGATGAGGAATGGACACCCAGCTTCACAAATTGTTTCCTGTCACTTAAATAATTTTTCACTCATTGCAGTACAACCCCCCCCCCTGATCCCGTACCGTTCCAGTTTATTAATTAATATGTCATGATCACTTCACTTCACATATCGATCCATCGATCATTCCACCCACCCATCCATCCATCCATGTTCTTCTTCTTATCCAGGGCCGGGTCACGGGGGGCAGCAGCCTAAGCAGAGAAGCCCAGACCTCCTTCTCCCCAGCCACCTCCTCCAGCCAGTCCAGGGGAACACCAAGGTGTTCCCAGGCAAGCCCAGAGATATAATCTCTCCAGCGTGTCCTGGGTCTGCCCCGGGGCCTCCTCCCCGTGGGACACATATTTAATATATCTAAATAGGTGGGTGAATAGATGGTGGTTAGAATTGTGTCGACTGGAGATCTCATAACAGAAGAAGTATAAGTCAAAAACACCTGTAAAGGATTTGAATGGGAATACAACAGGCTTATGGCTAAAATCGGTCCTTATGACAAACTCTACAACTCACTGGTTCATTAGTAGGGGTGGAGTTTGGTATTCAGTTTATAAAACTGGAATTACATTTTTTTTAACCTTTGACATCCAGTACGATCCCCGTGAACCACTTATGGTTAGAGTAACATTTCAGCCACAAGATAAATGAGCATAATTTCACAAACTAGAAGATGTTAGCGCTCAGTTTCAGTTCAGGTTTTTGCCTGATAGTTAAATAGGTGAGAAGTCCAAGTGTGTAGATATGAATGCATGATGCTGGTGACCTGGTGGATGTTAAGAGGTTAATGCAGTGGCTGATCGGTGTACACGGCTGTTTCTTTATGATACGGTGAGTCACTCTGTAATGATTGTTCACAGGGGTCCATTGATGTGTAGAATAGTGAATGCACAGATGAGAAAGGGTACTGATCTCCATTCTCAGTTAAACCGGTCTCTGTATAGCCGCTGCTATTGTGCTGGAGCTGCTGTTATTATTACTATTATTCTCATTCAATTCAGGAAAACTAACCACAGAAGTCTGCTTCAGTCCCTTTTTCTCAGAGCTGCAGCTCCTGAGCTGAGAACAATGCAGCCGAGCACCGAGGAGGGGAAGCGTGGCTATATTTACCTTCACCCACCATGCCAGCTTCCTGCTTTTATGCCCACAGGCCGCGTTTGTCGAGTATTGTTTAGATACAATGTCGCTGTTCATCGGAGGCTCAGCCGTCAGCGCTGAAGTTTCTGTTAGTTTTCTCAGTGTCAGACACATAAGCTCAGGTTAGCTAAACAAAACCACCATTCATCCTGCTGCACACAGCAAGTTTCAGCCATTCAGCGCTGAGACAGACTGTTTCAGGTCAGATTTCTTCAAAGGAAATCAGGATTAGATGCATCTCTCTCTCTCTCTCTCTGTGAATTGTAAAAGTCAAGAGCAAGAGTAGCTCTCATAAACTTTTCAGATGGGGTCAGATAGCACTGAGCGAGGTGTCAGTGAGTCAGGGAGAATATTACTGCACTCCCTTTGACACTAATGCATCTCCAGAGGTAGGAGTAAGCATCACCGTGCTCCACTTCAAAGACAGTAAATAGAAAATCTGTAAGGAGCCTCTGAGATTTTGTGACATGAAGACAATACTTCAAAGTCAGGATGCTTCCAAATTTGTTGTGCATCTTGAGCCACAAGATGAAGATCACTCTCAGGTATAAAAGCTTTTCATGAATAAATGGGTTGTAACAAAACTGTCAGATGTGCAGTTATTTTTCCCCTGTGAAATCTAAAATGTCCAGGCTAAAACATACCTGAGTGAGCTCAGGGCCTGGCTCATGTCAACTTAATTTAATGTCTAAAATTGCTGGAGCCAAGAGGTGCATGGGCAGCAGAGGCTTCTAGTGAGAGTAAGATCTTATTTTTCTTGATACTTACTACTCATTCACACTGCTGTTTCTCTAAATTATTACCATCCTGTCCAATAATACTTAACCCTCTGATGTCATGATCAGTGATGACCTGAAACCTGACCAGAATATGTCATTATTTTTTTTAACTATTAGGGGACAAAAAATCATTCTGGCATTTATAAAAACAATCATAGGGTTATGGTTAGTGCAACAGCTCAGGGCTAAGTTTGAGGTCATCCCCAAAGATATCTAAAACCTCAAGGGGATGAGTTTACTCCTATGTCAATTATTTCTTTAAACTCTGATAGGAAAATGGGACGTGACATGTGCTGGTGTTTTCAGTTTGCTGATCCAGCTACGTTTCAACCTATAGTCGTGCGATCTGGGTAATAATCGAGTAAAGCGTGAGATCATTAGTATAAGCAGATGAAATGAGTTTTCTTATTAGGCTGTCTCGGCTTAGCATTGGAGAGAGGATGAAGAGCACAGACAACCAGAACGCTACTCCTCCATGTCAAAGGTGAGGTGGTTCAGGCATCTGTTTAGGATGCCTCCCTGTGGAGGTTTTCCAGGCACACACAGCTGGGAGAAGACACTGGGATAGACCCAGAATCTGCTTGAGAGATTATATATCTAGTCTGGCCTGGGAATGTGACAGGATCCTGCAGGAGAAACTGGAAAATGTTGCAAGGTTGAAAGCTGTTTGGAGAATCCTGCATGACCTGCTGCCACACAACCTGACTTTAGATAAGTGGAAATGATGGAAGGATGAGATGGATGTTGAATTTGGAATTTCTTTGAGCCTGAATATTTATGTGTATTAACGCAGATTAAAATAAACCTGATTTTTCAGGTATCCTTATTATCAGCTGTTAACTGTGTGACAATCCACTGCAGTGACCCATAGGTCCCATTATATTAAAGGCACTAACAGATTAAATACATTGAGTTGTGGGGGAAGGAAGGAAAAGTAATTGAGGTGTGATTAAAGTCCCTCTACAGGCTGCGGTTTATTAACGTGTCACTTCCAATAAAACTCTCCCTATTCAGATTTTGGTCGTCATGGAGATCTCAGTCACTCCTGAGATGGTGACAAAGGTTAGAGTGGCGGTGTGTGATTCCTGCCGCTCGGAGACAGACTGTAACTGCGTTACTGCCACTCAGCCTCAAGATCTTTTTTTTATTATTATCATTATTCGATCCGTCACTTTTCAGAGGCGAATCTGACGCCGTCTGAGAGGAACATCCATCCTCTCAGGCATTTATTTTCCTGTAAGAGAACAGCTTTTTGCTCTAAGTCCATTTCCTCATTTCTCTACACTTGTCGAAATACAACAAAGAAACTGTGCAACAACCTCGGAGCGATTTCTTTATGCATCCGGCTTTGAAACTGCACAGAAAAGTTAAGAGATGTGATCATAAAGGTGTAATATGGTGCATTGAAAGGTCAAGACTTATTTTTATTCAGCGAAACCTTGAATGAGAAATCGAAGCAGCTCCTGGTGAATTTTTACTGCTTTCAAAAGATGGTTTTATATGAGTCTCGGCTTGTTTCACTCTCCTTTCTGACTGACTGACACTGGCTGTGATAGAATCATAGAATAATTCAGGGCATTTAGACACTGAGGGTTTTCGGGAGGAGCCGTGCTGCTCTCTGAGAGGAAGCTAGTACCATGCTCTCCTGAGTTTTAAATGCACTTTAGAACAGCACACAACAACATTACATATGAGCGGGCGTAGGGAGGTTTGAGGTCTTCACTCACCTCGGTTCTGTTAGCCGTCAGGGCTGGGGGGCTGGGAGGAGGTGCTGGCCGTCAGACTGGGGTCTGGGATGCGGGGCCTCCCTGCTACTGCAGATAAGGAGGTGGTCCGCTTGCCTCCACCCCAGAGAGAAGGGTTACATCTCCTGGGTCTAGGTGCGGCTTGCCCCTCTGGGGGCGGGGGTACCTGGACCTGGGATATAGAGTATGTTTGGGGAGTGCGACTGTCTGTGCAGTGTCTATTTGTGTCTGTCTACACGTTGGGTGAGTGCCGAGTATTTGGTTGTGCATATGGGGGTGGGAATGCACGTCTGTGTCCGTGTGTGCCTGTTTGTCTGTGTCTATATGTCAGGTTGGGTCTTAGACTCAACCTCTCTGGGTACATCTCAGGCCCTCTAAAGTACGGAGGCCTATCTCCCCTCACCACACTCCCTGCCGGTGGCTGATGCCCTTAGACGTTGGTGTGTTGGTGGTCCTTGTCATCTGGGGCTGGGCGCTCATGCATGTACCGGCTCACTCCTGGTGGCCGATTGGCGGGGCCGGGCGCCTGTGGCCCGGCTGGGCTCCTTCCGGGGGGTGGGATGCCCTCAGGCCTCTGGCCTCTGGGCCTGAAGCTCGGTCCTCTCTGGCACAGCTGGCTGCCGGCGGAGCCCGCGGGCACGCCACTGCAACCCCCTCTGGCCTCTCCTCCGTAGCTGCGGGGGGACCTCTCGTTTGGGGCTCTACTCAGCTCTTCCCAGGAGGGTGGCACGGTTCCCCCCCCCTTTGGTGGTCCTCCTCGGGTCCTTGTACTCTGGGGCCTCTGGATATCTGGGGCCTGGATCTCCTCCATACCTGCTTCATACCCTGGTGGACGGGGCTATGGCTCCCCACACTCCCTAGCAGATCGTTACATGGAGAAACTTTTGGAATACAAGCATGCTGATCCACACAGGTATGCACACAGGTGTACACACGGGTGTTCACAGACGCGGACTACACCTTTCTTGGCTGCTGCCTCAAAGCACATTGTGCGCTGTCTATCTTGCGTGCTGCACAATATCGTTTATTATTTAGTATCTACTGTTATCTACTGCTAGCTAGTTTATTGTGATGGTGCTGTTTTTATTATGTTGCTCTTTGTTGTTTGCTTTCTCTTCTGTTTTTTTTCTCCATACAGGTGATCCAGGCGTTTTGTTTGTTTGTTTGTTTTTTCCTTTCTTCCCCCCTTTCTCACCGTCTCTTCTCCCCTTTGGTTTTCTTTCTCTCCCTCTCTTTCTTTCATTCTTTCTCCCTGTCCTATCCCCCAGTCACGTCTGTCCCGTTTGTAGCAACCGAAAATAAAATAAATACATAATTATAATAAAGGTCAATCAAATGGACCAATATGGCAAGGCCATGATGATCCACTTGGTAAAATAAATCCGCTTGGCATCTTTCTTGGCCTTAAGACAACAATTCTGATGGCTAAAGATCCAAACGGGACACAAAAAAAAAAAAAAAAAAAAAAAAAAAGAATAATTCAGGGTTTATTAATTGGTTTTTTTTTCATGTGGATCACAAGCGGTTTATCTAACGCTGACAACAGAAAACTCCTACTGGGGTGAACTGGCATCTCATTCCCGATTTTATCAGTGTTATTGTATCAAAAACTACTAAATAAATCATTGAAGAGGCTTGAACAGGTGATTCACATACCTTTAAGCAACAGTGTTTAAGAAGGCTTGGTGGGAATTTTCAGCTATTCTTCCAGGAACAAATTGTGTTATAATCCTAATATTTCTTCTTCCTCTTCCTCTTCTCCTTCTTCTTCTTCTTCTTTTTTTTTTTTTTTACATTGTTATAGATATTCAGGACACAGCACCACAGTATTTTCTGTTCTATATATGACAGAGAGACTCATATCTGATTTTACAAACCTTTATTTCCTCTCACTTAAAGTGGACCTATTCTGCTCATTTCCAGCTGCTGATTTTTACTCTTCTGCTAGAGCAGCTTTGCACGGTTCCTGAATATTAATTTTTCATCTTACACTGGACCCTGATGCATCCCCTAACTTCATTATCTGTTTGAAACAACCTATTATAACTCCTCTATCCTTAACACAACCACTTATTGGCAGCTTATACATCCACCTGCTATGTATGTATAAAATATATCTTTAATTAACTCTAAAAAAGCTGTGACAACAGGGGTTTTTTTTTTTATTCTCAACCTGCCCAAGGTGCACCACACCTCTAGCCTTATAACAGCTGAGATAGTTTCCAGCCCCCCTGCAACCTTGAACAGAAGACAATAGATGGATAGAGGTTGTAAACATGTTGGACATTTTAACATAGGAGTCTAAGGGGACTGACTCACAGCTGGAGCCTCTGGTGGACTTTGGAGGAACTGCATCTTTTGGCTTTATATTTGTATTAGAGGCTGCTGCTTCTAATTACCACTAAAAGTACCAGCTGACTTTTTTTGCTCTGATGATGAAATGGAAAACTAAATCACAGCAGGGTTTATGATTCATGGATCAGTGCCAAATCTCATCTATTAAGAGACACAAACAACTGATGAAAAAGGGAAAAAAAAAATCTAATTTATGTCTGCACTTAAGAAAAAAATAGGAAACTCAAAAGTCATTATCCTGTAAGCCTCTGGGGACCACGAATGTCTATAAAAAATAATGGAAATCCATCAAACTGCAGTTCATTATTTGCCTAGAAAATGTGTAAAGGCCCACATAAATAAAAGTCAAATAAAAATAGTGTCAATGCATGTATACTATTGATCTTTTCACATTATTAGCAAGTATTTAAAAGATCTAACAACACTTGTAGGCTGAAAAGGGGACACAGAAAGTCAAATAAGTAGTGAGTAGATGAAAGCACTCATGAGCCGCTCCACATCACCGTGGGAAAGGAGTACCTTAGAGGTTTTCTGTTAAAACTAGGCTCCACAGGAATTCTCTGCAGCAGCTCTTCAAAGTTAATACTGGAGCTTGGTATGACCTCAGTGTTTTGAGGAGAAGATTGCTGATTAATAGCAGGGATTAATTGTTGTTCGGGGCTGTTTGGTAAATGGTTTTCTTCAGGGTTTTTTTGGTGTCATTGTTTAATCAAAATTCCCTCTTTATCCTGAAAATCATCTGATTAAAGTTCCCCTCCCTGAAATGACAGCAAGTTCTATTTGTGTGCATGAGCGGGGAATATCCAGGCCAATACACTGGCATGCATGTAACTGGAAGTATGTTATCAGACCCTCTTTGGGGGTGAAGTCACTTCCTGCTTCTCCTTCCAGCCCAGAATGTCAGATAACAGCACCCACTCTCAGCCTCATAAGAGTTTGCCCATACCAGGAAATGGCACAATGGACAAACCCATTAGCTTTCAGATGGGGTGGCGCGGGGGCACGCCAGCCTGTCACACGGTCCAAAATAAGTGTCCATTACATTTCCCATTCTTTATGATACAGCTTTTTTGTTTTTCTTTTACTCCTGTACTCAGCAGTACTGGTTGATGTGGAGCTCACTGGAAAAGCCATCAGTGGCTTTTTGTTCCCTGGCCACCTGTAGGTGTGTGTGCATGTGTGTGTGTGAGTGGGTGAAACGTTTGGGTTGTGAGGGCTGATAGATTATTCAGTGTGTGTAGGAAGGAAGTGTGATTGCTCTGTGTAAATCATTTGCTGCTGTGGTGACAGACAGGAATGCTTTTAGGCTAAAGTTGGTGACGTGTGTGCGGTCTGCGCATGACTCACCTCTGGACAGCTGTTGTGTGAAAATGATGACCGGTGTCACCAGCATATATTGTTTCCATATATGTTCTGCAAATAGAATTGATAAATGGAATCAGAACTACATTTCATTTCATTTCAGCATCTCTAGGGGCATTTATATCACTGTTTAGCCAATTGTGATGGTTTTAAATGAAAACAAAGAGGGTATCTGAGTGCAAGTGTGTTGTGTTTGGGAATGATTATATTTCTTAGCTCCCAAGTGTTTTGCATACTAATTGAATACTACTGCATACTAATATTGTTTATAAATTTGATTCTAATCACAGATCTTTAATAATTAACAAACGGCTATTTAGCTTTTAGCACAACACAGACTCCAATAAAAACTGCACGTTAGGACAAATAGCAAAGACTTTTGTCTTTATATATTCTGTTAGCCATAGTGGTTATTACTTGAGTCAGCTAACTGATTACTTGATGTGCTGGGTATCAGGTAATTAGGTCATTCTAGCAGGTAAGCTAATGCTAGCCAGTAGAAACCCAGTTACATCTACTGAAGCTCTGCTGGTCAAAAAGGATCTAAACTAATGCCAGAAGAAAAGTACGGTCATCAGCAAGATGTTTGATTCATGGAGGGATCACTTGGTTTTAAGGATAAATTACAATCATCAGCTGTTTCTTTGCTATATGTTAGCTAAGACTAGCTTGAAAGCAACACAAACAAAGTCATCTTATGTTGCAAAAGTACTGTGTTGAGTCTTTAAGTTCGGCTAATTCATCAAAACTCAAGGGCTTAATCATGTTGGTAAATTAGCTTGCAGTTTTCAACCTACTTAGTTAAAATATTTATAAAGTGTAGGCAAGTTTTATCATCATCATCATCACCTTCAGGTCACTGGTGTAGAGAATTTAGAGCAAACATGACACAGCTATTTCCATTGGGTGAGTATCCAACCTTCTAAAGTTAAAGTCACCATTGACAATATCAATCCTTCAGTTGCATGGAGGACTGTGAGGTCACCGCTAACCTACAGTACATTTGTCAAGCTACATCACTGCTGGGATAGAATGTTCAGGGGGTAACTGCTAGTAGCTAGTAGCTGCTAGCTAACCATCATACACCCTTCACAGTTGCTGAGGGTGATTATTTGCTTGCTAATATTCCAGTTCAATGAGACCCACTGTACCATCAGCCTAATGGCAACAGAATAAGAGGAAATTGAAAACTGAAAAGTCTAAATTGCCCGCTGATATGAATGGTTGTCCAGACCTGTCCAGAGTGTACCCTGTCTCTCAGTGCTAAGGCAGCTGGGATAGGCTCCAGCCTAAAAGGTTAAAAAGAAATGGTTCAAATTATTTAGGTTAAGTAGACTTTTCCATTTCTTTTTTTAGTTTTTGGTTTACTTTTATAATAGACCTTTAAACATCATTAACCACGTGTTAGAAAGGCTTTCCTGCCAGAGAGATCACACCATACTTTGATCACTTCCACATTTACCCACTGGGACACAAAAGGCCAGGAAAAAAAATGTGTGCAGATAGAAAAAGGCCTTACATTAGTTCAGCCTTTCAGCTGAGTGAGGCTTGGAAGCCAGTGTTTGTGATGCACTGATCCCCCGTGTTTAGCTCTGTAAATGAATCCATAGGATAACGCACAGCGCAGCCATTTATAGCTTTGAACAGTGACCGCAGGGGGAAGCTTTCAAAAGTCTGTGCCTCCAGGTTCATTGACGATCAAGCCTACATTTAAGAGCCAGTGACAGGCACATCACTCATCCTCCACGCAGCATCTCATGAATATGGATGCTCAGCTCAGCTTGTTAGCACTCTCGGTTGTACAGGTGAAGTGCACATGTGGAGGCTTTTACAACCAAGCGGCTTACCCCAGTGGAATAATCAAACATGGCTGAGGACGAGTCTCAGGGTTAGGTGGAAGGGAGCTCGACACTGCTGGTCAACACGCCTTCAGCTGCTGAGAAGTGCGCAGATCCTCAAGGGTTACTTCGGTAATTCCCCTGTCTGCTCAATGCAAATCAGCTCTCAGCAGGCAACAAGCTGTTTATGACTGTCTTGTTTTCTAAGAGATTTATTCTGCATCAGTTTATACCGAAGCATTTATCACAGCATCTGTCACGGGCAGCTTGAAATTGGAGGCTTGTTATGATGTCAATACTTTAACAGTCTTATTAAATCTCATATAAGGCGGAGTTAAATTTAGATCCATCAGCGCGAAGGGTTTTTTATTTTTTGTGACAAACTTGCAGCTTTGAATATCTCAGCTGTGAGGTGACGCGCAGGAATAAAATTGCTTCTTTTATCTTCCATGCAAACTGAATAAATGTTTTTTTTAGCATGTTTGAGATATGAAGCTGTGACTGATCCAGTTTGTACTGAGTTTGTCTTAATTGCCTCTAACTATGAGCTAAGCTGTGCTAAATGCGGAATAGTCTGACACAAGTGATAAATCATCAGTCTTGTAAACTTCATTGATGTTAAATATATATTAAAGGATAAAGAGACAGCTCACACTGAAATCAAACAAACATATTTTTCCTTTTACCTGATGTTCTGCTTTTCCTGTTTTAGTGTGAGTCGACCAGTTTTGGAGCTATCGATATCACAGAGATCAATCTGCACTTGCCTTGACGTGCTTGTATAAAATGATCTGGTTACGCCAAAAGTCTACAAACGTTGATGTGAGTTCGGTGTAAGAACTAGCTACCATTAGCACAAAAGGGGAGTGGGGATGGGCCATTATTTCTTTTACATTCTGTCATGCTGTCAAGACTAGTTGGAGGGGGGTTCTGTCTGCACGTTGATATGGATGCAGAAGATAGACTCCCACAAAAACAAATTGTGAGGAAGCAGCATCATGTAGGGACTGAGTCAAAATTTCAGGAGGAAGCATTTTTATCACCACAAAGGATACAGCAATCTGTTTGTTGGGCAAAGAAAGTAGTCTAAATGAGAATGGAAATTATCCTTTCATCCATTCGTTTTCTGATGTTTATTTGTGTTTGTGTTTGTGTTGAGAGCAGTTTAAGTATAACTGCCGAGATCATGTTCTCCTGAGCTACCTCCTCCCAATCTTCTGGTGGTACATCGAGGCATTCCCAAGCCAGCCAAGAAATATCCATGAAACACCTCACCTATGAGGGATCCTATCTAGATGTTCAAACCTAGTATGAAACCTCAGCTAGCTGCTTTCAGTGTTGAGGAGCAGCAGTTTACTTTAAGTTCCTGCTGCATGACTGAGCTCCTCACCCTATCTCATAAGGGTCCAAACAATCTTCAGTGAAACCCATTTTTATTCCTGCATCTGTGCTGCGATTCTTTTGGCCAGTACCCACAGCTCATGGACTTCACTAAGGGTAGGAATGATTCACAGGGACGAGCATGTTGGGGTCACTGTTTTGCAAAGACCAGCAGAGCCAAGTCACTAAATTACAAATATTTTAATAGACTGCCTAACACAGTGATGTCATTCACCGTGGCTAAAATCTTTTCTGTGAGCCTCAGTGGTCCTCGCTGCGTACCTTGTTCAACTACTTCTTCTTTTGCTGATGTGTTAAAAAAGGAAATATTTTCAAGAACACTCACTAACAATAAATCTACCTTAGACTTCACCTCTATTAACCCTAATTCTTGCTGCTACTGCTGCTGCTGCAAACATTAAAAGCAGAGTTTTGCCCTGACCCTGCATAAAAATCCTGTATAATATAGTTTTTGAATAAAGTTTTTTATGTCTGATTTGATTGAAGTGTCCTGGCATTTTATCACACTATCTGTGTTTAATGGTTGTGTCTGCCAACAGCTTGATTACTGCCTGCTCTTTTTGGATTGTGAGGTGTAAAATGTACTTTTTGTGAGATGTTGTGCGGTGTGTGTGTGTGTGACTTTGTGATGGTCCAAAGGAGTGAAGGAGAGTTGTTCACACTCATCCTCATGCATGCGTGACCTCTGTTCCACACAGTGAGCCGTGGTGCTTTGCAGGTGGATCATCATCAATCATGGATGAAAAATTGTCTCTTTTCCCCCCTGTCCCTCCCAGGCACTTGACCTTTCCCAGACTTTTTTCTCTGGGATTTCTTCCTACTGTGATATCTTAATAAAAGATAAAGAGATCTTCTCAGTGCTGAGGAAGAAATGCCCTCCAGAGAGCACACATATTATATATACCAACAATCTGAGTCAAGGGATATAACAGCACTCAGAGGGATGTCACATGACAGATCTCACCAGCACCACCATGTGTTCTCTATTACTAAGAACAACTTGGACAACCAGATGCAATTTACCAAGAATAATATCACCAGGGACTTACTTGTTTATATAGTTTTCCAGTTGCAAATGCTCTCCATACGTTACTATGCGTCTGACATTATATTGTATGAAATATTTGATATTATGCCAACAACACAAATATGTTCCAGAGGTCCAGTTCAGCTAATTAGCTGAGGTAAAGCCTAGCAGCTAAAGCCACTTGTGATGCCATAGAAGTGGCAGATGTGGCTACAATTTAGCTTTCTGTCACCAGTGTGTGAATGTGTGTGTGAATGGGTGGATGACTGAATGCAGTGTAAAGCGCTTTTGGGTCCATAGGGACTAAGTAAAGCGCTATACAAATACAGGCCATTTACCATTTATCATAGATGTGTCAGTCAAAGAGGCCACACCCATGATAATGCAAATTATAAACCTTAATACAATTCAAACGGGTGAGTTTATTGTTAAGGGGGAAATCAGCTATAGACACCAAAGCAAATTTTGTTTGTTCTTTAACATTAATCTTGGGGATCTGACTGACTGCTGGAGGCAGCCTCAAGTGGACTTTATTGGAACTGCAATTTCTAACAGCTTCTTGATCAAAATGTAAACTGTCTGGATTGAAATGAAACATTTTCAGGACACTGACAGTGATTTCTGTGAAGGTTTGAGTATTTCCCCTGAGATGACCCGCAAATAACCTGAAGTAGCCACTTTGCCCTCCTCGTTCTGCAGTAGCCTCTTCCCCATGGAGACACTGCTCCCCGTTTGCCCTGTACCGCTGTGAGCTGGCCTGCTGTGGCCTTCTTCCTGTGGAGGAGTAGCGCCTGAGAAGCTGGCAGGGCTTCCCATCTCCTGCACACCGGGGCCAGACAGAAGCAGCTTCTCCCCCAAGACAGCACTCAGCATGCAGGCAGAGCCTGATGGGCTGTACCTCTCCTCCCTCTTTTCTCCTGCTTCTTTCCACTTTTGGGAGTAATCCTGGCTTGGCAAGCAAGCTAAAGACCAGACAGGGCGTAAAACATGTTACAAAATGTATTGGAAGATGTGGGGGGGATTAATTCGTACCTCACCTCCTGTCTGCTTTAGTAGCGGGGGGTGGGGGTATGAAAGACATGGATGTGAGATACGATGGGGAAAAGAGGAGTTGGTGATGGACAGCAAGCTTAAATTGAAACAGAATAAAGCCCAGAAATCTGCAATAAGACTGGCATCTGCTGTAAAGAGCATATTTCACTTATACTTCAGCTGAAGGTCAATACTCTCAGCAAGCTGCTGCAGCAAAGGAAGCTAAATCTCTCAGAGTGTAATCTAAAAAGGCCAGTATATTACCAAAGATTCACACTGAGAGCTCAAACGGCCACAATAGATGTTAAAGGACAACAGCTGAGAACACAAAGGCCTTCAAACCTTTATGTAACCGAGGCTGGCATGTGGTCAGCGTTAAATTTCAGGAGCAAAGCAACATGAGCAATGAAGCTTCTTCTTTTTTTCTCCCTCTCTCTGCATGAGACACTGCTATTACATTTTGCTTTATTTTCATTCAAAACTGAGCCATGATTCCCATTTACTGCACAAACATTCAGAGACAAAACCAAAGTCACATGACACAGAAAGAGAGAGGCACAGGGTCAGCATGACTGCCCATGCATAAATCCATGACATGAAATAGGCCAGTACAGGAGCTCCTCTGATTGGTCAGCAAACCAAAATAAAGGAAGGGGGGGATCCTAATCCCTTCCTATCCTGGCATTCACTGCCCATGACTATTAGATCTGTTACTAAATCCTATCCAATGTATTGCCATCCCTGCGGTTCAGCAGTCGAGAACAGAACCTGCCACCTGCAGTCAGTCATCATTAAAACGCTGGGTGGAAAGGCTCTGTTTGCGTTAGTATTAAGGTTGGTAGTATAGTGCTCGACCAGGATTAGGGCTGACTCGGGATTGTGGGAAACATCAAGAGGAACACAGAACTTGATGAAATCAATTGTGAGGATGCCAGCCTTCTCTTGAATATAATGCATGTAAATGTACATTTGAAAGGATTCAACAGCAACATCTCTTTTTAGAAATCATAACCTGGTAACTCCAAACAATCCACGGATGTTGTTATGAGCAGTTCCAAGCAAGAAGTGTTTTTTCGAATTAATTTCACTCGTCAACAAAAAAAAAATTGAGCAGCCAGCACAACTCTCGCATGTCAGTCTAGTTGAAACTGATTTAATTTTTAGGGTTGGAAATAACAGGGAAGCTGAAACCTCCCAGGCTGTTAAATGTAGAACATACTGTCAAAAGCTGCAGTTCAACTAATGTCCACTAGAGGCTGCTTCCAACAGTGAGCCAGTCCCACTAGATTGGCATGTTAAAATGTCCGACTTTACAGCAGATATAAGTATGTTCACAAACTGAAACAAAGAAACTGGGTAGAATTTTTTTTAACACTAACATGTTTAAATGGCATTAAAGCTTATTAAGGCATTATTAGGGGCGTGGCCTGAATGGCAACATAGGCAGCTGTAGCTGCTAGCTGTCTGCTAGGCTTCACCTCAGCAAAGTTCAGGAGTCCCTGAACTTAAATGAGGCATGGTTGGTAGATTCCCCTCTGCCTGTTTTGTTTAGAGGAACACTAAATTATCTGAGAAAAACATTAATTTATAGAACTGCTTAAATTTGGTTTCCATGAAAAGCTCCTCAATCAAAACAGAAAAACTTTTGATCTTTTCACTTTCTGGCCTTTTGTTCTAACATTGAAGCCCACCCTGTTGGAGTGTGTTTGTTGTATCTTGGTACAGATTGCTCTTCATTAGAACAAAATCACATCTTTGCTTTGGTTCAGCTTCTCTGATGGCTTTTGCCTCTTCATGTTCTGGTCCTGAGAAACAATAAATCAGCCAGTAATATGTTATTATAGTTGGAGTGACCACTTCAACTTCAACTTAAAATTAAATCCTGATGAAATCAACATCCATCCCATTTGTGACAGACTTTTCAGTTTAGGTGCCCCAGGAGAAAGACCCAAGAACCCAACTTTGTGATTGGCTGTTGTTCTTTTTGATTGCCTGTAATAATCCTACCACATTTATTTCAGCATTTATTACTTTCTGTGCTGTTTTAAGGACCTCGTAATTGTTCTGAAGTGTCCCAACCTCCAGGCTCATGTAATGCTGTCCTCTGCACAGCCGCCTGAAGCTGCTCCCTGTTAATCATTGCTGCACCTGTGCCAAGTTATTACAGCGGGAAGACACACAAATACAATTATGATAATGGTGCGCAGATAGCAGAGAGGATAATTACACACTTTTTGGATGAACATGACTTGACATCGGCAACAGAGTTCTAGTTCACATCTGCTGCTCATCACTCTTCGCCCGTCTGGTTGTTTTCAGCCGATGAAAATCTCACCATCAGCTCTACGTGAGTTTGTCTTTATCTGTCTCAGTACTGCCAAGTCAACAATCGTGGATGAAATATTCCTCAATAACAACAAATCAACCTGCGAATGGAGCGGGAGTCGGTGCGGGATGAGATGGAGAGAAGTTGGCTACGGTGTCGCTGGCAGAGGGCCAGCTTGAGCTCAATTCCACCCTCAGTTTGTTTGCTTTGATTCAGCATTCAAGGAAAAAGCCATTAGTCAATCTGAGGGAGGCAGGACGCCATCGAAGTGAGTTATGCCCCGCATCATTTTCCACAGAAGCAGGACAGATTAGCTCTCTACACCACTCACTCTCTGTGTAGTAGCTTGAAGATATGGAGCCGCTCTCCTTGTTTGACTCAGCAGAGTGAGGTGGGATGTCTGCGCAGGGTAAGAACGAATTAGATGTCATTCACTAATCATGTTACAGTTGGGTTTATGAGGCTTTGAATGGATTGGCAGAGGAGTGTGGTTTAATTGAGGCCAATATAAAAAATAACAAGATGTTTGTGGATTTGAAAGAAGCAAACAGGCCATCAGATGCAATGTCTGAAATCTGGTTAGAGTTGTTTTCCTGTTAAGAGGAGATGGGTGATCGGAAATGAGCTTACTTACCTTGCTTATCCCAGTCTTCATTAACTCCCCAACCAGTTGAAGCAGATGGCTGTCCCTCTTCTTGTTAAAAGGGAGTTCTTCCTCCCCAAAGTCACCAAGTGCTCCTCACAGGAGATCATCTGATCAACGGGTTCCCTCGACAGAGAAATATATTAAATATATTACATGGACATTAGAGGAACTGGAACTCTTGGCACTTTGGTTGTATTGGCTTCATTTTTCAGAGTGATGCTTAATTCAGACACAAGCGATGCCGTAGCAGCATAAAGCAGAAAATGCACCAAGCACTGTAGCCAGCCCACTTCCATAGTTCATAAACTCCCTGCAGATTAGCCTTATTTCTTTATTTTCCGAGGGGCTGAAGTCATTTAAGTTAGTCTTTGGTATCCTGCATGCAAGAGTCCCTCCAAAAGTTCCTAGTATCTAGGGAAAATTCCTCTTATAGAAACGTGGCTATAAGTGAAATATGAAAAACTACAGGTAATATAATGTTATAATCACACACTATGACCCCATATTGCTCACAATATACCAGCACTGAACTAAGTTATATATTTGACATTTCAATAAGCCACTCTCATATGTCTCTAATCTTTATTTATTAAGAAAAATAGAAGGAGAAATCTTTTCAGGGAGGTTGGATATGCAGCAGAAGAGTAATTATGGAAGAATAAACAAACTAAGGCAGATTTCTGCAGGACTATAAACACCATGGCAACAGCACAAACTAGGTGATTGTTTTCGTCTTGGAAACTCAGCTCAGATCACTTCTCCAATGTATTCACGACTCCAACCAATCTGAAAAACACTTTGGCATGCTGAAAAATAAGAGAAAAAAAAGAGAAAAGTCAACCTGAAAGCTTCAAGCGGGGCAATATTTTTTTCTTTATTTTATTGTTGTTTGTTCAGAGAATCTCAGAGCTTCCTGCTGATTTTATTGCCCCTGTATCACTCTTCTGACAGGGGTGGGGGGCCATCTTTTTGTACTGAGAGCTGCTGCAGCTTTGTGGTGCAGGTGAGGAATATGGGCGCCAGACTTTCTCAGACAATCCTGGTCTTTGTCTGAATAAAGTCCAGGCGTCAACTATGCGGGGGCCTTTTATGTAAAGCTGAAATATTGGAATGCTCTTTGCAAAGATGTGAAAAGAGAAGAGCTTAGGAGAGACTTAAAAAGAAACAGGGGCATGGACGTGATGGCAACGTTGAATCGCTGCCCGTTGCGTTTATCTCTGACGAATGCTTTTGGCTCGGCACCACCACAGGAACAACACCTGCATGTGTGATGGTAAATTAACACAAAACCCAGAGCAGCATCTTCTGAATGACCCACTAGTGCTATTACAGTATGATAAATCAATTATTTTAGATATTAAAGACTGAGATCAGACTGGCAATGTACCACGTGGCCACTAACCGAGCAAGCAACAGAAAGGTGCATCGTAAAAAGTTGGAAAGCTTTTTTATTGTTTTTCCTCTTTTAATTCAAAAGGGTACATTTTAGCAGATTCAGTGTGGTGCAGCATGAAGGCAGCTTGTGTCTCTACTGTTAGGCCTGCAAAAGACTAGTGACCCGTTCAAGGTGTACCCTGCCTCTCACTCTATGGCAATTGGGACAGGCTCCAGCCCTTCCATAACCCCAAATTAGACAAATGGAAGATGATGGAAGTTTGGATGGATGTATGGATGGATGGATGGAGAGAGAACTTTTGATCACTGAGCCAGTCCAGCTCTTTTTCTCAATAGCTCAAGTGAGGCACTTCTGGCGTTATTTCTGGTTTAGGAACACGTCCATTCTAGCTCCTTTTCTAAAAATGTCAGGGTTTCAGAGGTTCAATTGCCTCCAAACACAAAGTCCACTCCTTGTCAAGCTCTCCCAAGTTGAGAAACCAATTTTTCTTGGCTACTCTGTCATGGTTGCAGTTAGCCATGTTGCTTATGCATCTTTCCCTACCAAGCATTTCCCTTGCTGTCAATTTTCCATTAAAATGCTTCAGTAAGCCAACACCGACCTTGTGTGTCTCACCCAACTTGTGCAATTGACAATCATCATGTGGACAACTGTCAGGTTGTGTATTGAGCTAAACCAGGAGATACATGGTATTTATATAGTTTGAATAGTAATTTACACTTAAACTTAAAATGAAATAATGCCTCATTTTTTTAACTTATAAGTCATAATCATCAATAATTAAAACAGGTATTTAACTTTATGTGTAATGAATAAAGGATCTTAGAAAGTTTACCTCTGTGCATTTAATTTTTTAAAATCTGTATATTCAGATTTGTCAGATACAATAAGACTTTCGACATCCTGAGAAGAAACAACCAAGGCAGCTGCTTTTAGTCCAGGTTGTGGTGTAGGCAGGAAGTATGGAGGTATAAAAGACAGCAGAGACAGAAGGGGAAGGGTAATTTCTAATCTTTATTGCTCTTAGTGGCCAAGACAAGCTAACATTTATTAAAGCCGGCCCAGAGGCACTTCACTTTGGCTATAATGTCTTGTCAATGACAGCTAATGCCACCCCAGATGATCCTGTTAAAAAGCTTTTTAATCAGCAGAGCAATTAGGAAAAAATGGCTCATCCATTCATTTCTCTGGCCTGAACAAGATTTAGATCCTGACTTATCAAATGTAGATTCCCCCGCTGGCTTTCTGACCATCACTGGCCCATATTAAATTCTTGCACCCGACTCCCAGGTGCAGGTGAATACTGAAATCTGGAAGGAATAATGCTTCGTTTTTGCACAATGCATTGTGTCTCACAGTCCGCCAGTGTTGCTGTCACTGCCTTTGTCATCCTCCCCCACCCAAGTAGGCACTTGTCACGGCCCCGACTTCCCCGTCCCTCCTCAGACAAACACGCAGAACTGCTTTGTCACAGTGTCATTCAACAGGCCAGAGAGAACGAGAGGGAGGTGAGAGAAATCACTCCTGTGCACTGTGCACTCTTTCTATTTGACTAGTCTTTGGTGTGAAACCGCTCAATATTCTGGCTTTGGAGCGCCTGCTTTCCCAGATCAGTGGACACTGAATACATTAAGTTGAGGTCTGTGTTCAGGCATGGTTGAAATGCAAATATTTCATGCCCCTGAAGTCAAATCATTTCTGTACCTGCTGAACCCAAAAAAAGAATATATTTTTTCACTTTTTCACTCACAGTACACATGTACCTGCCTGCAGCAGTGAGAAGTATCACTGCACAGTGTTTCTGTTTGTGCAGGCTCAACTAGCATGACCATGAAAAATATTTTCAAATTAATAATTTTACTACATGATGCCCTGAATCCTGCAAGGCCACGTGCATGTAAAGACCAAACAAGGTTTAAATTGCTCATCATAACTTGTTGTAATGATGAGTGTGATGAGCTGCATTGTGATGAACTGTGATAGCAATTGAACACAGGCTTGCTGGGAACTGCATGTTGTGGTTTTGTTCTATGAGGCTCATTTTTCATAGAAAACTTGTTCAAAAGCAACATTGGTACCTTGTATGTTTGACCAGCTTCTGATAATCAATTAGATGAAAACTTCATAAAAGCACATTTTAGCTAAATTATAATGCTCATATACGCATGTTAGATAGTTGGCTACTGTAGAAATATAATTTTAGCCATTAGATGTCTAGGCCAGTCTATGTAGAAAGTGTTGTTTAGGAGGATTACAAGTGGCTAACTTCAAGGCGGGGACGCTCATATGGATCCTGTAACGATGGGATCCTATCATTTATCACCTAGCAGCTGCATTATCAGTTTACATTAGAAATTAGAGGTGCAGAAAGTATTACGAGAACTTTTATGCCAAAGTATTTGCATTCTGGAAGATGTAGAATGCAGTTTTTCATGTACCACCATAGACCCTTCCTCCAGGAATGAGTAACTCCTAAGCCGATGGTTCAACATGGTGGTGTCAAGCTTACAGCTCAGAGCTCCTCTCCTCACATCCTGCTCAAATCAGTCAATCAAAACTGCTAAAACAAAAAACGAAATTTAATTTAAGTGTATCCTTCCCCTGGGAAAGGTCAGTTGGTATATACTCAACACAAAAAGCAGCAAGGAACAGTTAAACATGCATCGACATTGTCCCAAATCCCACCGAGTCAGCAGAATATTTTTTTTTTAAATCTACTTTTACCATAACTGGGCATGATTCAGCACAAACTGAATTTATCCTAGCTTACAAAATGTGTGACTGCGGGGGAACATTATCCTGTAAACTACAATAATGCTTTACACTTTTAGCAGCATCAACAATAATTTGTTTATGGTGAAGCTGAACAGAATAAGTGCAGCTATAATCACCACAAGCAGGGAAAAGTGAAAAACGGAAGCAGAACATCAGCATTCACCTCCTGTGTTATTTAAATGGATTCTGCTTTTCAGTTGTTGACGTTCACATTAATTGTGTACGAATTTTCAAATAGTGATGCAAGAATATCTACAGGCTTTAAAAACACCTGGCTTCTTTTTTTTAAGAATCTTGCGAGGTGTTTTAATGACAGGTTATGGTCATCTGAGGTAAAGACATCCCACCTACCTGGTGTTCAGCGATAAAGAAGGATTATTTTGAACTGTGACTCATACTAAGCTACCCTAGGAGAGTCCAAGAATGAAGATATGCAGCTGGAATAAGTAGTTTCTGTCATACACACTGCTTTTTGTTCTAACCAGTTCTTTCACCCTTGTCAGTTTCTTCCAGTATAAACTGGTTTGCATCCCCCTGCCGTTTGCTGGGTTAAAGTGGGAAAGTTAAACAACCTCTCGGGGAGTCTGATACGATGATATATTGGCAAGGCTGTGAAGTGAGCCAGAAACACACAAACACCGGTAATCAGCCACCACTGATGACTTGCCTGCCTCTCCTCTCCCCGTCCCCCCAGGTTCCTGACATCATGAAAATTAATGTCCTGGCATCCATTTCTCTGGCACTGAGCGGGGCTCAGAGGTGGAATCGGGGGGTGTCTGCGTTCTGATTCAAATTTTACTTCAATATTTTCTATTTATTTCCTTGTGGCTCTTCCTCTGTGTCCATGTGTGATGTGGCGGGCACAGAGGGCGGGTGGGGAACGAAGGTCTGCGTGAGTGTGTGTGTGGAAGAGGGAAATAGTAATCTCTCAAGATGTCAGTGAGGTAATTTCATTTTTCTCTGAGCCATCAAAAGTTTGTCATTTGGCAATCACACCGTGTCAGGCTTTCTTCACCTCCAGAGGATTGCTCCATTTTACCATGAACCAATATTCACAGGAAAGGCAAGCGCTCAGGAATAGTAATGGAGTGCCACAAGATGGTAAGATTGTGCGAGTGTGTGTTCACGGGTTGGATGTCTCTGTAGTCTCAAACTAAACGTAGTCGTCATTGTGCCAAGTATAATGTGAAATGCAGAACTTTGTAACTTTGTAGGTACAAATGTGAATCTTTGAGAGTGTTCTAACCTACTGCATATGCATTTGGTACACTAGCTGCACAGGGGCTCAGAGGAAAGCACTCCAAGGGATCATTAACACCACTCAAAAGATCACTGGCTGCCCTCTCCCCACACTGGAAGTTCTACAGAACATCCTCTGTCTTAAAAAGGCCCAAAACATCATAAAAGACACCTCACATCCTGGCCACTCCCTGTTTGAACTGTTGCCCTCAGGCAGACGGTACAGAGCAATCAGTGTAAGGACTAATAGACTCAAACACAGCTTTTATCCAACTGCAATAACACATCTGAATACTACAAAAAAATGTCCATCACGCCACTCTTGTGTTAATCTATGCGCGGTCTGAAGCATGTATGTGGGAATGTATGTGAATGTTTTACTGATACTTCTTATTAGCACTTTAAGTATTCTGTTTATTTTATTTATTGAATTTTATTGTTTTATTTATATTTTGATATTATTAGGGATGATGCAAGGGTCGTGGACCATTCTTAATTTCGTTGTACCTGTGACAATGACAATAAAGATTCTGATTCTGATTCTTTCCTTAAAGAGAAAGGTCTCCATGCCACTTAGAGCAGGGTCAGACAGTTAAACACAGGCCGTTATTTGGGGGGGCTATAGGATCCCATTACACTGATGGTGCCAAGTTTGTTTTTTGGAACTAGAAATAGAAAAAGGTAACAAAGAGAACATGGCATCATCCAAAATGCAACAATAGAAGCTTCACTTTGGGCTTCACAAATCAATGGTGGTAGCACAGTGGCTACATCCCCCTTTTCTATGAAAAAACCCTGAAATCTCAACTCATTGATAGAATTTGGTGGTTTTGTTATTTTATTGAGAGTTTTGCTGTTTAATGTTATTTAGTTTCATTCCATGGATAGGTCAATTTCAATGACTCAAATTAGAAGCCATCTTATAGAGCTATCAGCTTCAGCTGCCTGTGTCATGATGGCCACAAATCAAAGTGGTTACCTCTCCATCTCCAGATGCATGAGTTATATAAAAATTCAACCCCCATACAGTTGTTATGGAGGGGAAAAATGAGCCATATTGACCAAAACTGTTTTTTATTGCCTGCTATAAACATGTTTATTTCAGCTGTAAAGTTGGATTTTTAACCATGGAAGGTTATAACGACGGACTCATTGTTGAAGCCTGTAACAGTTACAATTGTGTGGTGTCTCTTTAAGACAACCTAAGTTAATGGTTAGTGATGTCACAAGTATGCACCGCTGCCCTCTGTAGATTGTGGGAGAAACGTGCTTGCACGTGGACGTATGGACTGAGACAGACCTCATATCTTTTACCTCTCTAACTCAAAGCAACATTACGGGTTGTAGGAACACTGTGCTTCATGTATGATAAGACAGCAGCTGTTCAATCGGGCCTTGTAAGGTTGGTTAAGAGAGTGTGTTTATTAAATGACAAGCACTATGGAATTCCCAGTACCAGTGTGGTCGTGAGTTTTTGACTGTCCTTTGAGTGTTTCTGCCACCTCCTCTCAACCACTGAATACAGCCAACTTTGCAAGCCCCTATTGGTCACTGGAGGAACTGCAATTTCTGTGTTGGCTCTTTTTTTTTCTTGTTTTGTTTTTTTTTTAGCAGTGGTGGTCCTTCCAGGCCACAACAATGATTGCTTCACTTAAATAGTGACATGCCACCTAAATACAGTATGTTGATTAGGATAAAGATAAATACAGTGTAAGAGGTTCTAATTGCTTCCCAAGATTGCCAGTACAATAGCTAGCATTCTTCTGGTGTGGACATATGCTGTCAAGTCGTTTTCGTAGCTCTGACAATCTGATTATAAGATCAGTCTATTGCTCTATGAGATCATCTCAGTTTCACTTTTATTGGCAGAGCACTGCAGACACACCACTGCACAAGAATAAATATAAGCAAAGTTGAAGGCTTATTTTGCATTCTATACTTGCTTTCAGATTTTCCTACTCACTGATTTGTTTTGGAATTCACTGTTTCACTTTAGGCTTCCTCTCAAAAGTCATCCAAAACTGGTGATTTTGCGGCAGCTCTGCAGCCACAGGACACCTCATGAGGCGAGCTGAGTGACACCAGTGGCTTTCACAAAACACACCTTTAACTTACAGGTGTGAGATTCTTGTCTCAGCTCTTTCTCAGCTGTAAAAAATGTTCACGTGATTGCAAAAAAATGTTTGGTGCATCCTTTCAATAATTAAAGAGTTCAAGACTTTCCTGTGTGCTGCACATCTTCAGCTCCTTTGCAGGCTGTCCAAGTCTTCCTGTGCTAGCTCCTGACCAAAAATGCTCAGAGGCAGTTTCAGAAAATGTCAACAACACTCTCAGCCTGCGCTGTTTCCCCACTGCTGCTCGCAGGAGTACTGTGTGAGGAGGAGATGGTGCTGGGGCTTGGAGGGTGGGGAGGGTGTCTTGAGAGGGTGCAGAACTGGTTATAATGGACAAGCACTTGGCACCTTTTCCCAGTGGGGAGCGACAAGAACCGCAGCCCAATCACAGTGTGCTGAGGAACCAGGGGTCGGTTGGCTCAGACAACAAAATCACAATGCCCTCCCCCTCCCTACTGCCTGCCTGCACACGCTCCCCACTGTACCCGTGAAAAGCTGCTGCCAAGCCAAACATTCGCTGATGAAAAGCAAATACAACACCGTCAGCTCGCTACCTCACAGGCTGCAGATGACTCAGGGATTCAGACTTGTAATTCATTTTCCTCCCAAGCGGCATCTCGGACAATTGTAGACATCACAGCAGCAGGTTGAACATATCATAAGCACATAAATCATCAGAAGAATGTAAACACCCTCCAGGAGGGCTCCTGTTTAACTGCTCAACACGTTTCACTGATCTGTTTGGCTTACAATTAGTGTGGCATGAGCATGTCAGTCACTCAGGTGCTGGGCGACCGTGACTGGTCTGTAAAGAAATAATACAACAGTTTCCTATCGGAGTAGCTTTGCACTTGTGCTGCGTTGTCTTTCATGGCAGCTCATGCTGAGCCCATGTGCTGCCTTCACAGAAAAAGCGATCAATGTGAGAGCCACTGGAGGGTGCATTAGAGGATCCACACCAACTGGGTCCCTCTCTCTGTTCATACTGTATCAAAGGCATCCAATTAAGCATAAGGGTAAAGGGAGAACAATAGAGGACGGGCTGAAGGAGTCACTTCTGGATGAGAGTCATAGAGAAACGAGAGTACTGCATCTCAGCGAACGTCTTCCAGTTCATATCCCATCAGTGGCATCATTTCATCTGGGGCTGCTGAATAGCAGATGAGGGTCTTGCTGATTGGAAACAGAATTTTATTTTAAAACATGAATAATACCTTCTGAATATTTTGTTTGGAGCTTTCAAACAACTTTTACTTTGCTCAGGAGGCAAGTGTAAAAAAAAAAAAGATCTCTCTTTCTGACTGGATTAGGTTGGTACTGTGCCCTAAACAAACTCTGAACATCCACCAAAGCAACCTATGAAAGGTTAGGAAGTGAGAATTATCACCACTGAATGCCATTCAGTCACTCTCGGCTAGAAAGAGTAACAAACTGGAGCACCTGATTAAAGGTACAAATGAGATGAAAGAGATCCACTCCAGATTACATAGGTTAAATCCCAGATGGGTGCTTCAACTAAATGCAATAGGTTAGGTGCAGAAAACGAGCTTTTAGGCTTAGGTTAAAGCTTTCAGTTAAACTTCAGGTTAAGTTTAAACACAGAAAATGAGTACTAAGGTTGTGACCACAGGTTTAGACATCTATATTATTTATTTATCAAGATAAAAAGTATCATTGAGCTTAAAAATTTATTTTTTAAGAGAGACCTGGTAAAGAGAGAAGCAGTAATTACAACAAATGCGACTGATGTTCAGTACAGGCTAATGTACACAAACATCCGAATCATGTGCAAAAACAGATCAACTTCAAACACAGTCACATTGATCAAGAGAACTATTTTCTTGGTCCTTTAAAACAGACCTTAACTCCTCCATCGTAACAAGTTCTGACAGTTTCAGGTCCTTGTGTAGATTATTCCAGGAAAAAGTAGGGGTGTATTTAAAAGCTGTCTTTTCTAATTCTGTCCTGACTCTGGAGACAAACATTTGTAAAATGCTGTGGGAACGTAGGCTCTGCAGCTTGTGGATTTTACACCTATATGCATGCACAGAAGTAAATTTGATCATTTTCTCAATTTTCTTGGGTTCATTAAGAGGTTTTAGTGGTTTTTGAGAGGTAGAACTCTGAATTGGCCTTTGTAATTAATTAAGGAGGCTTAACGATATCAGCACTGTTTAAAAATCTGCCAGTCTGCTTCAGATTTCGTTTTTCTGGCCTGAGCCCAGCCGGCGTCCCTTTCTTTGAGGAGAAAACCAGGGATTCTTTCAGCCTTTTAGTCTAAATTTGTGGAAGGGGTCATGTTTATCTATAATTTTGCTAAATGTGTTACAAAAGTATTTCCACATTAGTTCTACATCAGTAATGAGGTGGATTCTATTACAGCCACAGTCCCATTAATCATGAAAGTAAGCCTGCTTTCAGAAATGCTTAAAATCTCATTCAGAAACTCTTTGTTTTCATGATTTTGGGAGCGTTAGTTGTTTGACTGCAGCCACCACACAGTGGTCACTGATGTCTTTTGCAGAAAAACCACTATAGGAATATATATGGAGAAATTAAAATAAACCAACAAGTGATGATTAAGTGACAAAGATAAAAGTTAACTCTGGACCTAGTTAAATTTTCCAACCAGAAAAATTTCATTGTAATCTAACGTAAATAGTTTGTCACTCACTGATATTAAAACCTGACTGCATGCTGAGGTGGGTCTGTAAAGATGTATGCTACTGATAAAATGGCCCTTGAAAAGGTCCTGGTGGCTGGATAGCTGCATGGAATTACTTTTTAATCTAAACTAGAGCACCTGCACTTTTTCTGGGGCAGTAACAAGGAAAACCATGTAATGGGAAATTGCACTGCCTTTGTTAGTAATCGGTTTTGTAAGTTAAGTTTCAGATAAAACAAGAATATCAATATCTGAAGCTTTCACCCAAATTTTCACCAAATCCTGTAAAGACCTCTGACATTTAGATGAATAATAGGCCAGATGTATTTTTAAAAAATCTCAAGGAGCACTCAGACATTTATAATCCAGACATTCAGAACATAGAATACGCAAGAGCAAGAGAGCAGTGAAGCATTTTCTTTTCAGTAATGCAGTAAACCAGTCTGGTTTCTCCTCACTCTGATCCCTCTGGGAGACGAGAGTAGATGGGACTAGAGGGGAGATTTGGAATAAACGAATAGGTCAATAAAATCAGATAAAATTAGATCTTTGCTGATATGTGTTATTGAGTTTGAAGAGCTTCTACAAGTTTTAAAATCCCAGTTTGTGCTCTTTGAAAGAAATGTGGTTCATCTGGCTCTCCTGGCTGTTCCTGCATCTCACAGAGACCAGGAGTAGTTAAGAAGAGGGAAATATTCTGAGAGGCATTTAGCAGGAAGAACATTGATAAGATCCCCAAAAATGATAATGCTGAGTGACATCACACATTAACCTGGAGATCAGGCCAGATGGAGAAATGCTGTGAATAAAATAAACAGAATCCGAAAAGCCAGAGTCCAATAGAGAGCATTCAGTAATCACTAACAGAGTGAAGAAAAAGCACTTGAGTCCAATCAATCAAACTCAAGCAGAGAGTCAGCAGATTTGGCTCCAACAGGTCAGCAGGCTCCATGGTCTCAGCCAACAGGACAAACAAGTCTTCCAGAAGCGATGATGACATACGCTTCACATGTAATCCAGTCAATAAGTGAAATGAATCATTTCCTTTAATTTAACCCTCACTGTTTAATAACGGGTGTTTGCTTAGCATGATTCCTGCATGCAGAGCTAGCCACAACTAGTCTGATTTAGAGATAATCAGAAATACTATGATTTAGTAAATTTAGTCCACTGTTGTGTGTGGTGGAATGATCAAACACCTGACCAGTGTTTTCTTTTTTTTACCCTAAATTTCACATGAACAACAGTGAAAACAGCCATAAAGAAACGGCGACAGGTAAAGCCGTGTAGAGTGATGGAACAAGAGGCTGTTTTTCACTGATCCTGAATGCAAAAGCTTTAACACCAAAGTCTCTGAGACTTTGAAACGAAACATTTTCTACCTTCTGAGTATTTAGCATGTGGCTGAGGCAAAACCCAACCCAAACTCTAGCTGGTTCGCCAGTGACCTGGTGGATGTTAAGATGTTGAAGTTTAATCCGTCGTAGCATTCAGCAGCACTCAGTGGAACATACCAAACACCACCAGCCACGCGTTAATGGAAACGTTAACATGTTCTCATCACTGAAGCAGGCTGGGGAGGTTCATACGTGAACTTCAAGATCAGAATATATTGCCACAAATGTCACAAAGGATTTTTGAAAAAGGCACGATAAATGAACTGGCATCAGGAATCCATCAGGCTTGTTGAAAGTTTGCAATAAGCCGGCAGCTTAGCTGAGAGAGCGCAGCAGGTCGAGCTCTAATTAATGATGGTAAGACGGGCTTAACTTCAGACAAACAATAAGAAAACAATGCCTGTAAATGTCAACAGATCATAATGGGAGAAGATTGCAAAAATCATCCTGGAGAGGAACAAACAGGAGAGTGAAAGAAAGGAAATAACAAGCTGAAATCACACAGTGAAATCGAACCAAATTCAAATAAAGCAGATAATAAACGAACAAAACTAAACCAGCTGTTGTTTATGTCAGTGAGACTAATTCACATCTGGTCTTTGGTTACACACGAGCTGCATATTCACACAGCCAATAATGACGCCTTTATAACGAGACGGCGATCAGGTTTGAACACAAAGTTGAAGTTTAGAAATTGTAGGTTTTAATGGAGAGAAATTACGCTTTAAGATTCCTGAATAGAGCTCTATGGAAGAATTCCACAATTCCTTAGATGATGGTTATATTCCCATCCAAGGATCAGGTACAAGACTTCATAATATAAGAAACTTGAGTCTGGAAAAAATACAAGTTTTTAAAAACACTTAAAAATGTGATACAGATAAATAATGTTGAAATAATTAGGCCATCAATTAGTGGTGGGCAGATTGATCCAAATATCAAGAGTATCGTTATCAACGCTGGCATTAGTATTGGATGGACACTAGTGTGAAAGGACTGATACTCTGTTCCTATCATCTAACTTTAGTATTTAGCCTATTAAATTGGGGTGAAAATGCCAAAAATAAACCTCAAACATGAACCTTTTTTGCTGTCTAGCACATCTATTTTATTTATAACCTACAGCACATTAAAAAAAACAGAAGTTGGCCCAGACTGCTTTACAGACGAGCACATTTACATTCAGTTTCAAAATACACGGAAAGCTGAAAGGTTTGTTTTGTTTTATTAACTAATTATTGTGGAAAGTAAAAATCACAGTGATTTAATGGTCATTAAAATGTGTTCAGAATTTGCAAATTAAAGAAGATTTAGCTCATAAATCATGACACACTGCTCTCCCCTATATAAGCTCCCTTTATAATTTAAAAGTACCAGAATTTGCACAAAACTAACAAGAATGACTACTGAAGAGTTTTTGTGGGTTCAAGCCTGAAAACGAACAAATAAAGACAAAAAACTACAGCGTGCATAATCTTTTTACCACACGGATTTAAACTCCTCATGAATATGCAGCCAGGTTCGCTCTGTATTTGAAACTATGTGACCTACAGCTTTTGGTTGTTGTTGCATTCAAAGTGTCACTGAAGGTAAAAGCTGTGCAGTGAAGCAAATGGTGCCGAGTGAGCTCAGGATACATTTTGAGCTAAATTGCCCCCTTTTAGTCAGCGAAGATGCTGTATACTTAAAGCGACCGAGAAAGCTGAGTGAAAACAGAATCAATGAGTAATATTTTACAGCAGCATGAAAGAAATACATTTAAACAAATGTACCATTTAAACAGACGTATCATTTAAATAACACTGATGGCGTGTTGTCGTTTAAGAATGGAGAGGCACGCAAATAGGTGAAAAGAATGATGGGCTGGTTTGTTTTCCTTTTTCTTCTTCAGCCTTCACTACACACTTGCTCCACATTCTTTAACAGCTCTGGCAGGATCACAAAAAACTCTTGTCCTGTGCGCTTTGATATATGCCCCGATGCAAGACATACGCAGTCAGTGAAGCAAAGAGACTAACAGATTCATGTCGAAGGCAAACAGCAACCTGTTGAAAAATAAAAAAAGGTCGACCATCTGGTGGATGGACTTTCCAGCTCCTTTTTTTTGGGAGGAAGCCAGTTTGACGGGGAAAATTGATGATCCAAAGTCTGCCGGTCACACCGATTTGTGCCGTGGAAGTACCGCCTGTGTTTGGCGAAGGAGGCCGATGTCACAAGAGCCGCTAAGCAACAGTTACCTAAATAAGCCCCGTCAAGTCTCACTATCGAAGATGAAGGCCATATAGGGAGATTTACACCCACGCTATTGTTGTTGTTTGAATGGCTCAGAGAGAGCGGCCCCCTCGATATGTGAGCACATTTACAACGCGGTGGAGGTCGTCGCAGAGACTGAACAAAGCCAGCAGACAGCAGGCCTGTCAGTGCCATGTTTGACCAGGGCTTGAAATAGGACTGTCTTTCACTGCAGAGCAAATGTTTTAATCTGAGAGAAAACAGGACCTCTGAGAGTCACCCGGTGATCTATAGACTCTGTGTGGACTCAACATTAAGTGATCATCAAGTGCTGCTTGAGCCAATCACTTCACAAGACAGACAAGAAGCGAGAAGATGGGCTGACCATATATGACCTATAGTTTAATGTGTTAACAACCACCAATCTATAGTTGGGGTTTGATCGAGTTTTGGTAGAGGGTAAGACAAAACCAGGCTACTCAGATTTTCCACTTTTGTTCCAAAGACGTGAAAATGTAAAGCCATAGATGAAAGTATTGAGAAAGTTCTACATGAAACTCCTTCAAAAGATGCATGAAAATGAGCTCCAGCACAAAGTCCCAAAGGTAAAGCTCAGTCATTTAAGAGCAGTTTGGAAATGATCTTCAGTGGCCATCCCCGCCCTATATACAGGCATTTTTAACAAATACTGGACAGGAAGGGTTTATTCTTCCTCTCAAAAACCCAAAGGAGACAGCACTTTTTGCAGCCAAGTTCATGAAAATAATGGAACTAATAATTGGCTTGTGCACAGTGAGTTATGAAGCCAGTGAACAACACGGCATTTGTGAGGCAATTTGCATGAGGAGTGTAAGCAGTTTCCTGCTGCTGAGCTCAGAGAAACATCTGGCAGATGATCAAATCAGCTCATTTTGAGCTAATAACAAAGAGCAGGAAATAATTAAAATTGGGAGGAAGACACGAATGTGAAGGTGTGACGGATGCTATGAACAGCTCTGTCAGCTTTTAAAAGCCACACGTTGTGGATCTAATTGATATTCTTGCGGGGCCGTTAACAGATTTGGAGGACAAAGGTAAAATGTTCCTCCACAGAGCTGTATAAATTCATAGCAGCGCCTCGCTGTTATTGCAGGAAGAGCTAGAGTCGTAACACACTTTATAGAGCTAAAAGCCTCCTCCTGAAACCCAAAGAGTGTGAAGCCAGCTCACTGGAGATGGATTCTCAGCATGTAGTTATCGAACTGCTAATAGCTCATGGGACAGCCTCCTACTCTCCCCTGAGAACAACTTTGAGTGATATTATCACTTTTTCAAACAGTTGTGCGAGTTCTTTTTCTGCATGGTTAATGTGGAAGTCGTGAGCAAGCAGGCTCAAGGCTTTTGTTGAGGCCTGAAGGGGATATTTGGTTTGTGAGTGACACACTGTTGGTATTCTGTGGGTGAAGAGCATGACTCATGCTTTCATAATCAGGAAATCACAGTTTACACAATGGGTTCGAAGAGCTGAAAAACATCCATGTGAGGTAAAGTGACGGTAAATGATTTTTGGCCACTTCGGTGAAGCAAAAACTTCACATTATAAAGATGTCATGGTGAACGTGACAGCAAACAGAAGCCTATCACCACAGCTGGCAGACACAAAGTGCTGAATTTTTCTGCCCACAGGGTGAAATGTAGTCAAAGTCCCCTTACTGTGTGTATATTGAATTCCACATGTTTTAAAATTATAATTTTCCTGCTAATCTGCTCCCAGGATTTGATTATCTTAATAAAAACACAGTTTAAGACTTTTTTGGTATTCGGGCCTACAGAGAGGTATGCTGCTCAAATAATACTCAACAGGAATCTGTAGGACAGTGTGTCAAACACGTGGCCGGGAGGACAAAACTGAGCTAAACTAACCCACTTTATGGGTTTGCAAATTCTAAAATACTGGCAGCAATCAGTGCTACCCTTCAGCCTCGCAGTAGATACACCTATAGTATCAGTTTGAAAATCCTCAATGACTTCCTTCTTAAGTCGTGTTCACAAGAATTTCAGAAAAGTTGACGTCTGATTTGACCTCGAGATCAAGGTCCATACTCGTCCAAGGCCATGTCCAAACTATAATGTTTTCATTTGAAAACACATCTTTTTCTCTCCGTTTTGCCCTTCCATCCACACTGAGACGGCTTTTTTTGGTCAAGGAAAATGGAGCTTTTTAAAAACACTCTACAAAGTGGATAAATTTGAGAACACCGTTTTCGCGTCAGAGTGTGGATTGTGAAAACAGAGGCTTTTGAAAACAATGATTCATTTTAGTCATATGATGTAGTCATGTGACCAGTTCAAGTAAGATGTCGGACGGCATTGTACAGCAGGTTTTTTGCTTGCTCTCAATTTTGACAGCCCTTTTAAAGTTTAATATTAATTTGTACATGCTCCAGATATATTTCCTTCAAAGAAGAAACTCAGTGCTTTTCCTCGATATTTTGCTGCAAAGTTTCAAAGAGCCGGAAAGTAAATAAACGGCAGACGGAAATGTCGCAGGTCAAATTGTCTTACGTTTCACGCATGTGTGGAGCAGGAACGTAAGCGTTTTCAGTGTGGATGAAAATGATTGGAAACGATAGTGTGGACGTCGAGCATTTTTAGTCGAAAACGCCATTTTCAAATTTATCCGGATTAGTGTAGACGTAGCCCATGATGATTTGGAGATGCGTCTACGGTATCAGTCAGGGGTAAAACTAGTGCTAGAACACGGGAGTGGAAATATCCTGCTGTCATGATGACAAAGATGTACCATCTTTCTGTTACTTTTTGTGCTTTCGTAGAGCCACAGTGATCCATTCATTCAGAATGTGGAAAACAGACGAAGTTCAAATGTAAGTGTTAAAATTGCATTTATTTCTCTTAATCTGTCTAAATTTGCTAAACTTTTCTTTCTAAACTTAATATTATTCTTAATCTTCAATCTGAACATTTCCTTTCAAAATTTACAGTAATACAAAGGGGAGACACGTGGACATGATTTTTCAGGTTATATGCATAAAATAATAAAACTTGATTTCGAGTCCGGCCCACCTGACTACGTGAAATGAATTTAATTACCCTGATTCCCCTGCTACAAGAGAATCCTCTACCACCGAGACCCAGTCCCCTACTCACCACTCCAATCAAACCTTCAGCTGGGGACCATATTAGCCAATCATGTTGTTGCACTGATGAATTTGCATAATTAAGCTTCAAAACAGTTTGAACAGGTTTTTCTTCATGAACTGTGAATTAGCATCACACTGGTGCAAATACTCAAAGACACTGATCAGTTAAGGGAGTGAAGTTTAACTTTTTCATATATGCAACTTAATCAAATGTTCATCTGTATTCATTTTTTATGTGAAAGGAAAATATATAAATGAACAAAAATGGATTTGGATTTCAGCAGGGATGCAGCCATACTTCAGCAAATCTCTCATCAAGCCAAAGGTTTATTGTGAGATGTGTTAAGTTTGGGAATTAGAGTCAAACAACGTGTGGGACAGGAGATAAAAATGACAGACACGTGTTACCTTAATGTCTTAGCTTAATGAGCCATTCCTGAAGTCATGATGTCATCAAACTGTGTGCATGTGTGGAGAAAAATGTGCTTAAATCTTATTTTGAGACAAAATCACTAAACTTGGATTTGACAAAGTTGATTTGACAGGTGATGATGATGATTCTTGTCTCTTCATTTGCTCACTTGTTTGAATTAACACTGTTATTGAGCCCAGTGATAATATAAAATACAGAAACAGAGGCTTTAGAAGTCAAATTTGCATTTATAAGAAAGTATATCTACATTATTGATTCAATGACTCAGAGGAGGAGAAACAGAATGCATAATAACATAATAACATAATAATTTTCCATTGAAAGTCATTTCATAGACCTTCTAAACATCAAGCTAATTTAAGCTGTTACAGTTATTGTATTTTTTAAAATATTTGTGGCAGAAAACCCAACAGGCCAACTTAATATCAGATCTGGCAACTGAACTTTTTAAATACTGTCAACTTCCATGTTAATCCCCCAAAAAGCTTCTACTATAAATACAATTCCATCTATTGAGCTTTATGAATTAATCAGACTATGATGGATTTCATAATTTAAATTTGTGATGAGGACATAGATCTCTTGAAATATTAACAGATCAATTCTACATGACCCATTAATAAATAATCTCTAACAAATACTGTCAGCTCTGCAACACAAAGCATGTGATTCATTCTTAATGAAGGAGGTGGATCATTGAACCATTTCTAAACTTCAGAGTCGATGTGAGCCAACGCGCCGGGTCGATTACAGGAGCGCTTAATAAAAACGGGGTGTACTCCCCACCCTCATGGTCCAGACGCTGCCAGGCTTTCCCTCCTGGTGAGAGCAGACGATGGGATCCTGGTATCCCCCACCCTCCCCTCTGGCTGGGACTTAGTTATATCTTTTGATCTGCAGACTCTCCACTGTCCAAACAGCAGCTAACCAATCAGCTTGCACACCTGAGATCATCCCAGACCAGTTCAGCCTGTTTAAATTCAGTTAAAATCTTCCAGACTTTATCTCCCAGTCACATTGAATACTGTTTACTACTGCAACATTTCCATCTTAATATCCTATATTATAAAAAAAGAAAAAGAAATCTTCAAATTAAGACGTCAAATTCATTTTTATTATACAAACCACAGTTTTCAATCACTTAACTGACTGTCAGTAGTACTGCAGGACAGAAGTGTTGATTGTTTCACATGTTTTGAGCAAAAAACTATTTGGACCATCTATCCATGGAAGGAAAACAATGATGAGAACTTTGGGGACTTGTGATCTATACTCTGTCCTGGCAACTTTATTTAAATACCCAATAGTGGCGACGTCTCTCCCTGAGCTTCAGTTCAGAGATATCTACATGCATCTAGTAGAGAATTGCCCGCCTTATGCTGCTGCCACAAAGAAAGCTTTTAAACTATGGACAGCTTCATGTATTTTAGGTCTGGGTGGGTAAATAATGCTGCCTCATGAGAAATTGTTCATCATTAAAGCAAAGGTAATCTTATGTTTTGTTGACTTGGGCTTTCTTTTTATACAGTTTTCAGATCTGCAATATGAATTTCTCCTGTACGTAATTCTGTTTCACGCAGGGACAACTGTAAGATCCTCAAGTAAAACTATCATATGGTAAATACATGTGAAATTCTAAAACCATCATACACTTGTAAAAAGGTTAAAGATTATTTCAGCTGCCCCAACTATCTGCGCTTTTTTTTCCTTCAAACCATGGCACCAAAATTACCCATAATACAGCTTCAGATGAATGCACTGAATCACCGGCTAACTCATGACATTGAAATAATCAAGACAAAAAATCAATTCCCATCAGGGGAAGTCAAACTCACGTCTGTAGTAATGGTAGAAACTTGTTTTTCCACATCATTTTACCTGGTAATGCCGTATCAGATTTAACCAGTATTTTCTGTGGATGCATAGTTACCTGTTAGTTGGAAAAGCTAGAAAGCACATATCCATCCATTTTCTCACACTTATTCAAGTTGAGATCATGGAGCAGAAGCAAAGATGTGTAAGATGTTCATAAAACCTCACATGTACAAAGCTGACATCAAAATGAAGACCGAGCGCTAATATGTTTGTGGTCTGAGAACTTACTGGTACTGCAGATGGTTCTTCACGTATTGCAGTGGTTATGTAAAGAAATACAACCTTGTAATCGTGACTATTTACATTTTCTATAGACTAAACAATGTATAGAAATACATTGCATCTGAAAAATCAGAAAGTATCCTTCAAACCATAGACTGAAATGGGTTAATCCCATAAAGGTACTTTTTGGGCATAAATGAAACAAGCATTGGTACCCTGCATGTCTGAACTGTTTTTCATTCTGGGTAAACTCATCCCACCATGTGGGATAAGTGCCTGCTCTAAATAGGTTATATGAAAACTTAAAAAAAAAACAAAAAAAAACTGTACCTACATTTCAAGACCAGGACCATCTTTTGTTACGAGACTGGTATCTTTGGCCTTTGCAGTTTTTCTGTGTCTACCTCCTGTACTTATGAAGTTATGAGAGTTCAGAAATGATAGAAACAGAGACATAAAACTAAAATGCAATCCTAACTGCTCAAGGGCCTTAAACTTGGAAAATATTCACAGTATGAAGGTAAAGTTTTGCCGGTCATCCTTCAAAAACGGTAAGGTTTTATACATAAAAACAAAATTATCCGTGTTTGTATGTAAATTCTGAGGAAAACCATTTAGAAACAGCTGGATTGGTAAATTGAGTGAAATGTGTTGGCCTCTCTGGTCACATTTTCATCTTTGCCAGCACAGCGCTTCCTCTCGGCGGACCAGCTATAAAATCTGCAGATCGTATGCAGTGTTAATAAGTGAGCTTGTATCAGTGTGTGTGTGTGTGTGTGTGTGTTAACATGCTGCTTGCACCGAGGCCGCTGCCTTTGTTGCTGATTACCACTTCTGTTCTCCAATCTCATCTGATTAGAATTCATTTTTCTGTCCTCGCTCTCTTTCTTCTCCTTTGTCTCTTCTCGGTTTTTCGTCCCTTCTCGAGGACACGCTCAGAAGGCGCGGCGGGCGCTGATTTTATTTCAAGCCGGGCTGGTTTATCCAAATGGAAGAGGAGGGTTGACGTCCGTGCACTTCATTATGGATTCGTATCACATACAGCCGGCCATGCATGCTGAATATGACTCTGTAATGAAGCAGAGGGCAAGAATTGTGCTTTGTAAATGTCACATTTTCATCGTATCAGCAACTTTTCTGCTATCTCCTCCACACCCCCAACCTCCTAACATTTTGCACACATTTGTTTCGACACACAGTGAGTCCAACAGCAGATTTGTGATTTTCAAACAAACGCATGCATCCATCTATGATTTTTTACATTTGGCTGATTGTATTTGATTGCTCCTTCTCCTCATTTCACTAAAATACTCCAAACCAAATCGGAGATCCAGACGTTCACAAGGCCTCCAGCTACCAAATCACATCTGTGCTTCATCCTTCATCTCTCAGCAGACAAAACCTCAGTGTACGCGGTTTCCCATGGCAACTGCTGCTAACAGCTACTTATTAGAGAAAAACAGACTGAAATAGTCGAAACAGCTCAGGCTGAATGTTCAGTGCAAGCAGCCCGTGCTGTTGGAACGTACTCTGATGTGGCAGCAACTGAGGGAGAAGGCTCCATGATATGTATCTGAATGAGTCAAAGGAGCACCACAATATCATCACCTGACAGTAAACTTTAATATAAAAGGACCACGATGTGCAATCATTCAGGTTTATCACAATGTAGATAAAAACAAAGCCATTTATATTTGATTGGTTAAACAGTGGTTTAAGGTTTAGAACGAACTCAAACTCAGTGTTAGTCAGTTAGAAACCCAAAGACATTTAACTAATCAGCAACATCCAAGGCTTAAAAAGAAGCAAACATTTAACTGCAGTTCCTCAAAATTCCAAGTTTTTCAGAAGTGATTATTAGGAATGTGGCCTCTTTGATTGGCAGGTGCATGGTGACACTGGCTACAGCTACTGAATTGGTCCTCTGGACTGTGTCTGTGCCTTTTGGAGCAATTTTAATGCAATCATCTGACCAATAATATTGCTTCTGTGCAACAGAACATCAAAGAAGTCTGAGATCCAGCTTTTAGGGGGTGAAGTTCAAGCATTTTATTTTGATGTTACTGAGCACTAATTAGCAGGTATCAGTGTCTTATTATAGATGCATACAGTCTGTCGATTCAGTTTACTAACCAAGCTAACTAGCATTAACTGATCATTAACTTCTTTCCATTCTCTGGTTTTAAGCCCTATTGGGCTCACGAGGTATGTATTCCTCCATGACGTTAAGCCTTTTATGCCAATATCAACATGTGTGGTATCCACAGAAACCTTAGTACCTCAGCTAAACGCTCATATAAACCATTTCTACATCCACCAAACAGTGAAAACAAGTGCTAATTAAAAGAGCAGTTATGTAAATGTGCAAAAGTCCACTAAACACATACAACTGAGCCAAAAATGCTCCAGACTTCATGTAACCAGCTAAAAAATGGCTGGTTAGCTTGCAGAGCTCTCACAGATTCCAAAACACCAAGTTTCACCATGCTCTGACAAAAATTCACTGAACCAGCTGCAAAAGAAGACCACAAAAATGCTAGCATAGCCAATGTGCTAAGACAGAATCTAGTAGAAAAAAAAAATCTACTTATTTTTTGTGATCCAGCCTCAGTAACTTTGACACAGTAACATCTGCTGCAATATTTAAACCTCATATAAAATTTCACAATTGTTAATTTTATTTTGATACCAAGATTGCTTGCACAGAGTTTGCAGTTGCAGAGAAATACTTCATTCATTTTGGGCGTCCCATTTTCGAGCAGAAAGCTCAGATTGCCCTTTGGGTAGGAACAGGTTAAATGTGAACCAATCACATTGCCCATTTGCCAAAGTTGGTTGCCTGTCCAGTTCATGTGGTCTGCCGCCAATCCTGACTTTTAGGCAAGCAAAAGTGAAATGAACAATTGGACTTTTAATCATTTATGAACTTCTGACCATGTCTGTAGTTTCTACCAAAGTCTGGTACTTGGTACCTGGTTAAAAGACAGAATGCGACACAGTAATGAACAGGTATGGACGATGCAAATGCATGCAAATGTAACTACCAGCCAAAAACAGAAGGACTTAAGTGTTGTGTATTTTCACAACTAGAGAAAGGAGGATGGGATGTAAACCATTCTTGATTGTGAAAAGCACCAGGTTTCTCTTCTTCACTGCGATGAACATGTGACCAACACGCCTTCCTGACCACTTTGACCTGCTGATCCCCTTTTATCTGTTTCATCAATATGCCCGGTTCCACCCTGTTCTTTGAACAAAGCACATCCAATATTTGCAGTTTCATTTGTGCTGCTGATTCTTCTAAAAATGTTTTTTTTAATGCCAGCTAAATATAATGATATAATGAAGCTTGAGACCACATGCCAGAGAGAATCTCTTGTTTCCTGCAGGGATCTAATCAGAAGGCAGCATCAGTGTTCGTATCGCTCTACCTCAACTAAACAGATGTGCAGGAAGTTCACTCCGGAGTAATTATGCCTTCTTTGTGTGGATTCAGCATGTCCATATGCTATTTGTGTTGAAACACACGTCTGCCCCGCTTCGCCCCTTTGGCTCTTCCCCCTCCTCATGGCTTCCAGCAGTGTTCCTGCCAAAACCAGCGAAGAAGAGGTGGTGATGAAGTGCAAGAATACGGAAGCAGCTATAGCTCTTTGTGTGGTGGTGGTAATTAACAAAGAAAAGATGGACGGAGGTCACACCTGCACAGTAAGACTGTCATGTGTCCTCCATCATTGCTGATGCAGTGATAATTAAAGATGAGACGAGGGAATCAGCAGAATTAATTGAGTTTTGTCTTCTACACCGTGAAGGCTTTTTTTTGTAATCTACTTTTACAAGGTAATTAAACAAGCCACTCTCCTAGAAATGCAGTTTATATACTGCTGAGTGTTTGGCATAATACGTTTTATGGGAAGAATAATTCGAGTGTTATGTTCAGTAGAGAATTGAGAGCGGTGGCACAACATGTGTGACTCTGTTGCCTTTACATTTCCAAACAGCCTGTTGCTGAGTAGTGAGAGTAGTTGCAGTTGTTACTGTAGTTTGGCTTCTTCAAATGCAAAGCAACATACAGCTCAGGGTAGACGATGAATGATAATTATGTATTTTTGACCACGTTGAAGGGATTGAACAAACAGTGATAATTGCACAATGCGCAATTGAACTTATAAAAGGGAAAGACACACTGGTTGAACAATAGGAAAATAAGAACTTTAGTATTCTCTGAAATAACAACATGAGACTGGTTAATAAAAAATAAATAAAAAAACAACTGGAAAAACTTGGGACTGAGCTGACATGTTAACCTGATTAAGACTGAGGCCGACTAAAGACTGTCAGCAGGGAGAGAAGCTAAGGAACCAGTGAACCAATCAACCATGGGTGAGGAAAGTAAAAATACAAAAAAGACTTGAGAACACAACCTTCAAAATAAAACTGGAAATAAAAACAGGCACACAAAAAAGGAAAAACTCTTAGCAGCAAGACCTGAAGATTGAATATTAATTATTGGATTTTTATTGCAAAGTAAAAACACATGAAGAAAAAGAAAGAAGGATGTGTTGTCACGGTATGCTGAGTGTCTTAGTCTTCTGAATGCAGGACTCAAGAGACACAGCTTGGACAATGCAGCGAAGAACAAGGGGTGGCTAGGACAGTATCTACACAAGATAACAAGGAGTGAAGCAAAAACCAAACCTTTCAACGTAACAACAGGAAGTAGCTAAAGAAAGGAGACAGGAAGACTTGCTTAACATAATACGTGGAGATAGATGAGGAGCCCCTGAAAATGGAAACACAAAGAAAAGATAACTAAATACAAACCTAAAGTCAACAAAGCTAGAAAACAAACCTTACAGAATGAATCCAAAGCATGAAGAAATGCACAAGAATAACAGTGTGAAAAGAAAATTCCAAAAATAACAGAACCCCAAAACTGAAAAAATAGGAAGGATTTCAAACCCCCAAACTAAAAACCCTGGGTCTTGGATCCAAGGGCAGTGACATATGTTTTCAAAGTAGCAGGCACAGAACAACTTTGACCATCATGTTTAGATGCCTTTTTATTTCCTAGATGACAGTGAGTCAGCTTTCGCTCTCATTATAGTTAATACTTGCCAATTCATAAAAGGTATTTAGTAATCAATGATCTTGGATTCCAATGTTTATTTAAAAAAAAAACGGGAAAATCGGAATACAGAGATTATTTTTTCCTCAAATCTCTTTTTTTCACTGTTCATTGCTGCTCAAGCTAAAGAGAAAACCCCCTTAGGTTCAAAAAGATCAACAAGTAGTAAAATTGACAAGGTTCCTGTAGTTGCCTTTAGCAACCTGATCACACTGGCTCATTTGCCTCATGGCTGCTTTGCAAGTCTCCTGAAGCCTGAGGGTTTGCTGCCCCTTTGTGAGACTACGTCCACATATACACAGATGTTTTTTTTAAAACTGATTTTCTGCTTTTTAAAATAAAATTCCACCCACACCAGCAGCAGTTTTAGTAAGGTAAAAAAAATGTTAGCCAATGAGAAGCCTTGGGGGAACAAAAACAACCAATAATATGGCACACACCTTGAATGCTTGAATAAAGATGCTGAGTTTCAGGAAGGATTTATCAAAAGCTCAGTTTGAGTGGCTTAAAATGCTGCTCACATCGGGACAGGGCCTTGCACCCTACCGGTGACCCCCCCACTGCTTTTTCCACACACTGGTTTGTCTTGTACTTTGAAATTGAAGTAAAGGTGCTGTAGGAGGACACGTTTCAGCTCAAAACTCAATAGCACACAAAGTACTTTGGTAACCAGCTGTCAGGGGAGGAATGTGAGCTGTTTTTTTTTTTTAAATTAATAACACAACATAATCATAAAAATAAAGATGCTTCTGTCTATTTAAAGACATAAAGATACAGTGGACTAAAGTGCACTTAATTTTACTATGGAAATACATCTGTGTTTTGAGAGTCTGTAACTCTGAAACTATTTGCCATTAAACATACTGAAGTGATTGTACACAAACAATCAGGAAAAGGAGGGACCGATTCTTCTTGGAATCAACCTTCATTATTCTTATTGACTGAGCAGAGCACTCTAATAACAGTTAGAAATCACTGAAGTTGTCTTGAATTTCCTCACCGTAGTGATAAAGCTTGTGATTATTCACCAGTTGCTTTCTTAGACACAGAAATGAACTGAGACTTATCTTTGCCGATATGTTAATTTTAATCATTTGGAGTAGATTAGCGTCATTGTGACTGCACTCGGTGAGGCCCAGTGGAGCAAAGCACAGATAGTGCAAACAGTGTCAAAGGTGCATATAAAGTGAAACAAATAGACACAAGGAACAATGGATCAATGAGGTCGGAGTATATAAATGTCATTTTTAGGAGGCGGGGAGAAAGTGTTTGCTTGGCAGAATATTAATTAGTGCAAAAAATAAGCTAAAACTTTGCTGTCGGACTTGTCATTCAGCTCTGTTGACTCCTCTTGCATCGACTCTCTGGTGTGTGCAGATGGAAAGTTTAGCAGGAAGCGCTGAAGTGACATTGTTTTGACATTGCATTTTTCCAGGTGACATGTTTTCCAAACCCCGGAGGCTACAACCACCATTTCTGCCTACAGTGACTACGGAGAGGACAATGACGGCTTCTGCAGTTTTGTTTTATGACTCCGAGGCCTCCGAATATCCCAAACCTCTTTATGTTCAATATGTCACTCCTCCGGCATCGACATCTCCATCGCTCACACTCCCAACATGCTCATTATCACTTCCTGGGACAGAAAACGGGCTGATTTGCAGAGACGTGTCAGCACATGTCTACGTGTACAGGCAGTCGTGTACAACACACACACACCCACACACACACACACACACAGAGCTCAGATTTAGTAAACAAAGGAGCATGTGACAACAACAAAAAAAACCATCGAGTCCATTTGTA